>NC_092504.1:59328908-59638283 GCF_047511675.1 Marmota flaviventris
ACAACCCGAAGCCATTACTTGTATTCTTGATAATTGCCATTCTGACAGGAGTGAGATGGAATTTGAGTGTAGCTTTTAATTTGCATTTATCTAATTGCTAGAGATTTGAACATTTTCTCATGTATTTGTTGACCATTAGTATTTCTTTTTCTCTGAAGTACCTGTTCTGTTCCTTAGCCCATAGTGGGTTATTTCTTTTTTGCTAGTTCCTTCCTATCTGAGGGGAATTTCATGTTCCAAGATCTCCAGCAGATGCCTAAAACTGTGGATAACACAAAGCCCTACATATACTATTTTCTTCTATTTATGTTTATACAAATTTTAGACCTTTTCCATCCTAACTGAACACTTATATGCACTGTGCTGAAACTTTTGCAGTTTGAGGTACAACATCAGAACTAGAATAACTTTCTTTTTCCTTCCTCACAATTTCACAAGCAGATTCCTTCTTACCATAGATCTTAGCAACCTCAGCACACAATATTTTCCCCTTCTTTATTACATAAAAAACTTTCACATTTTCACTGAAAGGAAGTATGCTAGAGCTTCTCTTTGACACGCCCAAATTGCCATTTTCACTACTTTTGCAATTTGGGGCCATTATTAAATGTAAAATAAGAGTAAAATAAGAGTTACTTGAGCACAAGCACAACGAAACTACAACTTCCAATCTAATCATCCAGATTGCTGCTAAGATGAGTGGGCAAGCAGTGTACACATTGTAAATGCAAGAGACAATGACTCACACCTGCGCTGGCTGAAGTGGGACAGAGCAAGAATTCCTCATACTACATAGAAAGAGTGAACAATTTTAGATGTATACATTGTTGATTTCTGTAATTTTCCATTTGATGCTTGGACTGTGGTTGATAAGGGAACTGAAACCATAAAAAGTGGGACTGAGAATGAGGGATTGCTGTACTACACTCCAAATTACTTGCTGAATTTCTCTATAAAGATGTTTCTGGAGAGCTCAAATCCAATATTTTGAAAGCAAAGTCAATATCTGTATGACTTCACCAAGCCTCCATCCCTGGCCAGCTCTTCGTCCTCCAATTCATATCCCAATTCTTCACAGCAGTGCTCCCTGGTCACTTGTGGGGAGCTATCATTCTTGGGAACCCTTGCTTCTCTTCCATTTAGCAAATCATAAAATTATGTATTCCCTCTCCAAAATGTCTTGACTATATCACAGTCTTTACATTTTTACCTTCTAATTCCAGCTCCTATAATTTCTCCTGCCCCTTACCTCTCCACTTTCTAGTTTACCTTGCACAATGCCTGCAGAATCTTCTTCCTAAATTACACATCTGAGCATGTCACTTTCCTGCTGAAAACCTTTTATCTGTTCCATCTAGTAAAGTGCGAAATCTTAGCATGACATAACAGGTGCATGATTATCTTGTTTGCCCAATCCAACAGCCTCATTTTAAGCATATTCCTCTTTACAACCCATGCTCTGCTATTCCATGAGAGAGTTGTCAATTTAGCAAATAAAACTACTAGATGTCCAAGAAAACAGCACCATTTGGAACATACTTATAATACCATGCCATTTGTTGTTTACCTGAAATTCAAATTTAACCAGCTGTTTTTTTTTTTTTTTTTTTTGGGGGGGGGGTTGTTTTGTTTTGTTTTTAAATCCGGAAGCACTGATCTGTACTGCACATTTAGAAACCCATATGATCTTGTTTGTAATGGTTGTTCTCTAAAAATGGAATTTTTCACTTTACTCTCTCACCTATTGACTCCTATCCATCCCACAGAGCTCTTAGCAATATGCAAGATACAGCAGCTTTCCTCCTGGGACTTGCTTTATCTAAACCCCTGTAGTGATGTGAACAACAACAAAACAAAACAAAAACTCCCCCCTGCCTTCTCCTGGAGTGCCCTTTATTACAGACAGAATTCTTTGTGATACAACCTAAGGAGATGGGGTGGAAGGAGGCATAAATTCTTGCCTACCACGATAATGCCAGGGTATTCGTTTTCATGAACTAGATTTTAAAAACTCACTGATGCAAGAGGTCCAGATTTATCTTTGAGGGACATCACAGAGAGTGAATCTTCTCAGGGACAATGTTTGCTTGATCAAATGCTTAATGAGAGGGGGTCTAGCAGAAGCATCCTAGTTCCCCATCTTGCCTAGGAGAGAGTAAGGAAGAAGTCAGCAGAAACCAAGAGAAAGTCCACCCCTTCTCTGAAAAGACAGGGGCATTCCGTGGGGGAAGCTGCTCTACCTTGAGATACCAGAAGTACTGGACGCAGCTGAGTGTGGAGGAGGAAAGAGCCAGGTGACAAGGATGTAATGATTAAAGGAAGAGGCTTGGAGCGGGAAGCAGAGGGGCAGAGCCAGGGAGCTGAATCCCTCTGAAGGCCTGGAATGACCCAGTGTGCTCACATTTCTCGCTTCCTACTCTTTTTTTTTTTTTTAGAATTTTTTAAAAATATTTTTATTTTATTTATTTAGTGCTGAGGATCGAACCCAGGGCCTTACACATGTGAGGCAAGCACTCTACCGCTGAGCCATAACCCCAGCCTCTTCCTTCCTATTCTTAACTGGAATAGTTTGGGAGTAGTCACAAAACCTCAGAGCAGAAACAGGTACGTCCCATAAATGTAGAACACACACTTGGTACATAGAAAAGTGGGTGCGGCAGCATCTGAAACAAGAATAAAAAGACAATTTCCTTGTCCTGGTCATAATCTGACCTCCTTGAGGTAGGCTCTAGGGAAACTCAAAACATCTCTACACAGCAGGGCTGCAGCAGGAAAAGGGTTAATTTGATTCCAGTTCACACCTCCTCAGAAGAAGCTAAAAACACACCCAAAAAATCAGAAAACATGAAAACTGTCAGCCAGGCAACCCAATACAAATACTTATTACCCCCTGCCTCATTCTACATAGAAAGATAACTTGTTGAGGATTTCACAGGCCCACTGTGGAGAAAAACAACTGCATTAATGCATTAACCCATATTGGGCACATATTGCTACTAGAGATAACAGAAATGTGTTTCTCTTCCCTCCTAGGAGCAGGCAGGTTTTTGTGTTCCTACACTTAATAGAACTTTGGGGCAGAAAGCAGGTTATCAGATTTTGTTTTACCACTGAAGAGGGTAAGTTGCTAGAGGAATAAGAGACCAAACTGATGAAATCATCAGCAAGCTTTGCATCTTAAGTCTGTTCTGTTTGTATTGCCTAAAAGAAGAAAATGAAAGAAATGAATGTTGCGTGTGCAGGATGTCGAAAAAGTGAGAACAACACTATCAGCTGATTGCCAGGAATCAAGAAGACAGTCAGGCAAAAGGGGACTCAAACCTGGTGAAATGTGACCCCTCTAACACTTCGAGACCTCACCCATGCTCACTGGTGGGTGTCCAGAAGGATGGGCCGAGACTGGAAGCTTAAGAAAGGCTGTTCATGGCTGTCCATGCCAGAGGAGAGGAGGTGCTACAGAAGCTACCTTCTTAGAGCACACCTCCTGGCCTCAGCAGAGAAGATCCAACTCTAGTGGATAATGGTATGGCTCTGAGCCCTGAAGACCTCTTTTCTAGAGAAGGTCTTGTTCCAGGTTGGACAATTCAAAAGGGAGGAAGAAGCCTTTTCTTCTCTGAAATATAGTTGCATTCACAGCCAACATAGGTCTGTTAACCCCTAGCTGTTCTCCATGGTATTTTTCCACTCTATCCTGGTTTGCCTTCATAGAAGGCAAGGACCATAACAAACATAGTGCGTTTTTGAAACCCTTGCATCCATGTGTGCTGAGCACAAGGCAAACACTCTGTGAACATTGCATCCACAAACCAACTGCAATACAGCTGGTTTCCCTAGTGCTTCCTGAGTGCCTACTGTATCACAAGTACTCTGCTATGGTTAGGACAGCTATGTAAACTGTGTAGTCTAGTGCTAGGTGAGAAATCTGGGCACTTTGTTCAAAAATTAAGAATTTCAAGTGTGTGGCCATTCTAAGTACCAGGCCCTGTGTGCAACCAATTGCACACCCATGAAGCCAGCCCTGGCCAGGAGCTTTACTGAGCTCACCACTAGTGCATGGGTAGGTAGTATTATATCAAGTTTACAGATTAAGAAACTGAGGCTGCGCAAATTTATGTAATTTACCAGAAATCATATCGTTGGTAAGGAATGGAGTTCATATTAAAACTCAATTCAGGGCTGGGGTTGTGGCTCAGTGGCTTAGTGCTTGCCTTGCATATGTGAGGCACTGTGTTCTAGCCTCAGCACCACATAAAAATAAATAAGCAATAGCTAAACTGTGGAACCAACTTAGATGCCCTTCAGTTGATGAATGGATAACGATATGTATATAAATGTGGTATATATACACAATGAAATATTATTCAGCATTAAAAGAGAATAAAATCATAGCATTTGCAGGTAAATGGGTGGAGTTGGAGAATATAATGCTAAGTGAAGGAAGCCAATCCCAAAAAACCAAATGCTGAATGTTTTCTCTGATATAAGGAGGTTGATTCATAATGGGATTGAGGGGGAGGAGCATGGGTGGATTAGATGAACTCTAGATAGAGCAAAGGGGAGGGAGGGAAAGGAGGGATCATGGGGGTAGGAAAGATGGTGGAATGAGATGGATCATTACTCTAAGTACATGTATGAAGATACGAATGATGTGACTTTACTTTGTGTATAACCAGAGATATGAAAATTTGTGCTCTATATGTGTAATATGAATTGTAATACATTCTGATGTCATACATAACAAATTAGAATTTTAAAAAAGAAAATCTAATTTTAAAATAAACAAAATAAAAATATTGTGTCCATGGTTAACTTTTATATATATATATATATATATATATATATATATATATATATGTGTGTGTGTGTGTGTGTGTGTGTGTGTGTGTGTGTATACTCAATTCAAAGGTCTTTTAATTAAATCTCTAGAATATTGGTGAGGATTGCAAAAATGCAAAATTCCTTTGGTTCTAGTGGAGATTTTGTTAGTTTATGAAAAATTAATTAGAAATTCTGCTAAGTTTAGTCTCCTGTTGTCTTTGGTGAACAACCAGGGCTGGGATAAGAGTGACAAGAATGAGGCACTCACTTGCTCTGTCCCCTGATTTAAGGGGACACCAAAAACCTCAGGAACCAAAATAAATAATCAAACTTCATACAAAAATCTATGATGAACAAAATGTCAAAATTATAAATGAAAACAAGCTGGGATGACTTTTGCATTCTTTCGCAATGGGAACAGTCTATTTGCAATCCACCTGCAATTCCCTGTCCTGGGACCATTGGGTCCCTGCAGGACAGGTTTGTGAGGGTTGACAAAGGTGTGTGAACAGAGTGGTCAATGCAAAGTTTTACATACAACATGTTCTTTGATTATAGAACTTTTTATTAATTTTTTTCTACTTGGTTCAAAATATAGGAGGATATTTCAAGGAGCATATAGAGGCACATACTCTTCCTTTTGCCTTCCGCTCTAATATGACTTGGCCCAGGGCTATTGACAATTAATTGTAACCTTGAATATCAATTTACATAATGTCCCTGATTTATCGTAGACTCCACATAGGATCAAATTGGTGACATACTCCCACCCTACCATAGGATTTCGATTTCAACCCACTAGGCAGAATACATTACATTTGAAAGCACATATTCCATTTGAATAACAAAATGTACATGTGTCTCATCATTATTATTTATATAAACGTTACATTAGAGCATCATCTTAGGTACCTTCTTTAAACCAGTAATAGTTGTCACTTTTCAAACAGTTCAAGACCTCTTACTTAAGCTGCCTGAACCTCAGGTTTATCATCTAGGTATAATCAAATGGCATGATAATTTGAATAACAAAGTGTCCTGCCCAAGTTATTTTTTAAACAAATAAAGAGACATCAAAAGTACCTAACTTACCTCTGCCTCAACAAAATTTTAAACATGATTGGGTCTTTGATCATTTTCAATGGGATTATTATATTTTTCTTAATTTTTTCTCATTGGGTATGCTTAAGGAAGGAGTAAGAAAGAGAAGAAGGAAAAGTGTAGGGAGATAAATGGGTCCCTGAGCTGGAATTCCTCACCTAGAGGTGATGTGTTCCAATAGAAATAGAAACATTCCTTTCCATAGAGATCATGAGTCCATAAAAACACAAGACTTTCCACTGTACCAGTGCAATGACTCCATTTCAAAGGGGAATTTGTCCTTTTCCATAAGTGATTAAAGAGCATCATTATCAGTAGCACCATCATTCCCTATTACCACTGATCTTAGTGATGATATCTAACATTAATTGGACTTGTACCTAGAGAGAACTTAAAATATTTCAGGTACCAGGCCAAGAAATTTATTGGCATAATCTCATTTAATCCTCTTAGCTCACCTTAAGTTATTTAAACTCTGTAGATGAAAACATTAATAGGTTAAGTAATTTTTCCCAGGGCTTCACAGTTAAGTAGCATATCTGAGATTGAAGCCCAGATCTGTCTGAATACACTATGTTCATAATGTTTGCATTGTGATAGTTCAGATATAAGTTCTCTCCAACCCTATGGCATTTATGTTATGATCAGGAAAATTGGTTTGGTAAAGAGTTCAGATATTTTGAAGTTCAGTTGTCATTAGGAGGCAGAGTAGTGGTGACACAATTCACAATAATAGATGATGATGATGATTTTTATTATTATTATTTTGGTACTAGGATTGAACCTAGGGTGCTTAGCTACTGAGCCACATCCCCAGTCTTTTTCTTTTTATTTTGAGACAGGGTCATACTCAATTGCTTAGGACTTCGCTAAATAGCTGAGGCTGGCTTTGAACTTGTAATCCTCCTGTCTTAGACTCCAGAGCCTCTGGGATAACAGGTGTGTGCTACTGTGCTTGGCAAGAATAGATTATCTTTACTTTAGAATAAGCAGATAAAAACCAATTAACCAGACACAAAACATTATGTAAATGATGTTTTTTAATTACTAGCTCTGATCCTTTGAGTAAACAAAAATGTTCATAGGATATTACAAAAGAATATACGTAACATAGGTTCATTTTAATGTTTTCACATTGAATAATTTCAAAAAAATATTTTTCAAGAGCAAACCAGACACAAGTTCTTCTCCCCATTCTTACTATAAACCAAAACACTGAACATCTCTGTTAAGCTTGGATCACAGACTCTCAATATACTTTATTATTCTGCACACATCTTATAAGACTAATTATACTTGCCATAGCAAAAAATATTAAAGAGTTCTGTATCTGTAAAGATTTGGTGGGGTGTACTGGGGATTGAACCCTGGGGGGCTTAACTATCAGCCACATATCCAGCCCTTTTTATTTTGAGGCAGGCTCTCACTAAATAGCTTAGGACTTTGCTATGTTACTGAGGTTGACTTTGAATTTGTGATCCTCCTGCCTCAGCCTCCTGAGTTCCTGGATTACAGGTTTGTGCCACTGTGCACAGATTGTGAAGAATTTTATTTGTTTGACTCTTTTTAAGTTTAATTAAATTTTATTTGTTTAACTAACAAGAGAAGATGAAGAAAACAAGCCTCTTGAAGTACTTCTGTGGCATATTTATTATATTTAGCTTTGTAATTTAAACGTTAAGTGAGAATTTAAAAGCATGGAAGGAAAGCCCTTTAAATCATGTTTGGTTAACATGTCTTACAGAATACAAGTACTGATAGAATTGTGGATTAAACATACTTCAAAATCCACATTTGGAAATTTCCAGAAACAACCTTAATTATTTTCCTTTTGAAAATAATTACTGATACAGTTTTTGGAATTCTGTAGTATATATTGTTTCCTAATAAAGAATTTCAGACTACTCCAACCACCAAGAGTTGACAGGTCCTGGGGAAGAATGCGGAGCTTACAGAAGTGCCAACTAGATGTTATTATAATACACATTCCTAGGCTCCAGTAACACTTGCAAATAGGCAAGAGTGGACTATTCGCACATCATGTTCTGACATCAATGCTTAGCTGCCAAGGATGATCACATGCAAACAGGTTCCTTTGCAGAAAAAAAAATGCTTGGAAGCATAGAGGATTCATTGAAGAAGAGCAGATGCCCAATGGCAGTGCCAATATTCATCAAGCATAGAAAAAAATATGTAAACAGACATTGTTGCATTAAAAAAGCATGACTATATTTTTCTGCTCTTAATATTCATTATTAAAATATGTAGATTACTCAGGATAAGGGAAATCTGCAAATCCTATCATATTCTTCTGTGAGAGCTCATCTTGAGTTTCATGATCCAGGATAATTCTTTAGGTTAAAAGTCCGTACCCGTGTTCTTTGGGTAACAGAACTTCTTGGAGAAGACTTATTTTAAATTCATGACATGAAAGATTGGATCCACTGGAAGAAAAGCTTTATGAGGTCAGAAAGCTGTTTTTTTTTTTTCTTTTTAACTGTTTAAGGTAAATGGTATAGTCCCAGCCCCTAAGGTACTTGGTACAGAATAAATAATTTTGGAGGAATGAATGAAATGATATCACTGTTTTAATAATGAGATGCAGAATATAATAATAGGAAGAACTTTTTAAGTCATAGTTTGATCTTGAAGCCATGGGCACTGAAATATGTCCTTGATTTTCTTCACAAAATTTTGCACAATGCAGGTCTTATCTGAACAGCAGTTATTTGACTCAGAATTTTAATCTCTATTACATGATGGTCAATGAAATTGGATACAAAATGTGAAAGGCCTACATAATTTACTGCAGGAAAGAAATGAAAACCTGTCTTCTAACACAGGCCATCATTTAATCACATAAGATAATTCAAACCGGCAACATCTCACCTTGCAACTCACATGCCCACATACTCTCACTTGCAGTGCCCAGGGCAGCCTGGAACAAGGAGTGAAGCTCTAGATTACTGCTCTCCCCCCACTGGTTCCCTATTGCTTTTAAAGGAATTCTGTAGAATCTGACAAGAATGCAAGAAATATTTGAGGTTTCTCAGAATTTAGGGCAGAGAGGATGATTTCTCAGAGCCAATCATCAACTTAGATGTCATTTCCTCCAGGAACTTTCTGGATTCTTTCCAAGCTGGCCACAGCATCTTGCTGTCTGTTTCCATAATGCTTCCAGTTTCTCTCAAAGCACGTATATTAGTCAGGGTTTTCTGAAGACACAGAACTGGCAGGGTATGTACACAGATGTATGAGAGGGGATTTACTAGGGGAATTGGCTCATGCAATTATTGTGTCTGAAGAGTTCACAGCAAGCCACATGCAGGCTGGAGATCCTGCATTGCCGGTAGCATGGCTCAACCCAAGACAAAGGCCTTAGAACCAGAGAAACCAGTGGTGTGTCTCCCAGTCTAAGGCTGAGGGCTGGAGGCCACTGGTGTTATGTTCTGGAGTTCAAAGATTAGGTAGCCTGGAGTTCTGACATCCAAGGCAGCAGGAAAAGAAAACAAAAAGTCTATATCCCCTCTCAGAGCAGAGACCAGCTCACCTTCTGTATTTGCTCTCTCTGGGCCCCTGGCCAAGTAGATGGTATGATTCCCAACCACTCGTCTACTCCCAACTAGTCACTCAGACTCCCACGCTAATTTCCTCTGGAAACAGAAAATAATACTTTGCCAAGTTTCTAGGTATTCCTTAATTCAGTCAAGTTGACACTAAAAATAAACCACTCTAGCACTAAGTTTATATTGAGATTATCAGAGCAAACCGAACACCATCGCTCAGTTCAAAGCTTCTCAAAAATCCTTTCCTATTCCTCTTTAGCATTCCTCACAGTGGGTGGCACACCTGTAATACAGTGGTGCCCAATCAATGTTCACTCAATTCCCTGCTCCTTCTCCATAGTCTTCTGAATGTCTGGATGGAGAAAAATTCAGTGTTTTTGCTAGAAATATCCCTAATACAGTAGCAGGTACTCCTTAAAAATGATTATTCAAAATTCTGTTTCACAGAGGACACAATTACTGCATTAAAGGAAACTTCTCTGCAATCTTCCTTCAAAGCTCCTGAGTTGGTGAGGTTACTGAAACCTAAACAGACCTAGCTTAAGGCAAATGAGGAATTTATTACAAAGATACTAACATGCCTCATGGAGCTCACATGAGCTAAAATTCCACAGTATGTACAACCAGCATCTAACTCTGTCAGGAAAATTATATCTCAGCTCTGTTCTTTATTTAGTCTTCTCTTTGCTGACCAGTGTCCTTTGTTTTTCTTGTTCAGATGAAGCAAAACATAACTGTCAAAGCTTCAGAATGCACATTGTTTTTACTCCAAGGACCCAAAACAGACTGATATTGAGTTCCTAACTCCCATGGGAATGACTAATTGTTCTGATTTGAATGAGTACCCACCTTATACTGACCAAATACAGCTGGAGGTGGAGTTCAAAGATGGGGTCTGGGTATTGGGCAGACAGTCCCATGGGTGCCCAACACACTTCAAATAATGCTCACTTCTAAAGAAAACCCATTGTCTAACTTCACTATATAAATGCATTAATGAATAATTCTCTAAAGTATAAAGTTTTTAAAACAGTAATGTTCAAGTTTATTTCTATTAATATTCCATGCTATCAATAGAAATTTTCCAAGTAGAAATGTTTGCTTTGTTTTAAAAATAAATGTATTTTATTACATGATATTATTGACAGTTTACATAAACAAAGTCATTTAATATATGCAAAAATAATCATAAAACACATTTTTAAAAGACAGGAAAGTACTTGAAATTCATCTTGACATCAGAATTCCAAAACACACCTTTAAAATTTTTAGTATCAAAGTGGAATTCCCAAGCCTGAGTTGGCTTGAGAGATTTATTGGTCAGACAACCTTGGTTCAGTAAAGAAGATACATTTATAGAATTGTCTTGTGTTTTAATTCAATAAGGGACATTTTTCCCAAACTCTTTTAGTATCAAAGAAGACTGGGGAAGAAAGAGGGTATGAATGACCCCTTTGGAGACTTTTGAAAATGTAGCACATATAACATGAGCAAATCGGATGTAAGCATGTGTCAAGGACAAAAATTAAGTCAGAAGAAAAAAATCAATTGTGAACATTGTCAGTTGTTTGAATTGGCTCTTATCCATAGGTGAACTATTTATGTGTAATACATAGTCTCTGCCTTCCCTCACTCAAAACACTAGAAAAATATATACAATTTCAGCTTTTGTCTGAATTCTCTGCTTTACCTTGGCTTTCGGATTTACATTGTAAAGTAAAATTTAAAAAGATTCTGGAAAAGAAGCTACTTGGCTGACAGTCACAAAATGCAGAAATTTGGAGACATTTTTCATTGGTTTTTGTAAGTGATTCTCCTAATTAATGTAGGAAGTTCCATGTTCTATGGAATATTGACTCAATGTTGATTTCTACTATTTGGAATTTAATGCAGTCTTTAGTAAAGCTATCATGGAGTTGAAGGAGCATTTGCAAGATAGTAATAGATGCTACGTTCATGCACCAAAATTCACCTGAGAGCATTCACAGATGCTGTTGCTTAGAAGGACACAGAATGAGGGGGGTGTTCATCACTAATGTCTTCCGGGGGTCTGCAGTGCTGTCACTGATATTGACAGCCTCTTCTGGTGCTTTATATTTTATTGAGCATAAATACTTTTTTCAGGGCTTAAAGAATGTCAGGAATTTACTCTTCCACCTCTATTCATTATTCTAACTATGGGGTAAATCTGTTTGTTTTAATAATGTAAGAATTTATTCATGTCATTGACACTTTATAAAGGAGCAAAGAAACATAGTAAAATTCAACTCCACAGAAAGCATGATGATAACAGCAACATTAGCTGGGACTCAGCCTTCTGTGTTCCTGCAGGAAAATGGCCTTGACATCTCAGAATCATAGCAAAATGCAGTGCAATATGAAATCTTATATCATTGAGTGAGGTCACCGATGCAAAGTGACAAAAATGATCATTAAGAGCACCAACTTTAAATCTGGGTAAAGCTTGGTTCAAATCCAAGCTCCACCAATTCCTAACTCTAAATTTAGGTTAAATTTTTTAACTTCTTTTGGCTTCTTTCCACATCTGGGAAATAAGGATCTTATGTGTCTCACAGATTATTGAAAGGATTAAATAAAATAACATATTTCAAATTCTTAGCACACAATAAGTATATGAAAATAGTAGCTTTATTAATTCAGTCCCTAAGATCTAAACTCCTTCCCACTTTTTTACGTAACTAATAATCCAGGTGACAAAACTTATGTGAAAATTTATTCAAATTCCTTTCTTATTGTTGTTATCTACCCAGGTGTTTTTCTCCCCAATTATAGACTATAATAAAATTATTATTATTAAAAACAATAATAAACAACACAAACTGAAGATACAAATAAAAAGTAAATACAATATTTAAAATTCATTTCAACTAGCTGTTTTCCTGAGACATGTTCTGTCCATTTTCAAAGGAGCAAGGCTTTTTATAACTTGCCACCAGCCATCAGCCTGTGAAAATAAAGAAAATAAGAGCAGCCATTTAAAAAAAATACACTATGTAATAATGACAATAATTACAAATATAAAGGTAGTCTTTGTGGATTCAATTCACTAGGGTGGTCTTTGTATTAGATTAGCAGAACATTATAATTTCTCAACAGGCATTTATTGCATCCCATTGAGCATCTGGGATAGTAAGAGAAAGGAGATTCTTTGTACAGTTGAGAGGGCCATGGAAAGACTCCGCTCTCCTGCTGAAGGTGACTGAGAAAACATGTGGCCCGATTGCTGCTGGTCTTTCCTGTGATCCAGAAGAACTGGCCAAGGATGAAGCCAACTCTTTGAACAGTGAGTGAAAGGGGAAAAATAATCTGTTTTCTTAGCGTGAGTCTCCGGTTTGACCAAGTGCAAAGCCTACCTTCCTCTGGGCTTCCATTCAAGTGAGTCAACACATGGCCTCAGTTTTAAGCCAGTCTGAGTCAGGTTTGATGTTATCCCACTAAAACTGTCTTGCTGAATTCTGCCAGTCCTGCTCCGTGTGCCCCCTAGCAGCTTTCTCTGTCTTGCTGCATATCCAGGGGGCTGGTCAGTACAGATTGCTCTCTGGATTCTGGTTGGACTCAGCTAATAGAAAGCGCCAGTGACAGATCTGAAGGCAGGAAGAAGTCTTGGATATTTAATTTGATGTTTCCTCTTCCATTGTTAAGGTCCCAGCAGTGGCTGTTCCTGCTGGATGGGTACTCCTCCAGCAAGCCTCTGGCTCTAGAGTAATTCTTACCCTAGCCTTACCAGGAAGGAGAAGAGCTCCCTGCCACCACCAGACTCAGGCAGCCTCCACACCCCTTGGCGATCGCTTTCAACCTGCCCTCACAGCCCCCTCCACAAAATTTCCTGGGATTATTCAAGTGGATTTGTGATTCCTACTGAAATCCTGACTGATACATATAAAGGGCACTGGCATATGGTAAATGTTTAGTAAATATAAGTTAAAGATACCTCTTCCTTATGCCCCCCAATGAGGAAGAAAACGTATAATCACTACGACCAAGCAGAATTAGAATGCCTGTCTCTTTGAGTGGTAACATTCAAAAGAAAACTATGACAGAGTATTTTATTTGCCTTCAGGTTTTAAGGGGAAAAAAGAATCCAAATACTTTTAGGTGTTTTTAAAAATAATCAAATTCCAACCACTGATTATTTGACATCTCACCACTTATACATCACTGGAATAGTTTCCCATCTACTTACTCTTAAGCAATATTAGTCTCTTGAATATCTTCATTTATAGGAGTTATATCTTTATCCAGAGCTTCCATTTCTTCTTCCTTCTTCTTTCTTTTACGGTGTTTCCGAAGAGGACTTAGAAAATAATATGTTAGAAATTAATATGGGCCTGTTAGTTCATGTGAACACAAAATGATTCAACAAAAGTGTATGGTTTTGTTTCTAGACTGTTAAAGGTGGGTAAGGTGCTTTTTTTCTTAAATATATTGGATTTTCTTTTAAACTACAATAGGCAACAGGATGGGTTGAGTATAGTTGTCTAAACAGGAAGAATATGGCTCATTAGTGTTGGTGAAGAATAGTTGGCACAAGAAAACTTTTCAGGGAGCATTATTTAGTGTACAGAGAAGAAACAGTCGAAACTCGGAACAGACATAAGAAAACAAGAGAGTGAACATAGCCTCTGAATTATTATTTAAGCTTCTAGACAGTCCACCTTCCTGAAAGTACATTTCAAAATTCATGTTACAAAATAGGCTATTTCCAAGGCCTGCATAATTCTTTCTCTGCCCCAAACTTGGCATTATGAATATTTCTTCCTATCATAAAGTATATAAGCTCAAAAGTATTTTTTCAATTTTATAATAGAAGGAATTCTACATATCAACTGATTTAATATTTTTGTTTCACAGAAAACTAAAGTTCAAAGGTATTAAGAAATTTGCCTGAAGTCTCAAAGATACACAATGACAGAACCAGGACAAAAAGTCAGACTCTGCTGCTGTTTTTCTCCCAAGAACTTTGTGAGGAAAGGAATCATGAGACATGCACTTTGAGAGGGGAACACAACACAGAAGTAGATGCAACCATTTAGGGAAGCTGGCTAGCTCCTCAAGACAAGAAGAGGACACTTATACAGAACACCTTTTCACCATTCTATGTGGTGGTGCTGCTGTGGCTAAAAAAATACAATAAAATAAAATAATTCAGTGCTAAGTACAGTGGCACACACACCTGTAATTCCAATGACTCTGAACGCTGAGGCAGGAGGATTGCAAATTCAAGGCCAACCTTGGCCATTTAGGGAGATCTTGTCTCAAAACAAAAATTAAAAAGGGCTGGGAATGTAGCTCACTGGTGGAGCACCCTTGGGTTCAGTCAATGCCCAGTACGAAATAAACAAACAAAAATCCTTACAGCAAGCCACTGTGCATCAAAGAAAAAGCATGCTGGTTCTTGACTCTCAAATTTGGGATTTAAAATGAAAAGTAGGGGAAAGAATGTAATCATTATTTGCACATAAAATAAATAATTACACATATCTTAATGTGGCCAACCTAAAAATTTTAAAATAAAATTTGTTTCAAATTATAATACTTGTTTCCAATAAAATGATAAAAAATGTGTATCAGGGCTTCAATGTAAATAAATACTTCAATATTAATGATGGCAAGCATCAAAAATAGATTTATTTCAATTGAAGCAAAAGGGAAAGAGAAGGTAATAAAGAAGGAAGAAAAGAAGAAAAGAAAACAAAGAGCAAGATAATTAAAATTAAACTTAAAAAATACTTACTGACAGCATGTGCAGACACCAATGACTAAAATGATAAAAATGACCATAACTGCTATCAAACAAATCACCAAAATCTGTCCTCTATCTCCTCTTAGGTAAAACAAGTCAACTCTCTCACACCTTGCCCCAGTGTAGCCTTCATTGCAGCTGTCAAGATAAAACAAGAGGGTGACAAGGTAAAAATGCAAGACTTAGGAGTCTCCCCTTCTTCTTTGAAGAAACTAATATTGTTTTCATTACTTGAAATTCATAAGAACACAGTTCTTTTAAAAAATAAGAATAAAAAGTTGTCCTCCACTGTGTTCATGAGTAATTCTAACTTCTTCCCTTTACTGAAACCCTGTCACTTGAACATGATTAACATGTCTCATATACATAAGCAAAGATACTTGTGATTAGGACTTGTTTTTGAAGTTTTAATCTCTGCGTTTGGAGAAGTAGGAGATGATAAAATTCCCTCCATAGTATTCACTGTGCTTAAAAACCTCATGACAAGGAATTTTTAAAAATCCCCAGGATTTCCCATTTCATCCAAGGGCAATATACATAATGAATAGTTTCAGTGTGCCAAAGCACTCTTTAAAATAATTTAAAAATTACATTGTTTCATACAATCAAAGTGTGAAAGCTCCCAACCCAGGGTCCAAAAAAAGAAAGTTCCATACATACTACTTCTACAGAATCTCCCCTTCTCTCCGCCCCCTGTCCTCTCCTCCTCTTCCTCCCCCTCCCCCTCCCCCTCCGTCTCCTCCTCCTCTTCTTCTTCTTCTTGTCTAGGGAATATTCTTCTATTATTCCTTTTTTTTTTTTTTTTTTTGAGATGGGGACCAGGGATTGAGTTCAGGGGCACTTAATCATTAAACCACATCCCCAGCCCTATTTTTTGTTGTTGTTGTTTTTCATTTAGAGACAGAGTCTCACTGAGTTGCTTAGGGCCTTGCTAAATTGTTGAGACTGGCTTTGAACTCACAATCCTCCTGTTTCAGCTTCCCAAGCTGCTGGGATTACAGGCATGTGCCACTGCACCCAGCTTCTTCTTTACTCTTGCATTCACCATCTCCCCAACTACTTCTCCCCTCCCAAAAAACACAACATGGCCTGTCCTGTCCTGTTCCTTCATCTGTTTTTCTGTGGCCATGGTTCCAGATCTGTTCACCACTCCTTCCCCTCCCAAAGTGGCCTCCTTTTATTCCATGGCCTTCTTAAAGTGGAATAACCAAAGTCAACTAGCTCTCTAAGTGGGGCTAGCCCCCTTCAATCTTGCAAGTCTCTATCAATATAATCTTCATATGGTGTCAACTCAGCAAATGCACTAAGTCTGAGGTAACAGTTATGAATCTTTTACCCAGCTGGGACTCAACTAAGCAACACTAGATGAGAAACAGCTCAGTGATTTGTGGGTTACCCATAGAATTCTCTGACTTGTGACAGAAACTTAAAAATTATATAGAAATTTGTCTAAGGACATTTGAACCAAACTTATCTGTTATAATATCAGTACCTTTCCATTAATAAATATTTCACTTTTATTCTCAGATGCATTGGAACACAATATGAAGAATTACTTAAGTGTCAAAAAGATTAACTCTGCACCTTGAAAAGATTTCTGTGCAACTTAAATTTTCCTTAAGAAAGGATTTATTGCCAGGCTATTCTAGAGCCTATGCTTGACAAGAGCTGAGGCAGTTAATTCCTGCAAAGCCTGTATTTCTCAAGTAAAGAGATCCCTTAATGCCAATCTTGTAACTGATACAGTGTTTCCAAATAAAACAAAAACACAAGCTCAGAAACAACCATTGATTGAAAGTTAAACTATGATGCAAGCAAAGGAGAAATATGTAATGTCACCTATGGCTGAAGGACGTAAAATTAGTGGGGGAGAATGGCCTCCTGCAGGATAGGTAGGTGACTTTACTCCAAGGTCCAAATACAAGGACAGCACTTAGAAATATCTTGAAATATCAAAAATATGTAGCACATAGGATTGAAAAGGTGTGGAATTTCACTTTCATTTGCATGTAAGAGGAAGTTTTTAGTTTGAAGAATGTAATTAAATTTTGCAAATATGTATAGTCTCTTCCCAGTTAAATATTTCTTTAATAAATTTACTAAATATGGCATGTTTGTTTTTTGTTTGTTTGTTTGTTTGTTGGTACCAGGGATTGAACTCAGGGGCACTTGAACACTGAGCCACATCCCCAGCCCTATTTTGTATTGTATTTAGAGACAGGGTCTCACTGAGTTGCTTAGTGCCTCGCCATTGCTGAGGCTGGCTTTTAAATTCACGATCCTCCTGCCTCAGCCTCCCAAGCCACGGGGATTACAGGCGTGTGCCCTCATACTCGGTAAATATGGCATTTTAAAACAATAATCTTGCCTATAAAAGGCCCAACAATGACTTCCTTATCTATTACAATGTTTTTCTAATTATGAGCTCTGGGTTCAGTGGCTGAACAAGCTTGAACTGAATTTCTCAGTAAGTAGTGCTTCAGTATGTTGTAAGCCAATGAAGCCATGCTGGAAGGTCAAACTTTAACATACTTATAATTGCTCTCATATCATGTCAGTCTTCAGCTGACCAGTGACCTATTAGCTGATGGTCATTTTTAGCAAGAGTATTTCCCATATGGGAGGGGAAGAAGCCAAGGGAGCAAGATCTTAATGTTTACTAAGTCATGAATAAATGTTTATCAAATAAACACCTTATAAAATAAAATTGGAAAACTGAGAATAATTTTTAAAGATTCCACAACTCTCTAGAGGGACTGTAAAACCAGGCTTAGGGGGTCACTGTTCTGAAATAATCACCAGACACTGTTCCAAGAGATTGACAAAGTACGTACTAAGTCCATCATTATAACAAGCTCTGAAGTAGGGGTCATTATCAACCCCCTTCTGCAGGTGAAGAAACAGAGGTGCAGAGTCACTGAATGAGTGGGACTGTGATTCCAACACAGGCAGTCGGGCTGCCAAGCTTATGGCCTCAGCAGCATGTAAATTAACTGTGCTGCATTCATAAATGAAAATTATATATCTGGAAACAAATTATCCACATTCCAGGAAAATATGGAGAAACTAATAGGGCATTTGAATTATTTGAAACACAACTTGTTTTTTGTTTTTTTTTTTTGTGCATGTAAAAACTAGAGTCCATGATCTATGTCCATGATCACAAGTGAAAGGAGATATTTCTGGTTTCCCAAGATGATGCTGTCACCAATGGTAAGACCATTTTTGTCTGAATTCATGCTATACCAAACCATGAAAGGTCAGTCCTAGGTTGGATATCTGTCCACTCATCTCAATGATTACGGAACGTTGACTCCACAATGTCGGAAACCACATAAGTGATTTTATGTATATTACTTGGCTTAATCTTCAACCCTTGAGAGGAAGGTATTTTTATCCCTTTTAATAAAAACTGAGGGGCTGGGGGGGGGGAATGACTCAGTGGTATAGCACTTGCCTAGCATGTGTGAGGCACTGGGTTCGATCCTTAGTACCACATAAAAATAAATAAATAAAGGTATTCTCTCTCTCTCTCTCTCTCTCTCTATATATATATATATATATATATATATATATATATGTGTGTGTGTGTGTGTGTGTGTGTGTGTACGTATATATGTATATATGTGTGTGTATATATACATATATATATTTATCTATTTATTTATATAAAATAAAAACCAAGGTTTAGGAAAGGTAATTGACCCACTGTTTACATTGCTAATAATGGGTAAAAAACAAAATCTCACCTTAGGTCTATCTGACTCTAAAATCTGTCCCCTAACCTGGTGCTCTTCTGCCTCCCATTGGTTCCGTATCATTCTACACTAAGAAGAGCTTCTGGTTCTGATTGAGGCCTTGGTTTTGAAATTTAGCATCGCATTAGATGGGCTCAGGTAGAGACACGTATTCATTCCTTCATCAGTCATTTTTTGCACACCTATTAAATTTAGGCTCCATGCTTACCACTGGAACACGAAAGTGAGTAAGCCACAAGCCCCGCTCTCTAGGAATTTACAGCCACAGAGAGGTCATTCAAAGTCTACTGACAGCTATGCTCTAGTGGATAAGTGCCTCCATTGAAGTGTGACTAGATGGCAGAGGAAGGGCATCTACTTGACACCTGGCCATGTGCCTGGGAAGGAGGAAGTCAGTGAGGAGGTCCAGGAGGAGCTGGCATTTGAGTTGTATCTTAAACCATCATCAGGAATAAGCTCTCAAGCCTATGGGAAGAACTTGTATAATAAACCATGACTAGGGAGGTAGGACTTTAGGGGAACATTTGGGAATATGGTGAGAGGTATAGCCAGAAGTTAAGTCAGAATCAGAGGAGCCATAGAGGTCAAGGAAATATGTTTTAGCCTCAAAGTGAGTGGGACGAGCTGTGTGTTGATCCTAGGAAAGTAAATGACATATGGTGATTTACATTTTAGAAAACAGCAATATTAAAAAAACAATAAATCTGCAGACATAGGGATAAGTTAGAAAAATGTTCTGGGTTAAAGGACATTGATATTTTAAAAACCCAATGTATGCCTCCAAGCCAGTAAATAATGAAATGAAATTTCAAAGAGTCAGCTCTGCCCTTCTTAGCACACCTCCAACACACTTTCCTTAATATTTTGCATTAGCAATTTTTATCCTTGCTAAGGATTATTCATGCATATTTCTTTTTAAAATTGAACATAATTATAATTAATTTTTTGATTAGAATGTTTCTTTTTCATTATTTTTAATTTTTATGTGTTTTAATTTGTTATACATGACAATAGGACACATTTATGGACTCTGATATATCATACATAGATGGGGGAATCATTTCTCATTTTTCTGATGCTATATCCATGACCTTTAAACTCCCCTACAAAATCAGAATCACTATTCTGAGATTCTTATGGAAAAAACAAAAACTCTGTACTGGGAAAACTGTGAAAAATAACAAACACTCTGTGAACTTCAGGTCAAAATTAGAAAGAATCACTATAAAGAAAATATCCCAGACAGCACTTCAGAGGGATACCTCGTTAGAAGAAAATGAATATTTAAAAGATGCAAAAACTTTTGCATGTGCTTAGACTCTTAAATTTCCTAAAAGTTGGAAAGAGAGCTCCTCTCCCAGTCCCCAACTGTACTTAACCCTGCTTTGCTGATCTCTATTTATAAATAAGACTGACTTCTTCACACTTAACTGACACCTTGCAAAAGGAGCTTTTAATTTGGCAGGAATTCCTTCATATTTACATTAACTACAAACCACCTAACACATGCCAGAAGGATCTGTTTCCATCTGAACCACCCAGGAGATTATTTGAGCTGAAAAGCATCCTAACACTGGACAGAATCAGTTTTGCTTGCGCAAGGGAGCAGAGGACACTGCCCAGCCTGGAAGCAGATCTGCGCTCTCACACGCTCATATTTCAGGAGGAAAGTCTGTGTCAGTCTCTCCATAAGTGGCTGCCTAGAGAGCCCTAAACAAGTGGCTGAGGGCAGGACCAGGCGGAACCATGTCTGCACAGATGGCATGGTTAGCTCAGACTTTCCAGCCCTGTCAAGCCCCAGGCTGTGCAGCCCTTTCTGTACCCCAGGTGCAGCTTGTTCTGCACCCCTTTGCTTGCTGGCTACAGAGCTTCACTTACACACAGGAGGGTGTCTGCTCAGCCACCACGAAGCGGCATCTCCCTTTGATGCAGTAATGCTTGTATTGCTTGGGGCACCGAGAGAAGTGGCCTTTCCGCCTTGATTGTGTGGTGGTAGCTGGAAAACAAGAAAAAGTTCATTTGTAAATTGAATTTTATTCTCATCTCATTTCTGATGTTTCTGGAGAATATGTTCCAAACTCTCATTTGCCCTGTCCACACTGGGATAAAAACTTTTGCAGCCCTCAAACAGCACTAGAGATTGGGTAATAGGGATTGTGGTTGGAATTTTCATATTGTAGTTAAGACTTGTGTCCAACCTGTCTATCAGAAACGTTGGTATCTTCAGTGGGTAAAAGAGAGATATGATAATAAACAAGGCTTTCTTGTCATGAATGTTTTGAGAACCGCACTATAGAAAGGAGTTGGTTGCTTGGTTTCTGTTTTTGTTGCTGCTGAGCTGGGTTGTTTTTTTTTTTTTTTTAACTGAAACACATAGTGTTTACTGACTCTGATATATTTATTTTTCATATATCATCTATTGAACAATCACGACAGCCTTATAAGGTGAGAACCATGCAAATCCTAACTTATAGGTGATCAAAGCACAATACAGATTAAGATTAAGTCACTGTCCGAGATCACGGTTAAGAGTGATAGAAATGGGACACAGCCCAGGCTGTCTTGCCCCAGAGCTCATGCTCTTGACCACTACCCTCCTGCACTGTCAAGCCAGCTTGCTCGGCAGGTGTCCTCCACTCTCAGCCTGGGGCATCCAGAGGTCATGCTTGCCTCAGTGGGAGTGTGTGCCACTCATTGGGCCCATGGAGGCTTTCTCTGAAGGAGGAAGAAAATACTGGATGCTTCCTGTCCTGGATTTCAATCCTGCACTGACCTGCCTGATTTTTCAACTAAAAATACTAATATGTAACAATCCCCCTATCCCTCACATGTGAAGTTTCAGTACATATTGACTGTCCAGAAAAACAGTATAGAAATAACTCACTAGCTGTTTCATCTGTTGGTTCCCAATTAACATCTGCTTACACCAAATAACACACAAGCCAGATCCAACACAGGATCAAACTGTCCAAGTTCACAGGATGACCAACAGCTTGAAGGAGTCGGACATCTGAAGACCATTCAGGGTTCACTTCAGAAGGACATTTCACACTAGGTTTGATAAGGCACCTGGCATCCCAGTGACATTTAATCATTCTTTTATTTAGTAGCAATGACTACCAGACTTCTTAATATATGAAATCAATACATGTAATTACACAGGACCACGAGAAATAAGAATTTCAAATGACTTTGAATCACCTATATGCTGCAAATTTTTGTGATGTTCAAACACAGTACAGTCATCCCTTAGTATCTATCAGGTATTGGTTCCAGGACCCCGGGCAGATACCAAAATCTAAGGATGTTTAAACCCATTATATAAAATGGTGTAGTATATGTACACATATGCTCTATCCCCTCATATATTTAAAAATATCTCCAGATTAATATCTAATATCTAATCTAATATAAATGTAATATCTAGTATAAATTCATTGTAAATAGTTGTTATAGTGTGTTAGAAAATAATGAAAAGAAAAAAAGTCTTGTCAAGACAGAAACAATTTATGCAGGGTATTTTTAATCCACGGTTGACTGAATCTGTGGATGAGGAACCCACAGATACAGAAGGCTGCCTGCTCAGAGTTTCAGGGGATGGCAGAATGTTGCTGAAGAACTGGCTGACCTGGTTTTGTTTGTTGACTTGGTTACCACCCAACTGCTGCTTGTGCCAGATATTTGCTCCCATGAACGTTAGTCCATGGGAATCTTATCAGAAGGACTGAAAATTCTAGAAATAACTGCACAGTGTGTCAAAGGCAAATAAGTCATTTTGACAAATAACTTGATAAGTGAACTTCCATCCATTAAATGCTTTCTAACACTATAAAGAGGAACTGGAAAAATAAAGGATGTCCTACCTAGCCATCTTAATTGGTGCAATACAGGAAATTAAAAACAATGCAATCAACCAAAAAACCACCATTGTAATTGCATAAGCAACTGTAGTACACTGGAAATGATGGAAAGAACACTGGATTAGCTGAAGGAAAAATTGTGTTTACTTCTCAATTCTGCCTTTCACTAGCTGCAATTAAAATGTCTGACTTTCAGTGACCTGATTTATAAATTAAGGATGATAACTGCTATCTTAAAGAGCTATTAAAAGATAATATGCTATGTGTGTGTGTATAATTACATAGATCATATATATGTATATAGATAGATAGATATTCATATATATGTGGAAGTTCCTAATGGAGTTTCTAAAACATTGAATCCCCAGCAATGAGGTGTTTCTAGAAGATTGAAAATATTGGTAATCTTAAGAAAAATCTTATGTAACCATTTGCTTTCCTAATCAGAGAAAATTTTCTATAAAGTATAGATTTTAGGAGGCAGTAAGCAATTGATTTAGTTAAGAAGAATGTTAAGAGCAAAGAAAGTCACAGAATCAGGAATACGCAGGTTGAATACCATGGGTAGAAGGCAGAGGTAAATGAAATGGAAGGGTCCTGAAGGGGAGGAGCCCAGAACAGCTGTGAATAGATTTAGAGACCTGGATGTCAGCAGGCTGAAATGAAATACAGGGTGAGAGAGAGCTGAAGATGGTTCTTATGAATTAAATTAAATTAATTTTTAAAAAATACTTTAAACTATAAAGTGTTCTATTGATGCATCAGATAAGTCAGTGAAGAGTGGATGAGAGCAAGAAGATAGAGGGGGCTAGAACACCAGGGCATGCCTGAGCCAGGCAGACAAGTGTGATACAGGCCTGGAACATGGCAATGGAGGGCAAAGAAATGAATTCAAGAAGCAGCAAGACTTACAGACAGATCTGGCCTGCTGCAGAAAGGCTTCTTTGATTGGCCAGGCATACTTGCCTTTAAGTATAAGCCATTTGGCTCTGTATCCCAAACTTTACTGATGCTGCTAGTTGCTGTGCCCCTTTAAATGCACCCAATTTTTTAATAAACACCACACAGAGTATAATTCCAAAAGCAAATTAACCAGCAGCTGCTGGATGCAGTGATTTGATCAGTCTCGGCCCATCCAAGCAGCACAGATCCATGCCAGCAACATGGTTGCCAGGTCCTGTTTTGATCACTCACAGAACTCCCTCCTTTGCCAAAGAAGCATGCTCTGAAGTATTCCCAGCATTATTTGAATTTAAAACCTTTCCATGCCACCAGGCAGAAAATGTCCAGTGATTTCTCTATGGAACTTTCAAACCTGAAAGAAAAACAAATCATTAATACTGCATCTAAAACCAAACCAGACCAAACCCAAATGGGATCCTTTTTTCCTCTCCTGGAAATGAGAAAGTTGATCAGCCTTCTCCCTTAAGAACTGCACCTAAAATTCCAGTTGCTCCTCATCAGAATACATCAAGGTCATGCTAACTGAGAATTGAGCAACTGTGAAGCCAAATGTTTTCTGCTTATCATGAGACCTGATGATAGAGACACAGGAGTGCAAAACCAGTCCTTTCATTCCAGAATATTCATTGAGAAGAAGGAAAAGTTACTTCTATGACAAAATAATGATTATTTTTTTGGGGGGGTGGTGGTGGTTACTGGGGATTTTACTCAGGGGCACTCGACCACTGAGCCACATCCCCCGCCCTAGTTTTTGTATTTTATTTAGAGACAGGGTCTCACTGAATTGCTTAGTGCCTCGCTTTTACTGAAGCTGGCTTTGAACTTGCAATCCTCCTGTCTCAGCCTCCCAAGCCACTGGGATTATAGGCATGGGCCACCACACCCAGCCAAGTGTTACTTTTATTCTTGAAAACTCAAGGAAATCTCCTATGACCTTGGGATGGTGAAACGTAATTGGTGATTTTTCTTTCCACCTTACCTTGCCCTTTCCAACACACATTCCCTAAACTGATGCGTTCCCCTTGGGAGTGAGATGATGCTTCAAATTTTCACTGAAACCTATATTTACGGTTTGGCTAGTCCACAATGAAACCCGAAGAGTACTACAGGTGATGGATTGCAATCTCTTCATCATACAATATTTTCCAAAGATTCTAAAGCAATTAAAACAAGCATTAGGGTTACTGCAGGTTGATATAAATAAAAATCTGACTTTAAGAGTTTGCAAAAAGAATCAGAAGCAAGGACATTTTTTTTTAAATCAGAGAAGTGGTCATCTTCCTTGGGTCTGTGAATAGTGAGATGAGCTGTAATAGATCCCCTTGGGCTAAGCCAACATGGAAGAATATAGAAGACCCCCAAGTGACTTATTTCCAATATGGAATTTTCCTCAATTTGATGGATGTTTGATTAAATATAGCATGATTTCTTTGTCCTTCTGTGTATGATTCTAATTCTTATAAGGAAAGAAGATTTGTGACACCTTTGTGACTAAAACTCTTTAGAACGAATACATTAGGTCTATTTTTTCCTAAAACCCTCACTTAATGTCAAGACAGTGCTTATTACAAATCTATATGATGATTCTGTAAATGACAAATCAATTCTAAGGGCAATTAATACTATAATTATTATTACCACACTTTTTATAATACATGTTACAAAGGTTATAATTTCATAGTATTTCTAGCCACTTATTTAGATACATAGTTAAAATTCTATGTAAGAGAGTTATAAGGGATGCTAGATTTTGAAGTAGAAGTCCCACAGGTGTTAATAAGGAGAGAGGGAAAGGAAAATGAATAAGTCCTAGTCCATCCTTCCACACAGGTATATGACCTACAAAAGGTAGAAGTGCACAGAAGAGAACCTAAGAATTTAGAGAAACGTCCTCTGAGCCTATGAAGTAGAGCCAAAGGCTTTGATATTATACTCCTTGGCTTCCAGGCATCTTCCCAATAGGGTTTTCCCTCATTTTACAACCTGCTTAAGCCAAAAGGTGAGATAGAAAGTTTTCTATTTTTTAAGTTAATTTTCCTTCTTATCTTGCCAACTAACTGTGATTTTAGAGAATGGGAATTCATGGTGTCCTTGAAGAAAAGCAAAATTTGAAATTTTATTATAATATAGGATTCCCGCTTGTCCTATATCTAATGAATTTGCAATAGAAAAGTAAAAGAGGAAGTTGTGTCTCACACATTCACTCTTACCCCTTTCTAAGTTACTGGGAATGCATGGGTTGGGGAGGGCAGCAATAAAGGCAGATCAGCAAGTCATCTTTTAACCAGGTTGGCCTGTGGGAGGTCTCAGGACATTAAAGGCATGCTTTCAAAGGGGTTGAGAGACAACAATCTCTTCCTCTCTCTTTGCTTCCTGGCCACTATGAGATGAGCAGCATCCTCCCCCAACAAGGCTGATGCACAGCCTTGCCACAGACCAAAAGCAATGGGGCCAACCCATAGACGGAATCCTCCAAAACTAGGAGCCAAAATTAACCTTTCTCATTAATAAGCTGATCATATCAGTTATTTGTTACAGTAACAGAAAGCTGACTCATGTGTTGAAGGGTGAGTATATCTGTATGCATTTAAAATTGCTCAAGGCTGGGAGCCAATAAAGATCAATGGACAGACAGAAAGCTTGTATTCCTTTTGTATGTCAGGAATACACACTGTGCAATTCTAATGTATATGATGGATCCTTTGCTGATTCTCCCTTGCTGGTTCTTCCTCATTTCACTCTCTCTCTACAGTTTTACAGTACAAGGGTGCTCCATGTTTACTCATCTATTCTCTCCACACTCCTTCCCTGACTGGTTTCATCATCTCCTTTCTGTAAATACATCTTTAGGGCCACAATTCCCAAATGTAGTTTCCATCCCAAGTATCTTTCCTCAATGCCGACAACACAACTAGATCCAGTTGGACTCCAACTAGCATTTCAACTTAACCCTTCCAAAATGTGATCCTTGATTTTTCCTTCAAACATGGTCTTTCCTTAACTCAGTAAATAATAGCCATTATTTCTGTTATTTAGATCAAATATTTTGGCAATATCTTAACTTCTTTCTCTCTTGCTCTACATCCAATTCCTCAGCAGAACCTATTGACTGCATTAAGAATACATGTAGAATTACCCAATTATCTCCTCAACCCTGGTCTAAGCCATTTCTAGGCTGCAAAAAGTCTCCATGGCAACATGTAACTCATCTCCCTGCTTCCATTGAGGCCCTCTTCACTGCCTAGACTGTGTAAGAAATCAGAGGATGCTGTTAAATTGACTCAGAGTAAAAGTTGATGTCCTCTTAGTCCCTGGCAAGGCCTCGTGGGACCTACCTGCTGACCATCTCTCCACTGCCTTTCTGACCTTATCTTTACCCATGTGAACTCTTCATCCAGGGCACTTAGAAGAGCACATTCTGCTTAGGTGCAGGTGATCATGAGTATTAGTGGAATGAATAAACGCCTTACTCGGGTTGCAAAATGGCAAATTAAAAATGGAATTCTTCCTTAGCTAGTAAAAATTAAATCATAGACAAAATTGGACACAGAAAAGATTCCTGAAGATCACCCAATTCACTTTTTCATTTTACAGGTTACAAGCTCAGTCTTTGAAAGTTTAAGTGACTTACTAAAGGTCACATAGCCAGTTATTAGAAAAGACCCGCTCCAGCTCCATATTAATTCCTCTCTCAAGAATCTTTTGTCCATTTAGACTTTACTTCCAAGCAATGTTCCTTTTAAGTATGTCCCTCATGTTTCACATTTTTATATTCCCACATGATTCTAAGCAGTTTAGGAGATGGTTTCTCCAAAGTCACGTTAACTGTGTGACCTGAAACAAATTACTTAGTCTCTCTGTGCCTTGACTTTTTTTATCTAAAAAATGGATAACAAAGACAAAATTATAAATTAAGTGAATTTATATATGTAAAATAGTAGAAAGGTATTTGGCAATTAGCAGAAGTTTGATAGATGATGGGTGCTATTGTTTTCTTTTAAGTATTATTGGTATGATGTGTGGACCCTAGATACATGTTAATGTAATATAATAAACACAGCAAAAAAGGGAAGAAAACAAAATAAGGAAGGAAATAAAGACAGAAGGAAAGAGGAAGAGAGGGAGGAGAAGGGAAAGAAAAGGAAGATGGTTTATTTAAAGTCAGTTAATTATAACGTGAGAACAGGCCAATCCAGTTTCAATCCTGAAAGATCACTAAAGCGTATTCACCATAGCATATGTATTGCTTTTAGGTGATATTTTAAGGCAATGCAGTGAATTAGCTTGCTAATATGAAAGGATAATGATAATATCAGATAATAGCACTTCTGATGACACAAAAATTTGGAAGCCCATTTTCTGGTTAGCATTTTCAAATTCAAATCCATTGATTTTCATCATGTTTAGAATCATCCTTTGGGAGGGGTTTTGCTGTTTTCTGAGTAGATTAAAAATAGACTATTATGAAAAGGAGAGTAAACTACAGAAATACTGAATATTTCTGGTTTATATTTCTAGTTTCTCATTTGATTCATCAATACTGTCCAAAATACAGCCAAGCTAGAATCCTTTCTTTCTCCATTTCCTGGACATATTCCTCAAATAACAAAAGATATTATTATATTTTCAAGAAGAACAATATCTTATCCAGAAAAATCCAAAATTGTCTTTCTGACATCAAATTGTGGTAAACAAACTCTAGTCCTCTACCAAGCTACTAATCTATTTGTGCTTTAATTGTGCTAATAATGTTACTTGGGTATCATAAGATCTAGAAATGCCAACCTGAACTCTTAAAAAGGAGTAAAATGGATAGAAGCAAAAAATGATGGTGAGACACAAGAATCAAGGATTCTTCAATTTGGAAGCTGTAGGAAGAAAGCAGGATATGACCAAAAAAAATTATTTGGGCATTTTTTGCAGATCACCTCTGAGAAATTATGACTAAGGGAAATTCCTTGAGCAAAATCCAGAGAAAGGTATGGATTTTAAGAGGGGAACCAACTTCCTCACTGATCTTCCTAAGTAGAAGGGAAGAGGAATCTAAAAGTCCAAATATTATGCAAGTAATACAAAATTAATGCAATTTTAATTTTTAAAATTTGAATTTAAAAAGGTAAAGATATAGACCATATTCCACAGTTTCTACCCTCTGAGCAATTGGCTTTTGTACAATGGGGACCACGCCAGTATACTAGGATCATGCAAGAGGTCAAGTATCACTGATTACTGGGGGAATATGACAGAGGGAAGATTTGCATCTATGGGACAGTCTTTAAAGGAAGACAGTTTGGTGCTAGAAGAAGAAAGACACCTGAGATAACAAAATGGCTGTGAAAGACTGAGGATTACTCTGTTTACCAGGTTTCCTTAGCCCCTCTTTCGTTAAAGGTTATTGGAGGAAAATACAAAAACAACATCTATTTGTATTCCATAGAAAATTAGAAAACAGGGAGTAACAGCAGAAAGACAGCAGAATAAAGAGGCTTCAACTCTCCTCCCCTTCACTGAGTCATCAACAACATCAGACAAATTCCCTTTGTGAGCAATGCAGAAATTCATTGAAAAGCTCCTGTACTCGAGATGAGTACAGAAACACCCCCATGGAAGCCAGCAAGGAAAGTCATCAGAGCCTCTCACCTCAGTCTCTACCCAGAGTACAGTGCCATGTGATTAGAATTACCTGCTCCCTGCCTCCCAACTCCATATCCTAGCTTCTCCTTTGAAAGAGAAAGATTCAGACTGCATATCCAATACCCCAGCACTTACAGGGGCTTCCCAGAAGATTGGTTTCTGTCTTGCTTGTTTTGGAGCATACTCTACCCACATGGGACCAGTGATATCAGAGACAGCAGTTTACATTGGCAATTCCCTGGCTCATCCTCTGGCTCAGCACAGAGTAAGCAGAGGAAGAATACCAGTGCCCACCTTCTCCCCAGGGAGTAAAAGAGTTGAACTTCACATTCAATATATGACTTGTCCTATTTCATCTGAGGGTTGACAAATGACATGTTTCTGTCTTGCCTCTTTTGGAACACTGACAGGACCCAGCATACTCTAGCCGCCTGGGAGCCAGAAAGAACAGAGACCATGGTTTGAACTAGCAGCAATCATGCACCCTCCACTAAGTATCACAGAATGAAAGCACCAAAAGACCTTTTCTCAGATTCTCCCTGTGGAGAGAAAACGTCAGGAAGACTATGTAAAGACCCAATTCTTCCCAAAGCTGTCAAGAGACTGACTTTGGTCTAATTTGTCTCAGAGCACTGATGAGACTTGGCATTCTCTTGAGTCCAAGGGCCATTAAGAACAAAGGAGTCAGAGTAACTAGCATGGAAATTTGAAAGGTCCTGACAATATCTAACTGGATTGATTGATGAGGGTCTCGTCTCATATAAGACCAACCTGCAAAAACTGTGAGCAGTAGGCATTTTCTTCAATATTCAAATACCAGCAAAAAGAGTCAAGGGAAATGAAGAAAGAGTGAAAACTGTCACAAAGAAAGGGTCAAAATAAACTAATCCCAATGATATGAAGAAATATACCTGACAGAGAATTCAAAATAAATGATCATAAGGATACTGAACAAAGTCAGGAGAACAATGCAAGTACAAAGTAAAAATTTCAACAAAGAGAGAGAAATGCTTAAAAATATTAAACATAAATGTTGTTGCTGAATAATAATGGAACTGAAAATTCACTAGAAGGTCAAAAGCAGACTATGTCAAGCAAAAAAAAAGTATCAGTGAACTTGAAGAAGTCATTGGAAATTGTACGGTTAAAAAAGAGCAAAAAGAGAAAAAGAAGCTTAAAGGATGATTTAGTCAACTTTTTTTTTTTTTCTGCTATGAACAAAAGGTCTGAGAAGAACATTTTTAGAGGAGGAAAAGTTTATTTGGCCCTCACAGTTTCAGAGGTCTCAGTCCATAGACTGGGATCCATTGTTCTGGGCACTAGGTAAGACAGAACATCAGGGTAGAAGAATGTTGTGGAGAAAAGAAACTCAGTACATGGCACCAGGAAGTAGAGAGAGATAGTTCCACTCTCCAGGGACAAAATGTATATCCCAAAGGCACACTTCCAATGACCCACTTCTGCCAGCCACACTGCCACTTGCCTATGGTTATCACCCAGTTAATACATATCAGGGGATTAATACCTGATTAGGTTAAGGCTCTCATAATCCGATCATTTCACCACTAAACTCTCTTGCATTGTCCCACACATGAGCTTTTGGTGGACACCCCATATCTAAACAATAACAAGGGACCTACAGATCACCATCAAGAAGCTCAATATATAGTTTATGTGAGTATGAGGGAATCAAAATAGAGAAAGGGCAGAAAGCTTATTCAAATAAATAATGGACAAAATTTTCCAAATCAAGGGAAATAAATGGATATCCATACCCAGGAGGTCCAGTGTATCCCAAATAATAGGAACCCAAAGAAATCCACACCAAATCTCATTATAATCAAATGGTCAAAAGTCTAAGATGACGAGAAAATATTTGGCAGGAAGACTTTTCATGTACAAAGGAATCTCCATTAAACTGTAGGTGGATTTCTCAGTAGAAATCTTATAGACCATAAAGGAGTGAGATGACATAGTCAAACCACTGAAAGAAATAATCTGCCAACCAAGAATACTACATCCAGCAAAATTGACCTTCACAATCTAAGAAAAAGTACAGACTTTCCCAGATGAAGTCAGAGATTTTACCACCTCCAATGCTACCTTACAAGCAAAGTAATGTGGAAGTCAAAGAATGCTAAATAGTTATAAAAATCCCAAGAAAATATAAAACTTATTGGTAAATGTGAAATATATAGACAAATACAAAACCTTCTATTACTATAATGAGAAAGATATATTACTTTTAATTTTAGTTTAAAGTTAAAAGACAAAAGTATAAAATGGTTATAAATATAAAATATATTAATGGATATACAATAGTGTAAAAGTATAAACTGTGATATCAGTCACAAGGTGTAGAATGAAAGGAAGTATTTTTTATTGATTGAAGTTAAGCTGTTTCCAGCTTTATATACTCAATTGTATTTTATGAAAGCCCCACGGTGACCACAAATAAGATATCTAAAGGAGACACGTAAAAGAAAAAGAGAAAATAATCAAAGCATATCAATAAAAAAAAACCCTCAACAGATCATAAAGGAAAACAGCAGGAGAGGAAAAAGACTACAGGATATAAAATAATTAACAAAATAGCAATAGGAATTTCTTCCCTATCAATAATTACTTTAAATGTAAATAAGTTAAACTTCCCAATCCTATGCTATAGAATGGCTGAATGGATACAAAAACACAAGATTCAAGTCTATGTCTTGCATGGCATGGAAATGAATCACTTTAGATTCAAGAATATATGGAGGCCAAAATTGAAGGGATGGACAGAGCCCACACAAAGGGTAAACAAAAGAGATCAGAGGTGACTATACATATATTAGACAAAAACCATTAATTCAAAATCTGCCACAAGAGATCAAATGAGAAAGATAGACGTTGTACTATGATAAAGTTTTTATTTTACCAGAATGATAAAACTATTGTAAATATATATGCATTCAACATTATAATATCTAAATATATGAAGCAAATATTGACAGACATGAAAGAAAGAGATAATTCTCACCATGCATTAGTTAGCAATTGATTTGCACAAGTCCAGTAGACAGAACACTCATACAACAAGCAAAACAACATTATTTTCACAGGCAACAAGGAGCAATAAAATACTAAGATTTGTGGTGACCACCAAAGCTCCGGAAAACTACACGGGGAGAAAGGAATCTAATCTGCATGTGTTCCATGTGGTACTGCAGTTGAGGAATCCTGAAAAGCAGCTTTCCCTGAGATTTACACAACGGGTAAATGAGACTCACTAGGATAAAACTATGTAGGATCTCTTCTTCTAGCAGGGACAGGAACAGAGTCCAGGCTATTCCTGTCAGTAACTCCTGATGTGATATGAGTGTTCTGATGATGATTCCTAGTACATTCTACAGTTTTTCCTGGGAACTAATTACAGGTAAGAAAAGGAAGATATCTAGGATGGTCCAAGATCATCTGGGAAACTTTCCTGTAGATAGCAATACTATAATATTAGAAGACTCAAATAGTCCACTTCCAATAATAGAGAGACCATCCAGACAGAACATTAATAAGGTGATTAATGGTGGACTAAACAACATTATAGACCAAACAGACCTACCTGATAATTAACAAAACAGCAGCAGAATACACATTTTTCTCAAGTGTGTTCTTCGGTACGGATCACATGTTATAGTACCAAAATGTCTTAACAAATTTAAGTAGATTAAAATCATACCAATTATCTTTTCTGATCACATTGAAATGAAATTAGAATTCAATAGTAGCAGAAGGAAAACTGGAATATTCACAAGTATGTGAAAGTCAAACAATACACTCCTGAAAAATCAATATGGCAAAGACAAATTAAGAGGAAAATTAGAAAATACTTTGAAACAAACACAACATATCAAAACTTAGGATATGTAACGAAGCAGACTAATAAGGAAGTTTATGATGGTAAATATCTACATTAAAGAATGAAGTAAGATCTCAAATAACTAGGTAAATTTACACTTTAAGAAACTAGAAAAAGAGGAACAAACCAAGCCTGAAGTTCGTAGAAGGGAGGAAATAGTAGAGATTAGATTAAGAATAAATGAAACAGACAAGAAAATCAATAGGAAAAAAATTAAAAGAATTAAGAGTTGATTTTTTGAAAAGGCAAATAAAATTGATGAATATTTAGCAAAACAGTGAGAAGTAAAGAATAAATAAAGAACAAAATGAAAAAGATATTACAATTGATGGTACAGAGATGAAAGGCATCACATGAGACTATGAAAAACTATACACCAACAAATGGAATGATCTAGAAGAAATGGATAAATTCCTAGAAACATAAAACCTACCATAACCATATCATAAGGAGAAGAATATCTCAACTCTTGTAACTAATGAGATTGAATCGAATCAAAAATTTTCTAAAACAAGGGGCTGGGGATACAGCTCTGTTGATAGAATGCTTGCCTCGCATGCACAAGGCACTGGGTTCAAAACCCAGCACCACACACACACAATTACATACAAAAAGAGGTATTAAAACCCTTCCAAAACAGAAAAGTTCAAGACTAGATGGCTTCTCTGGTAAATTCTATCAAATATTTAAATAACTAATGCTAAATCTTCTCAAGCTATTCCCAAAAGTTGAAGCAGAGAGAACACTTCCAAACTCATTTTGTAAGTGCAGCATTGTGTGACCTCAAAGCCAAACAAAATCACTTCAAGAAAATCAAATTACAGGCTAATGCCTCAGATGAACATAGTTGTAAAACTCCTCAATAAAATACTAGAAAACAAAATCCTACAGCAAAATAGAAGAATGAGACATCATGAGAAAATTAGATTCATCCCTAAGATGTGAGGGTGGTTCCATAGGAAAACCAATCAATGTGATTTCAAAATATATTACAAAGATAGATATAGTGTTTGCAACAAGTGTGGTAGCCAGGCATGGTGACACAGGACTCTATCCCAGTGGCTCAGAAGACTAAGGGTAGGATTGTGAGTTCAAAACCAGCCTCAGCAACTTAGCAAGGCCCTAAGCAACTCAGTGAGACCTTATCTCTAAATAAAATACAAAAACAAAAAGGCTGGGGATGTGGCTCAGTGGTTAAATGGCTCTGAGTTCAATTTACCCCACCCCCCAAAACAAAACAGTGTGGGACTGGCATAAAAACAGACATAATGCAGACCATGGAACAAAATAGCACAGAAATAAACTCATGTATATATGGTCAACTAATCTTCAGCAACGGTGCAAAGAATACAAAATGAAACAGGATTGTTTCTCCAATAAATTATGTTTTAAAACTTGATATTCATATGTAAAAGAATGAAATTGGGCGCCTTTCTCACACCATACACAAAAGTCAACTCAGAACAGATTGGAGACTTCAATATAAGACCTGAAACTGTAAAATTACTATAATCATTGGTAATAATTTCTTGAATTTGATATCCAAAACACAGTCAACAAAAGCCAAAATCAAGTAGAATGGCACCAAATTAAAAATTTATTCACAGTAAAGGAAACAACAGAGTGGAAAGGTACCTATAGAATAGGGGAAAGTGTTTTCAAATTATATATGAGATAAGGAAATAATATCCAAAGCATATAAGGAGCTCTTACATCTCAATCCAAGAAAACAAATACTCTGAGTTCTCAACTGGACTAAGGAATTGAATACATATTTCTCCAAAGACTTACAAATGGCCAACATGTAAGGTATTCACACCATAAATCATCAGAGAAGTGCAAATCAAAACCATAATAAGATCACCTCACATCTGTTAGCATTGCCATTATCAAAGACAGAAAAAATGTTGGCAAATATGTGGAGAAATTGGAACCCTTGTAAACTCTTGGTCAGAATGTAAAATGGCACAGCTACTATGGGAAACAATATGTAGGCTCCTCAAAAAAAATGAAAAATAGAATTTCCATATAATCCAAAAATCCCACTTCTGGGTATTAATTCAAAAGAACTGAAATCAGAAACTCAAAGAGAGATTTGCACTTCCATGCTCATTGCAGCACTATTCACAAGAATCCAAAACTGGACATAAGCCATGTGTCCACTGACTGAGGAATAGATAAAGAAAATGTGGCATAGAAATTCAAGGAAATGATATTCAGCCTTTTAAAAGAAGAAAACCCTACAATGCATGAAAATGTGACTTAACTTGGATGATACTGTACTAAATGAAATAAGCCAGTCACATAAGGACAAACATTATTTGAATTCACTTTTATGAAGTATCTAAAACAACAAAATTTATAGAAGCAGAGAGTGGAAAGGTGGTTGCCAGGAGTTTGAGGAGGGAGGAGATGGTAAGTTTCTACTCAACAGGTATGAAGTTGTAGTTATGAAAAGGAAATAAATTCAAGAGATCTTCTGTATTGTCCACCTTAAAATTGATTAAAAATGAAGATCTCATGTTAAATGTCTTGCTGCAATAAAAGTAAAATTAGAAAACACATTTAGGGACTGGCAATGTGGCTGAGTGATAATTGCTTGCCTGGCATACACAAGGCTCTGGGTTCAATTCCCAGCACTGCAAAACAAAACAAAAACAAAAACACATCTAGGAGTAGATTTTTGAACATTGTCAGTCATCAGATGATGTATAATTTCCCAAGGGAAATGTGAAAATGTCATCATTGAAGACATCTGAAGCCAGACTGAAGAAAAACACACAATCACATAAAGTTGGCCTTGTTCTCCCTACATGGGTGACAAGGCCAGGCCCACACAAGCATGACCTAAGACACCAGTGGATGCCACAGCCTATGCACACCCTCCAGCCCACCCACTGCTCTACAGGATGAAAGACGAAGACTGGGCTGGAGCTAATGACTCAGCTCAGGAAGAGTTGCTCAGCATGTTCCTGGCTCAGCCACAAAGTTCCCAGGGTGCTAGGAAAGGGACACTCACATCAAGTCACCATACTCCCAGCCCAGAAAAATTTCCAGGGAACCTAGAGGCTCTTCTCCACTCCACCCTACTCTTGTAAATTGGCTTGTATTTTGTTTTTGTTATTTTTTTAAAATCAGACAATACCTTATAGAAGACAAGATCACATAATCTAAACAAAATAAACAGCACCTTAGACTGGGGGTCAGCAAATTATGTTCCAAGGGTCACATTTGGCCCATGACCTGTTTCTCTAAATAAAGTTTTGTTGGAACACAGCCAAGCCTATTAATTTGCATAGCATGAATGGCTGTTTTCATGGTATTTCAGCAAGGTTAAGTACTTCAGCAAGGGCCAGATGGTCCATAAACCCTTACTAAGGAAAAACTCTGCCTTAGAATGATAACTTTGAGAAAACTAACTCAAGCATCTCCTTTACCTTTTTCTCTTTTTCCAAGCAGAGAAAAGAAAAGAATTAAATTTAAACAGTATGTTTATGAATCTAGTGCGAGATATCACAGGTTATGGTTCATGTCTGGTACATCCAATATAGTAGTTAAGAATGAAGGTACTGGAAGTCAGAAAGACCTGAGTTCAAATCCCAGATTTTCTATTTACTAGCTGTGTCACCTGGGGAAATTTGCTTAGCCTTTCTAAACTTTATCCTAAAATAAAATTTTAAAAAATATAACTTTACTCAGAGGGCTGTTTTAAGGAATGAATGAATTATTGCATGTAAACCACTTAGTACAAAACCTTGTACATTACTCTGTGCTTAAAGAACTGCCTATTATTATGACTTCTATTATCAAAAGATTAAAACAGGGAGATCAACTTTCCAAGATTGAATATGAAGTATTACCTGTGCAGTTTCCCCCAAGATCTCCACAGAGAGGGCCATTCGTTTCAGGACTTCTGGTTGAATTTCCATCAGCCACCACACAGTGGAGGATCACTAGGCCTTTAAGCACAAAACAGAACCAAAAAAATAAGCATGAGAACTCAAGAATTTGCTTAATGTGAAATACCATCTCCAAGTCATAATCCACTTAGGAGAATAGCAAGCCTGTGGCTCTGTACCTCTCTCCCAGCCAGGCAGGGGAACAGAGGCCAGAATGTCTCATATTTTCAGCTAAAGATGGTATTTTCAAGCCAGAGTTCTTATACCTGACTATGCATCTTAAGGGAGGAGACTTGGACATATCTTAGGAAGGAGCCTGAGATTTGCTTTAAAATAATCCAACATGGAAATAAGGGTACAAAGTAATGAGGAAAAGACAGAGGAAACAAGACTGGCTTCATGGTGGTAATTGTTGAAACTGGATGATGGTGTGTCGAGGTTCATTATGCTGTTCTCTCTAGTAAGTATATATCCAAAATGTCTACAAGGAAAAGAGGAGAGGATAGAAAAGGAGAAAAGGGGAATATAAAGATGGCTTAGGAAGTAGCTAGTCCTGAGTTTAAGACCTGTTTATCAGTGTTAAAAGTATGCTAATTTGGTGTGTTTAAGTCAGTTTCACTGCTGTGACCAAAAGACCTGACAAAAACAAAACATACTTAGTATAAATAGTCATTTAATAAAAGTTTATCTTGGCTTATAGTTTCAAAGGTTCAGTCCATGGTTGGCTGACTCCACAGCTCTGGGCTCAAAATGAGGCAGACCATCATGGTGGAAGACCATGGCCAAGAATAGCTCAAGATGCGGTAAAAAGGAAACACAGAGAGAATGCGCTCCATTCACCAGGGACAAAATATAAACCCCAATGAATGCCCCCAGGAAACTATTTTCTCTAACCCCACCCTACCAGCTTACAATTACCACCTAGTTAGTCCAAATCAGTGAATTAATCCACAGATTAGGTTAAGGCCCTCATACTCTAATCATTTCACCTCTGAATATTCTTGTATTGTTTCACACATATGCTTTTGGGAGATACCTTATACTTAAACCATAGCAATGTGTTAAGAATTCAAAGCACTGAAGATAGTGTTGGCATATAATCAGTGATCAGTAAAACTTACTCATTATTATGCAAGATGTAACTTAACCTCTCACTGGTTATATTGAAAATTATACAGTTGGCTAACAATTTCTAAACAGCACATCTTCCCCAATTCATTTCAATTCAACCAACATTGCTCAGAATGTTCAAATCTGGGATTTGAACTCAGGTCTTTCTAAACATACTGTTTAATTTCTGTTTAGAAATTGTTAGCCAACTGTATAATTTAGAACACACAGGTGAATAGGACGTTCCTGACCCTCAACTTGCTCTAAAGCAGATAACTAAAGCAGATAAACAGCCAACCAATTCTTTACAACACAAAATAATAGTCCTACAGCAGAAAACTGCAGTAGCCAAGAAGTTCAAATGTCAGATTATTCAAAAGGGTCTTTATAAAGACAGGCTTTTTTTTCCATTTTTAAAATTAGAAAAGATTTTTCTTAAAGAAAGATATGCTACTTGATGTTGGCAAAAGTAAAGAGAAATGGCAACTCAAATCCACTTGTGATGGATAAACTCATACTGCTTATCTATAGTTTTAATCTGTAATCTTAAATGTGTAGATTTAATTCTACAGAAGTTAAATCAAAAAATAACTTAAAAAATGTACAAACCCTTAAATCCAATAGCTACATTGCTAGTAATTTTTCCCAAGGAAATAATTCAGAACACATAAAAAAGATTTAGCTAGCTTTAGAAACTTTATATATGGTGTAAGTCAGAAAAAAATAGAAATTACCTAAATAGTTAACAATAGAGGATTGATTAAATACATTTTATTTATCTTCATGTAATAAGTTTTAAGCCATAAAAATTGATGTTCAAACAACAACAGCACATTTTAATATATTTCTAAACAAGAAAGCAGACTATAGGATAATCATTTAGTGTGATTTGTGTGCTTGGGTTTCTTTGTGTATAAAGTGTAAAAAAACAATTTGTATAAATAGTTACTTAATAAATAAATACAGAGTTGCTCACACTGGCTAAGAGGGGATTTTTTTCTTAATCTTGCTTATTTGTGCTTTCCAATTTTTTACCAGCACATTTTGTTTATTGCAACAAGAGAAAAAGGAATGACTCACTTTTTTTGTCACAGTTTGGCCACCAAATTTCTCAATTATTTACACGTTTTCCCCCCAACATTTGTCTCTCCCTTTACACTTAGAACAAACAGAAGCAAACAATCACTTAGGGTTTCTCAAACACAGAAACTATGTATTACTCATCTTCATAATCTCGGCAAATGATACAGAGCATAAAGGATGAAGAATGACTCAGTCAATCTATAAACAAACAAAAACCTCAAAATCAAAAATCGTAGTAGCAATTTCTAGTGGAAGATAATAAAAGACATTTAATCCATTTCCAAAATTCCACACATGAACTTTCTTTATGGGGCAAAATGAGGACACCTTAATTTTACAGTTAATCTGTTCTAATAATGGAAACTCAAAAGAAAGGTAAATGTCAACATCTACAAACTGGGGGTAGCAATATCTGCTCAGGGTTTGCAAAATTAAGTTTTATCAGAAAAAAAACACATGAATTGGCACATCTTATGCAATTTTTAGTCTAGTTGCATTCCTTCCGCTATCATTTATAATTTAACCCATTATTCTCCACCTCCATCTGATGGAAGGGACCCCGATCTCATAAAAACCTTACCTAAGCCCTTTCAGCTGGACCTCACTCCACATGCTGGCTTCACTTGGCAAAAGGAGGCCACCATCATCAGGTAGACGCAGAGCCCCTGGGGAGGAGTCATCTTCAGCCAAACCAGCACCCAAACCAAGCAGAGAACCTGGAACAACATGCACTCTACCTACCACTTCCCACCCACAATCTTCAGTCTAGCAACTGATGACCATGAACAGAATTATTCCTGAAGAATCATTTCCTTGACCTGCATAGTTTTTCAAAACTGAATTAAGGCAGTTCATATTAGACCTGAAGTTTGTGCTTCTCTCAAAATTACAGGAGGTCTGGCAATGAAGGATTTTTTCCTCTAATAACTGGCTGGGACTAAGAATCAGGTAACTCCTTTAAGTGCCACAAACTATGTGAGACTTGCTGATCTCATTTATTTTAACAGTCAGGATCCTAGTGGACATTTGAGTTTGCGATCTGAAAGAAGTGATGCAGAAAACAGAAAAATGCTCTCAAACCCATCTACCAAATAGTGAAGTCTATTACAAAAAGACTGTTCCATCCTCTCAACAGATATTTATTAAGCACTATGTATTTGGCACTGGTGCAAGATGCTGAAGTCTCAAAGATATTATCACTGACCTCAAGGAGATCAAATACTAGAAAACACAGATACACAAATATTCAAGTAAAGTGTGATCAGCATAGCAACAAAGATAACACAGGAGTTACACCAGGTGAAGAATCAACTCGGCCCAGTGGCAAAGACTTCATAGAGAAATTGAGGTTTATAATGAATTTTTAATGAGAAATAAATGATTTTTAAAGCATCAATGAATACTTGTGAAAAACAAAAATATGTAAGCAATATAATCACAGTTTATCATTTGTTTCAGCAGTGGATAATAACTATGCAGTTATAATAATATCAATAGTGATAATTGAACAAAAGATTATCATAAAATTAGGGCCACTTGCTAGCACACGTACACCACCTGGGAGACTGGTAGTAATTAATCAGTGCCTGTGCTGTACCAGTTCTTAAGTTTTGAGTATCATCCTGAACTTAATGGTTCTAAAATTATGAAAAAGAAAGAACTCAATAGCAAAGATCTAAAGCTGACAAGTCAAGAAGTAGCATCATAAACAAAGTATTTCATAATACAGAGGCGAATAGCAGAAGAAACTCCTAAAAGAGGCAACAGGTGCTGCCTCTAGGGAGGTGGAAAGGCAAGAAGGTGTGGTGTACAAAGATCTTCTTATTATTTTAAATCTATTTCTACCTACTTCTTTATTAAGAAGAAAACTTTTTACAAGATAATAAATAACATGTTAGTTAACTAGGGCATGCTAAACAAAAAGGACAACTGTATAAAGACATGTCATGAAATAACATGACTTGTCCATCTTGTTTTCAGGGTGGGGATTGTGAAGGAATAGGAAGTTAGGAAGAAAGTGGGTAACAAAAGATCTACATGCCATGGTACGTTGAATTCTATGATGCAGCTAAGATGTGACCAGTGAAAAGTCTAAAGCAAAAACCATAATGATCCTTTTCCTTTTTCAAATTTGAAAAAAAAATATGTTAATGTCAATATTTAATATTTCAGACATTCCTAAATCAAGATGGTAGTACTGGTTATGGAGAAGAATAAATGAATATGAGAGATTCACAAGGTTAAATCTGAAACATTTGGCGGGGATTGATCATAAAGGAGTTGGAGATGACTCAGAGTTTGCAACTTAAGTAACCGCTTAATTCATTAGCAGATCTCAGGTATATGGGAAGATTGTACCTGAAGAGTAATCCAGTTTTAGACACTAAATTCGAGATATCTGTAGATCATCCAGGGGACAATTTATGGATATATAAATCCAGAACTGTAGAATGAAGTCAGAACTACAGGTTCTATATTTGGGAGTCATGAAGATTCATTCTCCTGGTATTAAATTCCATGGGAAGGGATCTCTCAGAAAAAGCTGTGTGAAAAGAGAAAGCTGATTAAGGATTGCTGGGAGCCATTAGCCAAGTAGGTATGACAATTTCCTTGCCAGCGTACCCCATGTTGCTGACATGTTGCAGCGACATTGAATGTAGGTGACCTTGCTCAAGGACCAAGGCAGATTAGGGTGTTCCCGGTTTAAGATAGTCGTGTTTAGGGCGTTCCCAGTTTAGGTTCCAGGTTTAAGGTTTAAGATTATTCCTGCTGGGAATAGGGCATATCCTGCTGCCTGAGTTCCCCTTGAGTTCTCACGGGATTCAGACAGTATATTTTGGAGATAGAAGCCCAGAGAACGTGGATTTGGGCAGAGAACGTGGATTTGGGCAGAAAACGTGGATTTCCCCAGAACGTGATTGTAGACGGCTGGTGTGAGTTCGGGAATAAAGAGTTGCTGTTTGAATCTACAAGCTGTGTGGTGGCTCGTGATTGTGTGCCCAGCCAGACTGTGGCATTTGGTGGCCCGTACGGGGAACTTCTGAAGCTTAAAGGTAAGTGAAATTTCTCACCCCTGAGGAAGAGCGAAAGAATGGGTGACCAATTCAAAAAACAATGTGTTATTGTTTTGATTTATTTTGTTTTTATTTCAAGTTGCCTGTTCCTAGAACTTTCTCAGGCAAACTGGGGAAAATGGTTGACTCAAGGTTTGAAGTTGTTCGCCTCCGAGCAAGAGAAATTGTTAGAGGAAGGAGGCACCCCAGTAAGACCAAGAACAGTTAGGACATATGTTGATACAATACAAAAATGTAGCCCATGGCTTTTTAAAGACAAGTTATTAAGCATATCAATGGGACCATCATGGTATCCTGTAGAAGGATTTTTCTTCAAGAAAAAGAGGGCTAGTTCTGTTTGCTACACTTGTCTAAGATCTTGGTTTCTACAAAGTTCTGATTAATTTACAAAGCTAAAATGTTGAAACAGCAACCACTCTTTACTTATTAAGTTCCATAAGGTAATATATTTAAACATTATGTGTGTTTTCATAAATTGGTAAATGGAAAAATGTTTAATATTGCTTTGTGTCTGTGTCTTTGCTAAAACAAGGTTACTAAGAGTTAAGATTCTATTATGTGTAATTTATATACAAAGAGTAGAAAAATTTTCAGTTGGGTTTCAATTATAGTATCATAGTATCATAAAAACATAAAAGTCTTTCATCTTATTAGTAATTTGTCTAAATCAGAAATTTTATAAGAGTTGTTTCAAAATGTGAATAAAAAGGGTTAATGGTTAAAAAAAGAGATAGAAAAAGATTCAAGATGTGGAAATATATTTTAATATAAAAGGTTAAAGGAGAAAGAAATGTTTCTAGATGAGATAATCTCTGTGTGGTAAAGTAAAAAGTTGTAAAATGTCATTTAAAGAGATTTTGAGGAAACTAGACTTACTTTATAAGCTTGAGAAAGGAAAAAAGAAGAAAAAAGGTATTTGTACATGGCAGATTGAGACAAAGCTTCTCAATGGAGTTAAAAAAAAAAAGCCTTTGGTTGAAGGGCAGCCATGTAAACTAACATTGAAGCGATTTAAGCAAAATCTAAGCCTCGTTTAAAAGAGTGAAGTTGTAGATGGTGAAAAAGTACATTTAAAAGTACAGTATAGATGATAATTAAAAGGCTTTAAAAGGTTAAATTGAAGGTGGTCGAGATACCTTCATGGCGGAAAAAAGATTGCTTTATTGCATCATTCGAAGCCTAGTTAATCGTAAAGGCATTACTTTAAAAAAAATGGGAAGATAATAGGATAAAAGATATTTAGATGAAGAAGATTAAAAATTTAAAGTGAAAAACTTTAAAGACTGAAGTATAGAAAGTTAAAAAGAGAAAAGATAAAGAAGATGTAGAAAGATAAAAAAGATGTAGGGAGACAATAATTTTAAACCCACAAAATAGGAAAAAAAATAGGAGGAAAAAAGGCAACTAAGGGTAAATATACAAACCTTAGAAAAAAAACTAGAAGATAGAAATAAGATAGAAAATGGTTGAAAATGTCAAGTAAAGGTATTTCAGATAGAAAATGCAAGAAGCTAAGACAACTATTAGATACAGACATATACTTATTAAAGCAAAAAGAGGGAATTGGAAAGGGGTATATATCCCCCATAGATAAACTTAAAATAACCCTTTTTACTCTAAACTTTTTAAATTTGGATTCATCAGGACTTAGTGCTGCGGAAAGACATATGTATCCAAAAAATGTACATAAGCCTAAGGTACTTTGGAAAGATATTCTAACAGGACAATGGAAAGGTCCTGACCCAGTGATTGTCTGGAGTCGGGGTTTTGTTTGTGTGTTTCCACAGGGAGAACAGCAGCCGATTTGGATTCCAGAGAGATTAACTAAAACAATTTCTACAGATCGAAAAGAAGATGATTTGACTCAAATCCATAACAGCTGATATCCAGAGCTCCAGCTTGGCCATTCTTACATCTGCGACAGTGATTAACCAGTGATATAATTTTTATTTCCTTGCCAGCGCACCCCATGTTAATTGTGGTAGTGCTGACATATCTTTGCTGATGGTGTCACCAGTGATGCAATTTTTTCCCAAGGAGCCGTCAATTGGCTTGGTGTCGTGGCATTTCTGTATTCTCCTCCCTTCTGCTAGTGATGGTCTAAAATTTGGGGGCCAATGGCTGTATGCTGGACCGGTAGTCAGTGACGGGTATGATCCAATTGCAGTGGTATCAACCTAAGACAGGAGGCTGACGCCTAAAGGTCAGTTTTCCGATGACGGGTAAGAACCATATGTTGAATTGGACAACCTACCAGGCACGGTCCTTAAGCCACATTGCTTGTTGTTTAATTAATCAGAAGGGGGGAGATGCTGGGAGCCATTAGCCAAGTAGGTATGACAATTTCCTTGCCAGCGTACCCCATGTTGCTGACATGTTGCAGCGACATTGAATGTAGGTGACCTTGCTCAAGGACCAAGGCAGATTAGGGTGTTCCCGGTTTAAGATAGTCGTGTTTAGGGCGTTCCCAGTTTAGGTTCCAGGTTTAAGGTTTAAGATTATTCCTGCTGGGAATAGGGCGTATCCTGCTGCCTGAGTTCCCCTTGAGTTCTCACGGGATTCAGACAGTATATTTTGGAGATAGAAGCCCAGAGAACGTGGATTTGGGCAGAGAACGTGGATTTGGGCAGAAAACGTGGATTTCCCCAGAACGTGATTGTAGACGGCTGGTGTGAGTTCGGGAATAAAGAGTTGCTGTTTGAATCTACAAGCTGTGTGGTGGCTCGTGATTGTGTGCCCAGCCAGACTGCGGCATTTGTGCCCAGCCAGACTGTGGCAAAGGATAGAATTCTGAAGACTATCAATAAGATAGGGTGGCAGAAAGAGAAGGGCCCTTCTGAGACTGAGAAGAGGCTACAGAGCTAGAAAAAAAAAACTTCTTCAGAAGAAATTGAACAAAATACAAATTGTCAGAGATATAAATATAAGAAATGAAAAGCATGCATTAGATTTGCACTAGTAATATGTTTCTAGAGAAATCTCAGTAGCATGAAGAATGTGTAAATAATTGTAGATTACTCTTCAAATACATTGAACTTAAAGAGAGAGATTAGTCAACATATACCCAAACAAGAGAGTTTTTTGTTTTGTTTTTTTAATGTGAGATACTTGACAAGAACAAGTCAGTGATAAGAGAAACAAAGATGGGTTACCAATACAAGTAGAAAAACTAGGAAATTGTAGCCTGAGAGCCAGAGCCTCTTCTGCAATGTTTAGTCTCATGTTGTCAAAGTTAGCCATTCTGTCAAATATAACTTCAATTTGAGTAAATGGAAAATCTTTGGAAGATAAGAACTAAAATATATTTTATATTCTATACATCTCATTTCATTGTTCAAAGAAATCCCATGTCTGGTTTTAAATGAATGAGAAGCATCAAATGGTTTTCTCAACCCTCACACTATTGACATTTTGGGTTGGATACTTGTTTGTTGTAGGATACTGTATACTGCAAGTTGATTAGATGCCAATAGCATCCACCCCTGACTCAGTTGTCACAATAAAAAATGTGCAGATATTGCTAGATTTCCCCTGTGGTTGTAGAATGGGTGGAAGATTGCCTCATCTGAGAACCACTGTAATTCTCTTCAACCAAATTTATTTTAATCCAAAAGGTAGCTTTCATTTTAAATATACCCCTTTATTCTGAATCAATTGTGCAGACTTCAAAGTCTTGAATTTTAACTTTAAAATTTTTTTTTATGGAAAACACCATTATCTTATAAAAAGATCACCAACCAGACGCAATCATTTTTAATTCACTATATGACTTGAAAGTACTCAACAAACTGTCTTGATCATTTTTCCTAGGAAAACCTAGGATCATAGTTTCCTTTCCCATCCCATAATCTGGTTTATAAATATCAATAAAGTAAGAATTTTTAAAGAGACCATACATTATTAAAATTATATTCTTTATCATCAGGGAAAACACAAATTGTATTTTATGGAAAGTGTGGTGTTTATGAAAAATAAAAGATTTCTAATAAAGAGAGTTGCAAATTACATTCAACTTAAGAATTAGTAAGATTCTAAGAATTTTCAAATATCCCACAAACCAACTCTCACCTCTCTGGAAATTGTTCCCTGGAAGAATTCATCAATTCCACATTTAAAATTCAATAGAGAGACTTCAGTCTCTTCCATAGTATTCCACTTCTGGGAGACCAGGTGTCCATGCTTTCAATCACACCCATTCATTCTTTCAAAAAATATATTAAGCACCTATTTCCAAAGCTCTGTAGGTGCTTCTACATGTTGAGCTAGGGTTTTCCTGTTTGAAGTCACCTAAAATAAGTCTAATCTCTCTTTCCCATAACAGATCCTCATTTTCTAGAAGCCAGCTATCAAGGTTCCAGAAATGGATTTCCCTTCTTCAGGCTAACCTTGCTGGTTCTTTCAGCCATATTTTATTGGACATGATGAAGATTCCTCAAAAACCATCCATCCTCCCTAATTACATTCAAATTTTCAAATATGTAATGCATTGAAAATTAGGGAGGATGGATGGGCTTTTGAGGAATCTTCATCATGTCCAACGAAAATGTAATGCATTTAAACAAAGTGTTATCCCCCATGGCCTAGCAAGAACAGAACAGAGTGGGGCTCTCAGCTCCACACTTGCAGTAAGGCAGCCCAGAGTACATCAGCCCTTATGGATGTCACATTAAATGTTAGGGTTTATTCTGCTTATCATAAAATAAAGCTTTTAAATTTCTTATGCTGCTGGGAAGCAATTGTATTGAAATTTTTTTCTTTGTTGCTGTGTTTTGTTCTATGTTTGGTTTTCACCTGCGCCAATGATTTTATACTTGACTCCTTTCATCCATACCTCCCTGCTTCACAAGGTCTGCAGAATTTCTCAAATGTGTTAAAGCAATAAAACTAGGATTAGACAAAATAATATAGTTAGCTATGCTTGCTAAGTGACTACAAGTTGAGTCCTTTTTTCTAGGACGAGTTTTAAAATATCAACTTCACTCGTAAAATTAAAGAAAAAAGGGAAAGAAATCCATCTCTATTTTAGTGAGCCAAAGCTCCATTTACTTTTATGCACTTTGAGATTTTCAAGTTAAAAATTACAGAGTGTAGTAAAAGTATTATCCCTGTCAGTCAGCATGGGCAGTGAAGTCAGTGGGAACAATGCGAGCATTCAAACAGGGGCAGACTGACAAGGCACATGACACTCAGTCTCAAAGCCACTGCTAATGCTGAGGTAAGTAGTGCACCAGCTGGGTCAACTATTTAAAAAGATCATATGTGACCAACTTAAACAGCCATGTATGTTACATTTGCCTCATCTCTGAGCTGAATTTTCCATTTTTAAAGCCAAGTACATTTTGTATTTAAAAATATATGTATAACATGATCACAAAATGTCCATTTGTTTCTATTTTCATGATTTAGGACATTGACATCTTAGGTACATTGAAAACTTCTACTCGTGTATACCAAATCCAATGATTTGTTGCCTCCATATCAATTTCATGATTGGAATCACATCCTAGGATCTATTGGAAAATCCAGTTGTAAACCAAAGGAGCCCAAAGGAGAATTAATCAATCTATTGGTTCAAACAGAAATTGAAAGAATATTTCACAGTCAAATCCCTGGAATTTCATTTATATTAAAAGGAAGCAGAATAGAGTAACAGGAAAAGAAAAGTTTTGGGGTCAAATGGAGCTGCATTTGAATCCTCAATCTGCATTTTAATTGTCAGATTTGTGATTTTGATGGTTACAAAATCACCGAGTTTCAGGGTTTCCTTCTGTAAAGTGAGGCCCAGTATACCTAACGCACATGGATGTGGTAAAGATTTAACTATGTGCTTAAAGACAGAGGACGGAGAAAGGAAATTAAGAATATTTAACCTTCATAGGTAATGTTTTGCAGAGAAAGCAAAAGAAGGGGAATTATAATTATTCTGGTAAAAACTAGGTCCTCACGCTCATAAATGTTTAGTGTCAAATATCTTCATTTAGAGTAAAATTTGACTTATGTATATGGTTGTGACATAAACTGCAAAAGCTAAATGTATGTGCATACACATACCACTACATTTAAGCAGTGTGTTTATATAGATGTACTTAATGAGACAAAAGTGCATTCTGGTCTCTCCACATGCTGTTTCTCCCTAGTAGTTTTTAAAGAGGTTAGTATTCCTCAGCTGATTAATGGAAATGTCGCATCTTCTACATGTGTGGCTGGTTGTATTCTCAGTACAGTTCTGTCTGTGATTCAGCATGCCATTCATGACATTTAGGGTTGATGATGCAGTTGGTTGGTTAAGTGATTCAATGATACAAATATAGTTGATAAAGTCAGATCTGAGACAGTACTATTTCACAACCCAGTGGATATTAAATCATATTAATTTCCAAAGAAATACAGTTAATTATATTTTTGAAGTTAAAATCAACGCTAGGGTGAAAAAATTGTAAGCATTTGGAAATTTCCCATTGCACACACATTGTTAAGAAGAAAAACAGAATTTCAAATGTACATACCATATGAGAGTATTTCCCAAGTCCAAACTGGGGCCGTATCTAATGAGGAATTGGGGGAAAAAATAGGGCGTGGAAATGATACTTAATTATTTTTGGCTTGCTATTGGCTGAGACTAAAAAAAAGTTTAAAAAGTGAAGTGGCTCAAGTTTGACATTAGTGTTCTTCTTGTTTTGTTATCTCCTTTTATACCTTTTTGTTGTTGTCTTGTGCCCTGTGATAAACTAATATCCTCATTCTGGTTTAATGAAGCAAACCATATTCTTTAAGACCTTTTCCTTCCTGAATTTATTGTTTTCAAAGCAGACTCACAAGGAGAGAAATTATTTCACTCAAAAGAACTATTCTAGCGTCTAGAGTGTCTCAACCTGGCCCTTTTAGGAAGCAGAGACTAAGGCATAGATGAATAGGTTTTCACTTCATTTGAGAGGTACAATCCCAAGGCCTTGAGAATAAGGAGAAAAGGAAATGAAGCAAAGAAAGGGGCAAAGCAATAAAATATGCAGCCCCCTCATGCTGGGCACACCTCCAAAATGAGCCACAGTTTCACAGCAATGTTCCCAGGTGGCCTGTTCATTCATGAACAGGTCACATAAACGGGTTCAAAAATGAACTTCATCTTGAACTAGTTACAGAAGAAAGAAGGAGAAACTGCACCGGATCCAGTCACTATCATCAAGAATTTCCCACTAGATACAATCCATCCCACAGGGTGTCCACTCCCTCAAAGACTATCCAGGGCCCAGAGGGTGTGGGCAGAAAGCTGACCAACAGGCTAAGGAGGCAGTTAAAGGCCACATTATTTTCGTCTCAATTCAATGTGGAATTGGGGCTTCAGAACAAAGTTTGACAAAGAGGGATTTTTCAAGTTCTCTCAAGTCATATCACTCAGAGAACTTCCTGTTCTATCATACTAAAAGACAGCCTTCAGAATTCTCAGGGCCACCTGGAGTGGGAGAGAGGAAGGCAAAGAAAAAAAATTATCTTCACAAAATAGATTTCTGTTCATTCAAAAGCAAGAAAGAAAATTTTGAACTCTTTTTTTTTTCAATATTAAACTCTACCCCAAATGGAAGAGACAATATCCTGATGTTTAATAAAGGCTAAGAATGATAGATAACACTGTTTTTCAACTTATAAAATTACAGTCTTATGTTTTTAAATCCCACAGAGGGAAACAATTTAATAATCTGTTACATTTAAACTAACTCAGATATCTGAAAACTGTCAACACTGCAAGCATAGCTTTACTAGAAAATTGACCTCATCTTTTTTTGTTCTATCATTACCATTATTAAATGCAAGACAAGAGTGACTAAACTGACTGGAAATCCCATAATAACCTAGACTTAGTTTATTGGAAATCATCAGTTATCAGAAGTGATAACTAAATTTGATTCCTATTAGCTTTATGATAAGACTAGGCAAGTCAGATTTTATAACACTTTAAATAAAAAGCTCTGAGCTCACTGAATTTTCATAAGAGTTTAAAGAGAGGAGGCAAAGGAACCAAGGAGAGAGGATGATTTGTTTTCAAGGGGGATTATCTATGTGCACAGTGAGAAGGATTCATGAGTTGGCCTCCGGATCCTGTGATAACACAGTCTCTGACCCATGAGGAAACAGTCATCAAACTTTAATAATGGTGAAGAAAAGAAGACAGGGTTTAGGATGGTTGCTTACCCAACCTGAAAATGCCCCAGAATTTATGCTCTTTAATTGAATCAGAGTAAGCCGACCCAGTTGAATATCAATCCATGAATCATTAAAACTATTCACAAAGATCAGAAAATAAATAAGTAAATATTTTAAGTGTCAGGTGTATAGAAAATAAATTCTACTGCAATTACAAAAGAGGCAATGTGTTAAGTTGGAGAAATCATAAAGAAAATTCCACCAAGAAGTAGGGAACGGAACTGGACCAAAGGCAATGACATTGAAATGATTTTGGTATGTTTGAGGGACAATGAGCAAAGCTGTCCAGCTGGAGTGAGAATTATACAAAGAAGAATTAAGAAGGGCCTTCTTGATGTGGATTGTGTGACTGTGAAATAATTCAATTGATTTTCTTGTGTGACCTATGAAAATAAGACTCATTAAGCAAGAGTCACAGCACATATTTGCAGTTGAAGCTTCGTAATGTCTGCTCACCACATCCTGAAACACAGATTCCTAATTAAGAATCTGACTATGTTAGAAAACCACTCAATAAGTACTTAACAATGATGACTGCTATTGGATAGAAACCATCAAGAAAGAGGGGAAGTGAAGTTTATTATTCTGCATGTGGTCTCATCTCACATTTAGGTCAAACTTACTCTTCTTACCCCCCACTACAGGATGCTTGTCATTTATCTAAAGAAAGTGACTAGAGATTTTTCTCACAGAAGTATTCTAACACTGGATGACAATGTTAGAAATAAGTGTCTCCTGATATTACAATATATGAAAATTTTTGTCAACATGATTTATCAATTATAATTGTGTTATTTTCCCTTGATGATAAGATCATGTTAATAATTATTATCCAAATGTATGGTAAAATATAAAGTATGCAGTGTCTTCAAGGCATAAATCGAGCCTGGGGGATGTGAATGGTATTATAGCCCGAGATGAGGAGTGGCAGAAGAAATAATCAAGTAATTTTTTTTTTCAAAACTCTTCTCTACTGGTCTCCCAGGTCTCCAAGGATCCTGCCTGTCTGTCCTTCCCATAGGAGTCTGTCTACTAACAGTTTCACTGAAACTATTGTCCAACTTACATTCTCAAAGTGCAATAGCATCAGGCTACATTCCTGAAGATATAACAAAACTAAAAGTCATTTGGTCTACCACCTGTCTCACCTAGGAACCCCTCTACACAAACCCAAAGCTCCAGGCATAGGAAGCTCACTACAACCCAAGGCAGCTGAGTCTGTTGCCTTCAAAACTCCATTTGGGAAAAACTTTCTCCCAAATGAGGGGGAGAACTGTCTTCTTCCTGGAATTTTAGTTGGTTAGTCCAAGAAGTGCTCTCTGAATCATACAGAGAAAAATCTTCATAGAAACAGCTTTTCAAATCTGTATAGTTGGATCTCATTAACAAAAATTTATTTTTTTCTACCCACCACCCCAATCTCTCTGTCCTCTTGGTTATGTGTGTGAGTGTGTGTGTGTGCGCGCACGTGTGTGTATTCGTTTGGTTTTGTCACTTATCACAGTCTCTGGTCCCTCATCTTTGAAAAGCACCAGTGATTTCTTCATAACCCACTCACCAGCAGCCTCTTCCTAAGCCCCAGTCTTCTCCACATCCACAGTATTTAATATGGCTGACCCTCCCAAACTTTCCATCTAAAATCTGGCCCCTCTTGGCTTCCTGAGTCCCTTTTCACTCATTTCTGCCATGTTTCTGACTCCTACACCATAAATACAAGTGCCACCAATACTTCACTTCAGGCTTCCTTTTTCCCAATTTTTGAAAAAAAATTTGGAAAAATAAACATCACATAGAATTTATTATCTTAACTTTTTTAAGGTATACCATTTGGTGTGATTAAGTGCGTTCACATGGTTGTGCAACCATCACTACCACATATCTCCAGAATTATTTTCAATTTGAAAAATTAAAACTACACACATCACATTCTCTCCCCATAGGCTCCTCTGCCCAGCCCCTGGCCATACCCATACTACCTTCTGTCTCTATGATGGTACACTCAGTCTTCTTTTTTACAATGTTATCCAAAATGCTCAGGGATTCAGTATTTGAATAAATATTTACTGAGGATTTATTGTGTGCCAGGCACTATGCCAGGTCCTGAAGTTAATAAACATAAATAGGAGTCTGACCAATTCATTTATATTTCTAGCTCTACTTTCTCAACAGTAGATGCTTCAAACTAGGCAGTAATTAGAATTTCCCCCAGAGTCCTTTTTGGAAATGATTTTTCAAATCTCATAATAATTTCATATTTACAAAAATGCAAATACATAGCATTTATAGCTCCCCATTCCCCATTTTCAGCTTCCTCTAATGTTGTCAACTTACATCACTGCAGTATATTTATCAAAACTAAGAAAAAACATGGGCACATTACTATTTACTAAACTCAGACTTTATTCTGATTTCACCAGTTTTTCCACATATCTCCTTTTTGTGTGTTAAAGTTCTTAATCTTCTCTGGTCTTTGACAGTTTCTTAGTCTTTCCTTGGTTTTTGTGACCTCATTGACATTTAATAACTACTATTCAAGCCCTTTACAGATTGTCCTTTTCTTTTGATATATTCCTCATGATCAGACTGGGGTTATAGATTTTTGAAAAGAATACCATGATGAAGTGTTGTTATTACATTGGAAGGGAATACATGATATCTTCAGGATATCATTGGTGATGTTAACCTTGATCACCTGATTAGAGTAGTGATTACCAGATTTCTCCACTATAACATTACTGTATTTCCCCTCTTATTAGTTATCGTGTATGTATGTTAAGAACATTTAACATTAGAATCAATTGGGGTATAATTTCTCATTTTTCTGATTGTACAGATTGCAGAATCACACTAGTCACACAGTCACCTATATACATGCAGCAATCACAATGTCTATTCTATTCTTCTGTCCTTCCTAATTGATTCTAATGTATGAATTGCCAAGATCATTGTAATGTCATGTGTAGCTAATAAAAAAAATGAAACGCTACTTAACCATCCAGCAATAAGTCAGAGGAACAAGCTTATCATCTGAGAGACTATGTGTACAGTCCAATAAAGTTTACTGGCTCAATATTTGCATTAAAAAAAAAGAACATTTAACATAAGATCTACCTTCTCAGCATAATTTTAAATCTAAAATAAAATATGATCAAGCATAGGCAGTATGGTAGATCTCTATGATTTATTCATCTTTAATAACTGATCTTTATATCTTTTGACCAATATTTCACCACTTCCCATTCTCCTCAGTCTCTGGAAACCTTCATTCTGTTCTCTACTTCTCTGAGTTTGACTATTTTAGGATACTCACATAAGTACAGTAATCTCACCTCTGGGATCAGGTCTTCTATGTTCATTGCAGTTTTTATTTTTAATAGCAAAGACAGAAACAAGGTAAATATTCATCAACATATATGTGAATAAAGAAATGTATGCATACAATGGAATATTATTCATCTTTTAAAAATAAGGTAACTATGTTATTTGTAGCATCATATTCCATTCTTTGAAAGCATGTCTTTAACTACAACCTACACTCAAATAAGTCAAGAGACTAAGCTCCATCTCCTAGAGGGAGGTGGATCTACATAAAATATTTATAATTATTCCATAAGGAAAATTTGTTTCTTCTCCTTTATTTTCAAATGTAGATTCCTAGGGTCATGTTAAACCATATCTTGTAGGTGTAGAGAGCCATGGTAATTTCTACTTTTTATAGTTCTGGGAAAATAAACACATTTGGCTTCAACTTGATGTCAACTTCCATATTTCCAAAAGTTCATAGGGTATTTATCTTAAAAGAAGTTCATATCCCTGCAACAAAAGCAGTTCTTTTTCACATATGTTACCATAAAATCATTTTTCCACTCATAATAGCAGCCTTGGAGACCTCTTTAATTCTTCTTTCCCCTTCCTTACCAACACTCGACTTGTCATATATTTTACAAATTCTTGCTTTCAACTATTTATTGAATTTGCTCTTCTCAATTCAGAAGTGCCAAGTTCAGTAAGTCCCTTCCTTTTATTTTCTTCTGATTGATTTTTCCTCATCTGACTCATTCTGCACACTAAGATCAATCTTACAACGCTGCACTGTGTTGCTGCCCCTCTTGAAAATATCAAAACAACTACCCATTATCATTATTATCCCATTCCCAAGGAGGCTCTCTGACATGATGAGCTAGGGACAAAAGTATGTACTTGATGTTATAGAATGGAGCTTGCATAGAATATAGTAGAGTTTGGGGAGGAAAAGAAAGAAGTGCCTTCTGTTCTTGTTTCCTCTAAATGTTTTGTGGTCATGAGTCAATTTTCTTAATTGGTTATTAAAATTTTAATCATTACAAATTTTAATCATTTCCATTTTTGTCACTAAAAAAATGACAAAAAGAGTCTGTCTTTTTTACAGGCTCTTTTCTACTCTAAAATGGACCTGGAGCTACATCCTGAGTATGAGCCTTCCCCAACCTTAGAAAGCCTAGCCATGCATGGTTAGGGACTAGGGGAAAAGAACCATGAAGCAGACCATTCATCTGGACCTTAGGCAAAAGGTGGGGTCAGATTTTCTCTAAATTGTAGAGAATATGACCAAAGGCAATCTCAGTATTTCCACAGTGTTTGAACAAATTTCTCAGGCAATAAACCATAGAACATTTCAAGATAAAGCCTTAATTTATCATGAAAAGTATGAATTTATCAACAAATCCCTCACTCCATTCCAAGGAAATCCTAGAGATTGATTGCATCAAGAATTTAGGATCCTGACTAATGTCTTTATTTTGGGAACCTTGTCATTATCCAGTCAGTATTTCCCTCAGCACCACAAAAAGGTGATCCTTTGTTGTAGGCATTTGGATTTCCTAACTTTCTGCTACACCAGAATAGTAACTATTAATTTTTCCACCTTCTAATCCTTCCCCACATTTTCTTCCACCACTAATATGGAAGAATTAACTCAAGTCACTACTTTGTTAGTGAATTTTCCCAATCACTCCAGCCCTTAATAAATTTTCCTTCTATGAGATCATATTTAATCTGTGCTATGCAATTTAAACTTTGCTAAGGATTGAAATATTCTACAGTGTTTCTTTTGTGATGAATATTTTTATCCAATGTATTACAAGCTCTTTTTTTTAGAAAGACAATGGTTTATAATTAGACTATTCTGATTAATTCTTTACTATTTTAGACATACTTTACAATAGTGTTATGTACACTTTAAAATAAAAGAATTACATAAGAAAAGTATTTAGATCTTTTCATGTTTTAGAAATAACAATAATACTATCAGACCAACCCTACTATGCCATGGGCAAGAGAGTCACACTTTTGGATAAATTAATGTCTTCATGATGCTGATAGTCAATACTTAAATTTCATGAACAACTCTGATTCTGTAGGGTCTACTGGGCAAACTGTGTTCAGCTGCCATCATGGTAAAGAACTGTCTAATAAAAGTAAGCCATTATTAACTGATCTGAAGACATAAAAGAATACAAAGTTATGTAAGAAGTTTATGGGTTTTCTGTTTTCTGGTTACTGAAGGTAGGACTATGTGTGTGTGTGTGTGTATATGTGTGTGTAAACTGCAAAGTATACATCAAGCTCTTTGTGGTACACTACGAGAAGCTACTGGTCTAAGAGGACTTCTTGCACTCTTCCCTCAGATTTATTTTTTCAGCAAATACTTATTGGGCATTTGTTATATGTGGATGCTGCTCTGGGCACTGAAATAAAACTGAACAGAACAGACAACACCCCTGCCATGATGAAGCTGACATTCAAACAGAAGCATTAAAAACAATTCTGAAAATATGGTCATGGGAAGCAGATTCTTGCTATTTTATCTTTGCTTGCCTGCGGCAGTGAATTTTTTTCATTGATCAAAGTACAAACTCTAATACTCCAATTGGCTTAATGAACACAGCATTTCTGTTTATCCTTTTTAGATCATACCTATGAAATAATTTAAGCATTATCTGCATATTCATAAATATTTACAATGTCAAGAATATTAATATTATGCTGAACATTTATTTCCCAATTATTGCACTAAAATCTTTTCCTGCATTATCTCATTTTATCCTCAAAGCAATCCTGAGTCTCTAGATGACATTTACCATTTTTTTTTCTTTAGGTAAGAGAATGAGGCATAGAGAGGTCAAGTAACTATCTCAATTTTACAAATCAATCATTGTGAAACAACTTAATATTTATGCATGGCTGTTCACTCTTAAAATTTTGAAAAAATTAGTTTATCCCCCAAAATGTCTAAAGCAATTTATTTTCCATTTTCCTGATTTTGACATTGCATCATCATTCTTCCAAAATGTCAGTTTCATTTCTTTTTAATTGAGGTAATTATTTGTATAATTAAAATAAATGAGAGAACCCCACTTTGATGAGATTATCTCAAATATTAAAATCCCCTTTTAAATATATTATTTTACTCTGCCACTACAGTCTGATTTTTGTGTTCAATATCCATATCAGGCAAGTAGCATCAAATTCTTTGTTGCACAAAATTATGATCAAAATTTGCAAGGGAAGAAGAATCTATGAAATCATTTATTTTTAGAAAGTAAATATGTATTTTACTTTTGCAGCTTTATTTTTCATATGTGTTCCTTTTTAACAAAATGAGTTAAAATGAGGCTCTTGAGAATTCTTATCTATTTCCTATTTCATAACTAGTAGGAGCAGTCATTCTAGACATAAATAGAAAATTTGTCCATCAGTGAGTAGACCCAGATTAAATTCATAAAATGCCTATAATCAAAATATCAAAAACAAATCAAAGTATTGATTATAATTAATGATTTCTTCTGTATTTTCCTATTTTCTACTACAGTAGCCCTTGCTTATCTAAAGCTTACTCTGTTCCAGGCACATTTTAAGTGCTTTATACAGTGATACATTTAAGCCACATAATAGGTTTGGTTTTATTACTGTCAGTTTTCATAGATGAAGGAACGGAGACCTTATGAGACTTGCCCAAGATTTCAGAGGTAGCAAGTCTCTGCACTGGCATGACTCAGTCTGGCTCAGGGTTTACCTCTTGACTATCTCACTGCCCTGTCTCAGAATAGGTTCCTTTTACCCATTCTCAGTAATAGGCATGTGGGTTCAATCCAGAAGAATGTAAAGTAATATCACCCCACTCTATCTGCCCACAGGAGCACTCCCCAGGTGTTGTGATGGTGAAGCAGATGAGGAAGGTACAGTAGTCACCACACAAGTTCAGGTTGATTTAAGAATAGAGTCAGAGTGGGCTGCCCAGAATGACGCTGGGCAGAATGAAGTCAAACACTTGGTCTGCTCAATGTCAAGTGAATATTATCAACAGCATGGCCCAAGTTAGGGTTCTAAGCAGGGAGTATTTCTTAGGTAGAATGAAGAGCCAGGGGTCTAATATGTGAGAGAGAGAGAGTGTAGAAAACAGCTAGGATGAATATAAATGGCTTTTAAATAAGTCTGGAGAACTGGTTCCCAGTGGTGGGTTTCCACTTAAATGCAATGTAATATCTCTGAATTTTAGTGTCTAATCCCCTCCTATTTACTATATTCAACAATGAATGTTTATCTGTTATGATCCAGGCACTCATCTTGCACTTAGAGTTCATATTCATCAAGCCAGAACCTTGTAGTATTTACATAACCTCTCTGTTTCATATCTTCCTCTATAAATGGAAATAATAATGATATCTAGCTCTGGTGTACAACTTTATTCACCTAGCACAGGAGCTAGATAGCATTACTATGTGAATAAAATGGGTTATTAAGCTCTTAGAACAGTGCCTAGCTCACACACTGCATAACTACTCTGCTATTATTTTTGTTGTTCAGATAAAATGAGATAATGGGGATGAAAACACTTTTTCAATTCTAAATGTCCCCCAAAATGTAAAGAGTTACTCTATTGAGATTCCATAGTGAAGGTCAAGTAGATCCCCAAGTGCAGAGCAACATTCTGTGTCAGTCTCCCTAGGAGGTAAGAGCTCTCTCGATTTCCAGAACCCAGGTGACATTGCAATAGGAAGGTGGTCACAAACAAGTCAGATCCAGATCTCATAAAAATGATTAATTCAGCTCTGATGACATTTTTTCTGGCCTTGCTACTGAGCTTGCTGCACTAGAAGGCAAAGGCAAGTGGTCATTTCCTATTCTAGAAAGGCCTGGACCACACAGCTCACCTCAAAGAATAGAGAACAAGAATTTATATGTCATGTACTTACATCTAACCATTAGGAAACTCAGACAATTGATGGATATGAAAACTTCATATATAATGTAAAATAACTTAGAAATTCCACACTGACAAATCAAATATCAAGTCTATCTCTAAAGCATATCTAGCTCAACTTCTACATGAACCACCAAAAGTTCTTTTCTATTTAATATTAAACAGAAACCTATGACTAGAACAACTTGATTATTCACCACTAATGAAAAACATGTGTCCAAAAAGTTCTAATCAAAGAGAAAAAAAATCACCTAACACCACACAGAATTCAAAGAACATTTTTAATAAACCATTGGAAAGTACCCTAGTCCACTGATCTTCTCTTCTTCACTTAAATACTTATTTTGTCTTATTTAATTTAATGAATTAGTTAATTAATTATTGGGGCTGGAACCGAACTCTGGAACCTTTTGTATGTTATACCCTCAACCCCCAACACTTATATTAAAAGCCTATATTTTTACCAATGAACTATGCCATTGAACCAATCATGTGAAGGATGTAGCAGCCTGACTTTCTAATATGAAACATAAGAAATGGAAGAAATAATCTTACTTCTTGAAAAACAAGAATGGATGAATGGATCACCAGCACAGCCAATTGCAAGTTCCGTGTAACAAGAGGTGAAGAAACATGCCCTTCTACAACATCTCTGAACCATGGGCTAATGTTTGGCAAAAGCATAATAGAAATGCTTTATTTGCTGCCTTTTTTAGTGGATGGGCACATTCCACCAATAACCACTTGAATTCATTCATTCATTAATTTAGCTGATATGTTTTGCATATTTGCTATCTGCCAGACACTCTATACAATCTCCCCAAAGTAAATAATAAGTCCAAACAAATAAATAAATGCATACCTTTTTTTGCAAAGAGGAAAATGTTACATTAATAATTCTTTCTGTTATATAGGTAACTTAGAACCTTGAAATAAGATTAAATATGAACATTGTTATAAATGTTCCACCTCCCTTTTATAAATAATAACTAGCCTATAAGTCAGTAAATAATATACCATATATCTTCAGGAAAAAATGTAAAGAATGCAGGAAAGTATTTCATGGTTACTTGACTTTGCTGATAATCAAAGTAGGCAGTTGCTTAATTGATGTGAATTAAGATTAAATACTCCATCTCTCTCCAACCATCCAAAACAGTTTCTCCTCTTCCTTTATATGCTCACAATTACAGATTCATTTGAGCTACTGAGATTCCTTTTTTGTTAAGATACAAATATCCCCATGAATGCTAGCAGTCTTTAGCTATAAAAAGGATACCCATTTTAATCAGATTACTTTCCTCTTAAATTTGACTTGAGAGTATTCCTGACCAACTAGCCTAAGAATTCTTTGTGGGTCCATAATCAACTAGGATCTTAGCTTAAGAAGCATTAATAGTACATAAAACATGAAGGTAGCATGGGGCAGGGCTGAGAATTCAAATCTTGAAATCATATAGACAAGAATTTGATTCCACCTTATGGTGTATTTTAGGGAGTCACTTAATTTCTCAGAGTGTTAGGCTCCAGGTCTATAAAGTTGGGTCATTTGTAATAGCATCTACCTTTCGGAGATATAGTGAGTGTTAGAGAAAATCTGACCTTCCTATAGCCAGCTCTCTGAAAGAGAATTAATTTTGAATGTCCTAAAGCATCTATTGTCTGATGATTTAACTTCTTTGTTGTGCATCTAGACTAGGATTAGCTATGTATCCTCTGTAGGACAACTATGAGTCACTCAAAATAAGTATATGGTTTAAGGGGCTGGGGATATGGCTCAAGTAGTATGGCGCTCACCTGGCATGTGTGAGGCACTGGATTTAATCCTCAGCACCACACAAAAATAAAATAAAGACATTGTGTTCACCTAAAGCTAAAAAATAAATATTAAAAAAAATAAGTATATGGTTTAAAACTCTTGTGGACTTGCCTCGCATGCACAAAGCCCTGGTTCAATCCCTAGCACCACAAAAAAAAAAAAAAAAAACTCTTGTGGAATCCAGACTGAGAAAGCCAAAATGGATCCACACCTTGTATGTGGCCAAAACTAACAGCATGACTGTTATTATTACACACAAGGTGAGTTTAGCTGTAGGGACAGTATAAAAGAATGAGGAAATCAACTCACTGTATGATGTTTGAATCACTATAAACCTTTAGCACTCCACAACTTGGTTGTGCATTAAGTTTTCCACAGAAACATGGAAAGTTGCTCATTTAAAGGACATTGGGGGCTACTCCATTTGAAGCATTCTACAATTGTCTAAATAGGTAACTTAAGAATAATTAAACTTGTATAAATGAATGGTGGTATTAAATACTTGCCACTTCAGTGTCTGACTTGCAAATCTTAGAAGGTATAAGTCAAAACCTATACTCCTCCACAAAAGATTCTTGCTTTTGTCCCTGGTGTTAGTCAGCTTTTTATCTCTGTGACCAAAACACCTGACATAAACAACTTAAAGGAGGAAAAGTTTATTTTGGCTCAGATTTCAGTCCATGACTAGCTGGCTTCATTGCTTTGGTCCTGAGGTGAGACAGAACGTCTTGGAGGAAGGTTATGGAAGAGGAAAGATGCTCAGCTCATGGCAGCCAGGAAACAGTCACACAAGACAGAAAGGAAGGGGCCAGGAACAAGATAAACATTTCTAGGGCAAACCTCCAGAGACCTCTTCCTTCAACTAGATTCTACCTTCTAATAATCTATTCAAATTAATAATCCATAAAATGAATTCATCCACTGATGAGATTAGAGCCCTTGTGGTCCAATCATTTCCTAAAACCTTTACCTCTGGAGACCACTTCATTGTGGTTGGAGCCTTAAGCACATGAGCCTTTGGGGGACATTGCAGGTCTAAACCATAGCAATCCCTTTTTGAGAAATAAATGCCCTGAATTGCAAGATGTCTTTTTAATGCAAATGTATGAGAGAGAGAGAGAGAGAGAGAGAGAGAGAGAGAGAGAGAGAGAGAACCCTCTAAAGTCCTTGCAGATGAAGAGAAATCCATTGCTATGAAGATATAATAATAAAACCAGTCACATCTCTTCGAACTTAATGCTTACTACAGACTTTAATATAAGATTATTCCAATTAGTTCTATCCTTTAAGTACCCTTTTAATTCAAAGTTTTATATGAACTGGCCTGGGAAGGTAATCCTAACCACTGTTTAGACAGGATGTTTTGTGATAATTTGTGATTCAAATCATCCAATATTAACACTAACTTTAAAAACACAGAAACTGCCCTCACAGACAAAATGTAAGAGTTACTGGAACCAGACTCCAATTTTCGTAGCATGTCTTGAAAAAGCAAGCAAATGCAAATATGGCTCAGAATGAAGTCACTACAGGGTGTTCCCCTCTTTTGGCAAGGAAGAAGTTATGGATTGGCATCTTCGTCATCTAAGGAATCATAACCAGTTACAAATTAAGGCTATCGCCCATCACCCATAATGCTTAGAATGAAAATAATCTTAATGGGATTATTTCTCATACAAAATAACAAAGCTGAAAACAAAGTATTCAATATCTCTTCTTCAACAGTTTCCTCTGAATCACTGGAATTGGTATACTATTAATAAATGGATTTGTTAGCAAATAAGATAATACAGTTGAGAAATGGAAGGGTTTTTTGGAAATTCTATTTATAGAAAAATTAAGTTGTTCAAGATTTCTACTGACTATGAAAATTCCTTTAGCTTTAGTAAAATATAATCAATTAATATGTACAAAGAATTTAATTACATATAAAAATATGTACAGATCTACATATATAAGTATATACATTATTACATATATAAATAGAAAATTTATATCTATGTTAAATTTATATGTACCATATTAATTCAGTTTTCCTAGGTATGACTCTTTTCTATATCACCTTACTTTTCTGTTCATAAAATTTCCCAAAGGGAATAGTCTATCATTTGCATATGTTATAATAAAAACTCCCCTGTCTAAATCCATCTGCTAAGTCCCAGGTGTATTTAAGGAGCATCTGCATTTATAATACATATAAGTCATCCATAATTTGTCACAAGTTATTTTACTTTTTTAAAGCATATGAGAAAGGAAAGTGTATAGTCATCTGAGAAACCCCTTCATTCTACAAATGAAGAAAACAATGCCAGAAAGTTGTGACTTACAGATATCTTAGTCACAGAATGGCAGAGCAAGAACCAGATCTCATGTCTGCTCAATGCCAGCTCTCTGGTCTTTCCACTGTCCACCCCCCCCAACACATTTCTCACATTCTTTTCAAAAAGTAAATAAAATAACATGTCCCTTAAATTAGGAATGGAACTTAAAAGTAAAGTGTGTATGATAGAAATAGAAATGCTTAATGGAAACAGTGATGCCAACAAATTATATCCTTTGGCATTTTGCAAAAAAAAAGAGAGAGAGCTCTTAGTGGATGCAGACGCAGAATTCAACTTCCTAAGTCAATCATTCTGAAGGTGGTTGTACATTTCGGTTACCCTGAGTGTATAGAAGTCTGTACAATTCTGCCTTTTGACAAGTTTTCAAAAAAAAAAAAAGTTAAAGCACAGTATGACAGTAAAGTGGGGGAGAATGTCCATCAACACTCAACAGTTATTTCTACCCTGGCATTTCTCTTGGCCCAGCACCCTAATTTGAGCTCTAATTAGCTCATGCCTGGATCATACCTATGAAACAATCAGACCCTCTGATCTGCAGTTTTTCTCCCCTCTTCCCACAGTGCACCCCAGTGCCAGATTCATTCATCTCCTGTAAATCATTGTTCACATTATACATCCTTCATCCAAGCCTTGTGATAGTGTGCATTTTACTACTAATTGATTCGTGTCCAAATATTTTACAGTCTTTTTTTCAATTCGTCATAATCTGTCTGCATTTTATGAATTCTGTCTTACAAGCTGTTGCTTGTCTTTCCAGTAGAACATTCTCAATCCCATCATCAACCTTTACTAAGTGCTTTTTCCCTTATCTATTTCTCACTTTCTTCTCTGCTATTTGAAATCCTACCCAAGCTTCCATTACCTACTCAGGTCCCTTAAACAGTTTCTCCCCACTATTCCTTTCCTCACTACTGAGCTCTCCCTTCTTTGGTTTCCTAAGTGTTTCTCTAATTGTTTCATATTGGCAGTCTTGCATTCCCCAATGTTCTTTTTGGGGCAAGAATTGTGGTCTAGGAATCTCTCCAATACTCTTCTCACCCCCTACCCATACCTACATACTTCAGCATCTTGCTGACTACAGCAGATACTGAGTACCTAGACTGCCAGACTGTGCAGGTAAGGCAAAGGAGGAGGATGCCACCTACATCCCAGTGATCCTGGTGAAAGTCCTAAATCTCAGGTGCATCACTCTTCTTGATGCTCCTCATTACTCTTCACTACACTAATACTGACTTCTCCCTCTGCAGGATTTGTTAAATCCATCCCTTCTTTCTAACCATGAATCTATGTCTGATCCACCTGCAACCAAGTTACATTACCCGCTTTCTCACTCCAAGGACAGAACAAAAATGAAAACATTGATTTAGATTCCACTTATTTTTCCTCCATAAGAAAAAAATTCCACCCCTTTATTCACATGTGTTTCCAGGGTTGAAGATAGGAGTGATACCATGACAATGTTTAGGCTAGGGAGACCTCCCCATGTACCATCCAAGATGCCCATACTCTCCAGTTAAGACTAGAAAATATCACTAGGGTCCCTTTCCTTCTGACATCCAAAATAACCACAATGCAAGAGGGTGTTTCCAGGTGGTGGACTTTTCCCACCTACATGACTTCCTGCTCCCCTCCTACTTTGGAGGCAAGGAGAGCCTTACTTCCAGTCATTTGAAGTTCCAGCTCTCCATCCTAAGCACAGACTTCCAAGGTCATAGGGATGGCTCCAGAAAGTTCAAGGCACCTGTTCCTTCCACCTGTCCTCTTCCCTCACCCAGGTGATTCATGTCCAGTGGTCTTTAAAGTAACAACTTTTCTCCCACTGAAGAAAAGTTTTCCCTCCCAGAGTTTCGTCTTAAAATAGGAAATAACAGATTACAAGTGAAGTGTTCTTGAATTTCATCAAAGGTTTCCTCAATAAAATGTGTCATTTCCCTTTCCTTTCTTCCCTGTCAGCAACAGGAGAGTCAGGTCCCCGAAGGTGAGTTTTTGCCTTTCCCAGTTCCTTCCAGCTGCCCCAGCAAAAATAAGGCATATTAATTCATTCTTAGATCATGACAGTTTCTCCAGGAGCCGTCCCCTTCCTTTCTCACACTGCCGGACACACACACACACACACACAGAGAGAGAGAGAGAGAGAGAGAGAGAGAGAGAGAGAGGGAGAAATTCTCTCCACCAGGTTGCTCCACACTCCCTGCCAGCATCTTGGGTCACTGAGTTGCTCCTGTGGGTACCCTTCGGGGTACAGACGTCTATTCTCCTTCTTTAGTGAGTTTTCCTCCCACCACTCCGCACTCGAGGGCACTCTGTCCCCAGAGCCCTAAGGCACCCCCTCGGGTCGCTGTAGGGCCCTCTGTTCTGTGCACTGCTCCCGTTGGCAACCTGAGCATAGCACCGGCAGCGCGGCCCGCGCGATCCCTTCCGCCTTCGGGCCTCCCTCCACGCCTAGGGGCAGCCTCCAACAGGTGCAGCCCCAAGTGCCCAATTGCCAGATCCTCAACTTCGTCCTCTCTCAGTCATCAAAGTTCTCTGACCCGCGCTCGCCAGCCCGAGAGCGCCCTCGTGCCCAGATGTCTGCGCGATTCAGAGTTTGCCCTCCCTGTGACTCCAGCCCCGGTCTTTCCTCCTGCTCTCAAGTGCCCAGCGTGGCCACTTACCCAGGGCAAGGGCCAGGAGCAGTGGCAGGGAGCTGGCGCCGCTGCCCGGGGCGGCCCGGTCCATCAACCCCGCTCTGCGGGGCCGGGCAGCCCCTAGACGAGTCTCCCTCCTCCTTCTTCGCCCCCTTCCCGGGACCCGGGCGCTCGAGAGGGTGCTTGGAAACTAATCCTGGAGCCAGGAGGAAACGAAACTACTCTTCTGGCTGGCACCCTGGCTACAGGGCAAGGAAACACCCAGGGAGGACGGCCGGCCGGCTCTGTGAGTGTCGGGAGAGGAGGGAGCCTCCTATTTATCCTCACTCCTGCGCACACACCCCACTAAAAAGGCGCAGAAATTGGTGGTAGCGGCCACGATGCTCCCACCCAAATTGCCCCACACCCATACCCACACCCAAGGATACATTTGGGCGGCCCTCGGGCCAGCTCACCCACTCCCCCTGCTGGGTCGCACCTGACTGTTCATTTCCCTCCCCCTGGAGGAGTAAACAAGGTAGGAAGGGAGATGTGAGAGACCACGTAGAGGACTGTAAGGCGCTGACCCCGCCCGCGCGCAGCCGTCAACTCTTGAAACCTGCTGACACAGAATCAAACGTGTTCTGGAACTCTAACTTTCCTCATTTCAGTTGTCATAGAGTGACCAGAGTCAAGGATCACTGAGAACAACCTCAGGCATTTGACAATAGCAAGCCTCTCTGTGAGTGCACGCAGGCAACTGCAAGTCTCATTATTATCTATCATAGTCCTAAAGCTAGTATCTTGGTTTTCAGTAAGCATTATCTTCTAATAATTTTTGAGAATTTTGTCTTATCAAAATCTACTTTAGAAATTTCATTTGCAATTTATTTATACCTTTGCTCATTTTTAATTTTATTTGCATTTATTTATTTTATTTATTTACTGTATTATTCTGTTAATTTTTGTTGGATCTATGAAAATAACAAGAATGCTTTTTGCTTCTGGCTTACCAAGCCCTCTCCCTATTTTATCATACCGTGTTATGAAGAAATGGTGGGATCCATTGGTTGTGCACCAAATAATTTCTGGAACACAGAGACATACAGCTTTCAAGGACAGAAAGGAGAATACAATTTTCTTTATATTATTTATATATTTGCTTTCAAAAATAACCAAAGAGTAAAGGTGTTCTGTGCTATGTCCTATGTTTCTATTGCAAGAGCAATAAGTATAACCATGCCCCATCAGTTCAGAAGTTGTATATCTATTGCCTCCAAACATCTGATAAACATTATTTTATGTATAAAATGCAAATCAGATGTCTGCTGCTCTCTCCCCAATTCATTGTTTAAATTAAGCAAATTATTATACAATTTTACTCCATAAGTGACATTTCATTTCAAAACCAATTCAAATTATTTTAGTGCCCAAGGCAACCAAGATATCAGAGGAATAAAAATCAGCTCTTAATTTTCCAAATTCCATTCTAGCCCCACATGATAGCTCATAAAGAATTGTAGAGAGGGCAGGCATGGGGGTTGAAGAAATCCAAGGGGGATACAAGGGGCACAGAAGGTCACTGTGCCTTAGATTAAAAGGACAGAAGAAGCACAGGAAACCAAGGGATTTTGTAATCATTTTTCTCCCTTCCTTTTTCCTTTCTGGTATTCTCTCCATCTCTATCAGGGCTCTAGGTTAAAGCATCTCTCATTCTGAAATGGTACCCTATCCAAAACGTGTCCTGTTATCCCCTACAGAATGTTACAGTTCCCATTTCTTTCCCATAGATGCTAATAAAAAAATAAAGCACACTTAAGCAAAAGGTACTAAATGTTTGTTGAGTATTGTAAAGTGCCAGTACCTGATGTAAGCATTCATCATTCACGCCATTCAAATGGCAAATTAACTTTTTTAGGTCACTAGAGTATGAAATAGTGTCATTTAATATACTAAATAGGCCAGATAAATTAATAACCTTCCCTGAGGGTTTTATTTACTGGCAGAAACAAAATAAGCATTCCCAATATATGCCTTCAAATTTTCCTAGTATTAGAGATCCAAACTCTTCAAGGTCAAGAGACTTTTGCTTTCCTATATTTCTCTTTCTTTTCTCTCCTTCTCCCTCTCCTCCTTCCCCTTCTTCCTCTGATTTTTCCTTCCTTCTTTCTCCTCTTCTTCACCTCTCCTTCTCTTTCCCCTACTCCTCCTCCTTCCCTACCTCTGTCTTCCCTTGCATATAGGAGAAGTTAATTCTCAAATCCAACAATCAACTTTGGAAAGGTTGAAGGTCAGATTTGACCATGCTGGGTCCACATTCATGTAGCAAAGCTAAGTCTCAATGCTTTAGGTTGTAATCTGGACTTCCAAAAGAAGAATAGATCGAAGTTACACAGAGTCCTAAGGCAGAACTTGTATCCATGGTATCCCCAAGCTGGAGATTGCTTGAATGGTACCTTTCCTGGACCAGCATCAGGCAGGTATAACCGGCCCTACCCAATCTGGTATGAGGCTCAAGTAGATTCCATCAGAGGGCCTTTAAGCATCAGCCTTGTTCTCTTCCCACACAAAGCAGCCTCCAACAAGGACATTCCTCCCCCTCCTCTGGACAGGACAACATAAGCTGATAATTATTTGTGTAACACAGCACATAAACAGACACACAGCATAATGAAAAGGAAAATTTTAGAATACATTCATTCTAGGTCAACATAGATTTTCCACATTATAAGATAAAAGTTCAGTAGAATACAAAGGTTGCCTACTGGTCATGGATATTACTTAATTTAATAAGAGCAATTGAATGAAAATGATAACTTTTAAAAGATATAATGTTAAAGTAATAATAAAAATCATTTAAAGCATATTATCACATAGTTACAAATCAAAAGTATAGTATATATGGAGAACTTTAAAAATTGTAATGAAGCTATTGAAATACCAATGAAAAATCAGCACTCAACATCTATATTTACTTGATTCTACTTTAAAATCATTTTCTGCAGCAGAGGAGTTATTGTTTTTTTATCCTCCCTCTCTTGCCCACTTGGTGGTACCTTCCTCTTCAGGTTTTCAGGGTCCACCTTTTTATATCCATGCTGTTTTTTGTATTTAGTGATTTATTTGGTTGCTTATTTTCTATTATTAAATTATTTCTTCATTCTAATGTGTTATACACGATGGCAGAATGCAACTCATTTCATATTACACATATAGAGCACAATTTTTCAACTCACTGGTTGTAACACTATTTGTGTCTTCATACATGTACTTATGGTAATGATGTCTAACTCATTCCACCATCATTCCTACACGCTTCCCCCGTCCCTTCCCCTCCCTCCCCTTTGCCCTATCCTCCATTCTTCCCATGTTCCCCCCACCCCATCTCCATTATGAGTCAGCATCCTCATATCAAAGAAAAAATTTGGCCTTTTGGCCTTTGGTTTTTTACTTCACTTATCATTATATTCTCCAACTCCATCCATTTACCTGCAAATGCCATGATTTTATTTTCTTTTATTGCTGAGTAATATTCCATTTTATATATATATATATATATATATATATATATATATATATACACATACATATATCAAAGTTTCCATATACATTCATCTACTGAAGGACATCTGGATTGGTTCCACAATTTAGCTATTGTGAATTGTGCTACTATAAACATTAATGTGGCTATGTCCCTGTAGTATGCTGTTTTTAAGTCCCTTCCATATAAACGGAGGAGTGAGATAGTTGGGTCAAATGGTTGTTCCATTCCAAGTTTTCCAAGGAATCTCCATACTGCTTTCCAGATTGGTTGTACCAATTTGCAGTCCCATCAGCAATGTATGAGTGTGCCTTTTCCCCCACATCCTTGTCAACACTTCTTGTTTGTATTCATAATAGCTGCCATTCTGACTGGAGTGAGATGAAATCTTAGAGTAATTATGATTTGCATTTCTCTAATTGCTAGAGATGTTGAACATTTTTTCATGTTTGTTGATTGGTTGTATATCTTCTTCTTAGAAGTGTCTGTTCAGTTCCTTGGCCCATTAATTGATTGGGTTATTTGTTTTTTTGGTGTTAAGTTTTTTGAGTGCTTTGTATATCCCAGAGATTAGTGCTCTATCTGATGTGCTTGTGGTACAGATTTGCTAATCTGTTTGACCATCTATCTTTTTAAAATGACAACTGAATACAGGTTAATATAATCTCAACCATCATTGTCTCTGTGATATTATGTCTGATAGTTTCAGTTAACCATTATGATTCTTTTACCATATTCATACAAACCTCAAAAATAAACTCTGGTCTAAAAAAATTCTGGGCTTTTGTACTGGCTTAAGTTGCATGCTAATGAAGGAAGCACCTAAGCAACATAACTTTCATGCTGGAATATGGCAAGGCCCCAAACATCCTCCCTAATACACTTGCTACAGTAGCTTCATATCCTCCTACCCGGACCTAGATTCTCAGCACTCTAGACACTCTGCTAGGAGGTCAAAACATAGGTGGATAATTATGTAAAATTGGTTCAGAAGTCTTTTCAGTACATTCAAATTGGTTCTGTGTCAATGAGTGGTTGAATCACAAATTACTCACTTCTCTCAGCCTCAGTTTCCTCATCTATAGAATGTTATGGTAATGAATTGCACAGTTTTATGACTCACAAGGATAGATATCTCCAAGGAAGAAATCTGACATATTAGAAATCCTTCAGTGGATTATTATTGTTATATTATTAAAATGTACAGGGTACATTTTTTGATTAACCCTCATTACTAAAGAGTTGAGATGGAGGGAAAGAAATAACACATAGTAAAACTATGTTAGGAAGGCAATATTGAGCTAAAATTTCATGAATTGGGGCACTATTTGTGACTCCTTATAACCCTCTGACCTACTCCTCCTTCCCTTCCTTTCCTCCTTCCTCCTTCAACTCTCTTTGAAGATCAAGACAGCATATAACTCAGGGTACAATAATTTATTGAACAATGTTTTGGTTAGTTTTCTGTTGCTGAATATCATAAGTAAATTTATAAATTTTTAAAGAACAGAGGTTTATTTGACTCGTGGTTCTGGAGGCATCTGATAAGGGCTTAACTCGCTGCACCACAACATAGTAATGTGGAAAGACAGAGCAAGTATGCTAGCTCAGGAATATTTTCCTCTTCTTATAAAGCCATAAATGCCATCATGGGGGTCCTAACCTCATGTCCTCATCTAATTCTAATTACCTCCCAAAAGGACCCACCTCCAAATACCATACACACAGAAATTTGAGAAGTAATTTTCCAACGTTTGAACTTTTTTTTATTGGACACATCCATATCAGTTTCCTTCTGGCCCCCAAAGTTCATGTCATTCTCACATGAGAAATACATTCATTCTCTCTCAATAGATCTAAAGTCTGAACTCAGTCTGGCACCATCTTGAATGTCCAAAGTCTAGAGTCTCATCTAAACCAGATTTGATACTCAAGGCATGTTATGATTTGGATATGTGGGGTCCCCCAAAAGCTCATGTGTGAAACAAATGCAAGAGAGTTTAGAGGTCAAGTGATCAGATTGTGAAAGTTATAACCTAATCAGTGGATTTATGTACTGATGGATTAATTTGGTGGTAATTATAGGAAAATTAGGTGTGGCTGGAAGAGGTAGATCACTGGAGGCATGCCTTGGGGTACATCTTTTGTCCCTTGTGAGCAGAGCTCTCTCTGCTTCCTAATGCCATGTTCTCAGCTGCTCTCTTCTGTCACACATTTCCACCATGATGTTCTTTCTACCTCACCCCAGGTCCAGAGCTGTGGAGTCAGCCATCTACGGCCTGAGAGCTCTGAAACCAAAAGCCACAAATAAACTTCTCCTCCTCTATATTGTTCTTGTCAGGTCTTTTGGTCACAGTGATGAAAAAGGTGACTAAAACAAGGCATGATTAATCTTAGGGCAAATCACTCTAGCTATGAGCCAGTGAAATCAATATAAATCAACTTCCAAAATGCAATGGTGGGACAGGAAGAGCACATACATCCCCATTCCAAGAGAGAGAGGTAGACTAGAGGAAAGGAGTCACATACCCCAAGTAAGTCCAAAACTCAACAGGGAAAACAACATTAAGTTTTAAAGCAAAAGAATAATGTCCTTTGACTCTGTTTCCTTTATCCTGTGCATATTTGTACAAGGGTTGGACCCCAGGGATCCAGACAACCCTACATGAACTGTCTCAGGTTGGACCCTCATGTCTGGTTTTCCCAGGCTGTCATTTCATGTGGGTAGGTCTACAATTCTGGGGTCTCAAAGGGAAGTTCCATTCTCATGGTTCCATTAGGCATTGCACTGGTAAGGATTTCCATCCCTGTGAGAAGGTTCTACATGTGGTCCCAGACCATCCATGACATCCTATGATATCCTTTGAAGTCTAGGTGGAGGAAGGCATGTTCCACAGCTCTTGCATTCCTTGGGCCTTCAGAATTAACACCATGTAGATACTGCATTCAGAGTACTGGATGGAGCCTCACCCGATGCTGCTTTAACTACAGCTAGAGCAGCCAAGGAGCACTGAGTCAGAATTTAGGGAACAGAGATATGGGGCTACCCTAGGTAATGAACCCAGGAGGGTGCCCAAGGCATATGCCCTGAAACCATTCTACCCACTTAGTTATCCCACCTGTGATGGGAGAGATGGCCTTGAAGAATATTTGCCAATTTTCCATCTAACAAAGGATTAATATCCAGGATAGTTAAGGAACTCTAAAAATTTAACCAAAAAACCACAAATAATCCAATTAAAAATGGGAAAATGATCTAAATAGACACATCTCCAAAGAATAGATGTAAAAGGTCAACAAATAAATAAATGCTCACTTTCAGTAGCCATTGGGGAAATATAAATCAAAACCACAATGAGATATCATCTCACCCCAGTTACAATGGTTATTATCAACCTCTGCCCCAAATAATAACAAATGTTGATGAGGATATGGGAAAAAAAAACAATCTTATTGTTGAAGGGGATTCTCATTAGTATACTCATTAGTATAACCACTGTGGAGAATGGTATGAAGATTGCTCAAAAAATAAAAAAATAGATATATTGTATGAATCAGTTATTCCCCTATTGGCTATATATCCAAAGAAAATGAATGTAGCATACCAAAAAAAAAAAAAAAAAGATACCTCCATGCCTATGTTTACTGTGGAACTATTTACAAATGCTAAGATATAGAAACAATCTAGGTGAGCACCAGTGGATCAATGGATAAAGAAAATGTGGTACATATACACAACAAAATGTTATTCAGCCATAAAGAAGGAATCCTGTCATTTGCAGAAAAATGAATGAAACTGAAGGACATTATGATAAATAAGTAAAATAAGCCAGACACAGGCAAACATATACCAACTTCTCTCATATATAGAAGCTTAAAAAATCAACCTGAATGTAGACTAATGACTACTAGAGATTGAGAAGGGGTTGTGGTTTAATAAAAACAGGGTGGATTTAATTAATGCATATTGTATGCATGAGTTGAAATATAACACTAAACCAAATTATTATGTACAATTAGTACACATTAATGTTACCAAAAATAAATGGATAAATAAATAAAATAGTTGCTTAGATAGACAGGTGGTATTGTTACGCCAATTTTAATTAAAAGAAATTGAGTAGACTATACATTCAAGTGATTGGTCCAAATTTCAAAGTAACTGGTTGAACTCTTCCTAGAACCCAGGTCTAAAGTCAGCAAGATTTAATAAAGGGACTGTTTCAGTGAGCTCATGATACCATAACAAAATACCATAGACTCAATGCTTTAAATAACAGAAATTAATTTTTTCCCAGTTTGGGAAGTTAGAAGTCCAAGATCAAAGTGTCAACTGATTTGGTTACTTGTGAGGGCTCTCTTTCTGGCTTATAGATGCCCTTTCTCACTGTGTTCTCATGGCCTTTCCTTGGGGAATGCATGTAAAGAAAAATCTCTCTTTCTTCCTCATCATACAAGGCTATAAATCCTATAGGATTAGATTCCCATCCTTGTGACCTCACTTAACCTTAATATCGTCCCAAAACCATATATTTAAATATAGATGTATAATAGGTTAGGGTTTCAACATAGGACTTTCAAGGGTGTACAAATATTCATCCCATAACAGGGAGTTTTGATTTTTGAATAGACAGACCTAACTCTCACTTTTTTCTTTTGAATAGACTTTTATTTTAAAATAGTTTAGACTAACATAAAAATTATAAGACTATCACAGAGGGTTATTATATATTCTGAATCTAGTTTCTCCTATTATTAATACTTGCCTTTATATGGTAAATTTGTCACAATTAAGGAAAAACATTAGTGCATTGCTATTAACTAAAACTCACGTTTTTTTTTCATACTTCCTTAATTTTTTGTTAATTTTCTTTTTCTATTTTAGAATTTCATCCAGGACACCATAGTACATATAACTGCCATGTCTCCTTAGGATCTTTCTTGGGTGTGACAGTTTTTTGGACTTATTGTCTTTTTGATGATCTTTACAGCTCTAAGAGTACTTGTCAAGTATTTTATAGATTATTCTTAAATTTGGGTTTCCTAAAGCTTTTCTTATGATTAGACAGAGTTATTTACTAAGGAAGTTCCCACTGATGAATTATCATTCATCACATCATATGACAGGTACATGCTATCACATTGATGATGTTGTCCTTGGTCACCTGGCTGAGGTCAATTTGACACACCACAAAGTAAACTCTCCACCTCTACCTGCCTCTGTACTGTACTCTTTGAGGGCAGAGTATCTACATAAGTTTCTTGGAATTCTTTTTTTTTTTTTTTTTTTTGCTGATATTTGTCTATTCTCTCCCATTTCTTTATTTGTTCAAACATTTATTTATATCAGTAAGGACTTGGAGATTTGTTGTAGGATATATTCCAAGACAACTTGAATCTCTGTCACTAGTTGCTGAATGCATTTCCTCCTGCAGTAGAAGTTCCTTCTTTTTGCTCTTGATTGGAGTCTTATATGGAATACAGGGAGGAAAACTTCAACTAGAACCAGTGCATTTGTTAAAGCAAGCTAAGATATGGTTGCAAAAATGTGCCAAGTTGCAGTGGCTTAGGGATCTGTAAGTTTATTATTTTTTTATGTTAACTGCTTAAGGTAGGAATACCAGGAGCTGCATCACTTAGGGTATCAGGATTATGGAAGGAAGTTATGACATCTTCACATGTGTCTTCAAGTCAACTGAAACTCAGAAACCCAAAGGAGAGGAATTAAAGGGCAGTTTTATAGGCTGGACCTGAATGTAGAACAGATTGCATGTGCTCACTTTCCATTGTCATATTGATGCACCTTTCCAGGCAAGTGGCAAATATAGTTCAGTTGTGCCCAAGGAAATGGGAAGAACAGATTTTGGTGGACAGTCTCAGTCAGACCTAGCAAATGAAGTGAAAAGAATAAGTGTAAAGAATATTTAAAGTATAATAACCCTGACTTATCAGTTTTTAAAACATCATCTACTGCCAGAAAAAATGATGCTCTTACTAATATTGGTTCTGGGCTGAAATTTTAAATAGATACTGTGTATGAAAATTCTTTGAAAACTATAAAGTTGTATCTAAGTATGAAGTGTTACAATTATTTCTCATGTTAGCTTCATGCATTTAAAAAATGCATGTTGAAAATATGAATATTGATCCTAACTTGATACTTTTTATCTCTGACATTAGCATACAGCTATTCATCATTGTCAGACAGCAGTTATAGTGGAATTATTATTGTTTTTGCATAGTTCCAAAGGCTGAAAAGAAAATCTTGTAAGCAAAGTGGAACTTTAAGTAACATTATATTATCAATACTTTAGAAGGTATATGCCGCAGTCCGGCTGCAGCAAAATAACCCGGGGGTGACGAACAACTTGTGTACATTGATACAGCAGGAGTGGGAGCCTCTATTGTAGGACAGGAGGGGTATATATACATTCCACACAGCTTATCTTAATTAACATAAACTAGATACAGCAGTCAACCAATAAGGAATCTCCACACTTAATGGCTCGCTGGCGTTACTTCACAAACCACTCCCTCTGGCAAAATGCCAGGCGCCATCCTGACTTGTTTACAGACCCTAACAGGTATAAAGGAAAATATTGTGTGAAAGAGAAAAAACAACAATTATTCAAAGTGAAAGGTGGTTAGAAAAGTAGGAGCTGAAATTGAAAAGTTTCAGAAAATATTATGTATTATATTTATTTGTTGTTAATGTACACATAAACCTACATGTAAAAAAGTTTTAAAAAGACTAAATAATTCTAAAATATTTCCTTCAATTAAGATAAAATTAACTAAAATAAAATTCTAAGAAGCATTAAAAACATTAGTCAAAACTTTTTTAATTAAAAATTTCTTCCTTAATTTTTATTAGATAATGATGCATCTTATAATCTAAGGCCTATTTCATAAAATCTTGCAATTAGGGCTCAAAATTATGAACTCTTTAATAGCCAATAATATGGAGCTATCACTCTTTTGTCAGAGCAGGCTAGTTTCTCAGCTGTATGATTTCAGGAATAAAATAAACCATGCCCCCTGATATACTCAAATGTTTTGCCAAAATTCTCACTACTAAATTATTTTCTTCCTAGGTAAAGTTTTTAGAGACACTTATGCTTTTCTCTGGTGGTAGATAATGTTTTGTAAACCAATGAAAAGTTGTTATCTAAGATAGGAAACTCATTAAAATCCATTAACATCTTAGTATAAATGAACTAGTAAGAGGTAGGCAGCCACTTAGTAAGATATAACAGGTAATTTCTGAGTGCTGCATAAAGCATCACTAAAGACTGTTGGTTGAGACTTTAGACTCAAAGCTCAATTAGCATGCTACAGCAAATGTTTTGAACAGGAGGACAGGAAGGATCATAGGAAAAAGATAAGTGAGGAAGAGCTGAGATAATTGTTGTTCACTCTCTATATTAAGTCAACGTTCCATAACTATAACAAAATTCATGAGGTAATAGCTTAAAGAGAAAAGATTTATTGTGTATGTTCCAATTCATGATCAATTGACTCCATTGCTAAAGCAAAACTACTCACTCTATGGTCAGGAAGTTAAAAAAAAATAAATAAATAAGAAATATACTGGGGGCTAGGGTCCCACAATTCTTTGTGGCCTCAGTTATCTAAGGACCTCCCATCAGGCTTCACTTCTTAAAGGTTCCAGCATCTTTCAGTATTACCAAGTTGGAGGTCAAACCTTTAACATGGGCCTGTGAGTATTTTTTAATATCCTAATTATCACACCCTCCTTTTATTTCTGGCCCACTTTCACCCTTATAATCTTTCTTCCTGTCTTTCACTCTAGCAGAAAGGTCTGCAGAATTGACTTAGAAATAAATATCTATGTGACTTAATGCTGGACTGAGGACCTGGTATAGAATTGAACCAAGGCGGAGCAGACCCTGCCTTTTTTTTTCCTGCTTATGTCCACAAAGGTAAAACCTGACTAGGTATTACAAAGTCACTAATATTAGCTATTAATTATTTTTACAAAAACACTGTTTCTATATTTTCTCATCATAACTCTGTGAGGTTGTATTTAACTGATCTTAAAGATGAAAATCTAAGGCTAAAGTAAATTAAATTACTTGCAGAATGAAATATAGATAGTATCTAGTATAACCAGGCCTCATTCTCAAATCTAGAGATTTATAACACAGGATTAATATAAGATAAGGCCTCTCTTTTGGGAGGTTAACCTGTGGAGATAAAATGCAGTTTTAGAGGATGTAATATAAGTAATTGTATACATGCAATGACCAGTCTGCATTCAAGAAGGGGTGATACATATCCTGAATCCAGGCCCTGAGTATACTTTTCTTCCTCACCTTTATCAGGATGAGGAGTTCTAAATTGGTGGCATGGCCTTCTATACTTCAACCACAACCAAACAGTATTTAGTACCAGCTTTATAGACTGTAGCATAAAGGATAGCAATCAGCAAAGCTAAATGAGTTCTTCTAAATCCAGATGACTGAAATCCAGGAAACCTACTAGAATTGATCACAATGACTATTCTTTCTCCATTAAGAACCAAAATTTCTTTAAAAGTTTTAAGAAAAATTTAGAAAGTTTATTATACACTCCAGGTTCTAGATAAGTTACCAGGAAAAGGAAATGTTACCAGGAAAGTTTATTGTATACTCCAGATTCTAGATAAGTTATCAGGAAAAAATGTTAAAATTGAGTATAGAAATGTAGAAATATGTGATTCTGCAATCTGTATACGTGGTAAAAATGGGAGTTCATAACCCACTTGAATCAAATATATGAAATATGATATGTCAAGAGCATTGTAATGTTTTGAACAACCAATAAAAAAAGAAATGTAGAAATAAACTAAAGAATAGTATATCAACAGACTTCTGCTCAACTGATTTGTCATAGCAGTTAGTTCACCGTTTGATCTCTCTATTCAGTAAATTTTCCTGCAGAACTTATGGTAAGCCAAGCAAAATGACAGCAGAAGGTACCATTCCAGTGCCCAGTGCCTATCCTCCAAGCTATGTTCTGATTCTGTTGTCTGGACTTTATCAGACAGACTTCAAGATGAGGTCATAAGGCCAGACCCAAGGACAAGAGAGTCATTTCATCTAGATTAAATCAAAACTGGCCTATCCTGTCTCTTATTTTGTATCGAAACCTGATCCTATAATGCTTCAAATTCCTCTAAAACAATACACAGTAATGTGAATTTCTGAGGATTCCGTTATGTTCCTGACACATGTCAACATTCTTCCAGTGGCATGAAGTTAAGGAGGAATATATAAAGCATCCCCTACAGATTAATGTATCCACTGATCCAAGAGAACTGTAATGAATCTCATGAGAAAATTGGGAGAAATTTTTGAAGACTACCATTTTATATGTGCTGATATCATAGTTAAGAAAAGCACACTAAAAAGTTAAGTAAGGAGAGCAGCCTATAATAGTCTTGAAATTTAAGGTTTGAGTAAAGACAGTCTTAGTTCAAATCTTGGCACTGTTCTTATCACTTGGGTGAACTGGGCTGGTGACTTAATATTTCCATATCCAAATTTCTTACATTTCTAAATCAAAAATCATAGCAACTATCATCACAAGCATTCAAGCAAGCAGAAATTTAGGTCCAGAAAGTACAAATAATTCAAATTTTCCATGTTCTGGAAAGTAGAGTGCCTAAAGGGGCATCTGCAGAGATCAGGCAGGGCTTGGCCTATATATACCTGGTGAAGGAGTCTGGACTCACCTCTGGTCATAGGGAGATATTACCTGTGGAGATAAAATACAATTTTAGAGGTTGTAATACAACTAATTGTGTACATGCAATGACCAGTCTGTATTCAAGAAGGGGTGATACACAGCAGGATGGTGACATTCATTTATTCATTGTTTCGCAGTATAACATGCTATATGCTAGGCATTCTTCTAGGCATTAGGGACATATCAATAAACAATAGATAAAAATCTCTGCCCCTGTGGAGTTTCTTTCTGATGGAAGGTCAATAACATTATCAGTTAAGTAAGTTACATAGTGTGTTAAAAGACCTTGTATGGTCTGGAAAAAAATATACAGCAGGTTAAGAGGGGATCAGGAGTATTGGGGTGGCAGAGCTCTTGGTATCTGTATATTAAAATTCTGAACCCTAAGCACACTCTTTAGATAGATTCAATGACATGGCCATAAATCATTGACTCTGGCTTTGAGAAGGTCAAATAGTAGTGGGGGTTGAGGACCATCCTTTTACTATGATTTAGTTTTTTTCTGTCAAGAAAAGCAAAAGCTGCAAGAAAAGCACCCGAAGAGGTTAAACAACAACAAAAAGATAATGCAGAGATTTTCAGAGAGTTTCCAAAGCCTTTGATGAATTCAAGTGTTTCAATTTCATTCTAATTGCATTCTAGCACCTTGCAAGGTAGAGGGAAGCTCTTGCTAATCTATGTAATATCAACTTTAAATGACTGAAGATAAATATATTTTCAGTGATCCTAAAAGAAAAGAATATTTATCTTTTAAATGATAAGTTGCTAAATTTCCCCAGACTGGTGAGGGTTCTTATCTCTGCTTCATAAGTAACAACTCTTCCAAGGTGGTTAGGCCTTAAGCAGAGAGGACAGGGGCAAGGAAGGAGGTAAGAAGGTGGCTTGCATAACAGATGTCTTCAAATACTTGAAGAGTTCTAACATGAAATTTGAATTATATTCATACTGATAAATCCAAGTAGTTGTAATAAGAACCTAAAGGTTAGAGGTGAATGAATTTGGATTCATTATGAAAAAAAGACTTCTCTAAAATTCTAGTAACAGAATATTTCCCCTTGGGAAATAGTAAGTTCTCTAGCACTGGGATTAAACCTGCCATGTATTATAAAGGAAACTAAAATAATCTCATATCCCTCTTAACCTGAAGATTACAAGATTTCAAGACTAGATGACATTAAGTAGTTTTTTTTTTTCCAGGCCTTAAAATGCTAATAATACAACATGTCAGGATTTCTTCCTTCAATATAGTTTTAAAATGACCAGATGGTCACTAAGAAACCATAAAATTAGACATTTAAAAAAATAATTAGTAAGAATAAATTAACTTACAAGTGATTGAGAATCGCCCATATTCTACACCATTCTCAAATTGCTACTTAATTTAAAACTAGTACTTTTGGTTTATGGGCCATAATATTCATATGCATACTTGTTCCCATAGAAATAAAAATAAATACTAAAATGCATTTATTACAAATCATGGTCTATTGGTCTCATAAATGACACATTTTAATAATTTCAGCACTCTGTAGTCTATCAACAAGTACAAATTAATGTCAATCATCAAATCATTTCAATGTGAGTTTCTTAAGGTTAAATTTTGACATAGCAGATAAACATCTTTAAGATATGTAGACTATATTTTAAAACGCATGTCCAAGGGCACAAAAGGGAGATTGCACACAGGGACATAAGCATAAGATTGCATTTAAGTGGAGTAAATATACCCATGAACAAAAACAAAAACAAAACCTAAAGGAAGAATTCTTTTTACTACAGATGGTGCCCGAAGAAGATGAAGGGTGAGGTTTGAAATGTAATGTAGACTGAAAAGCTGTTATTGAGAAACTTCTGGCTATGAGGACCAATGATATTTAAGTTAACTTCTAACCTTGATATCCCTTTCTTTGGGCAAACTGACAACATGATAAATTCACAGAAGATTTTCTGGAGTGAGTAAATAACCTTTGAACATTTATAAATTGAGATTTTAGTTTTTCAATATGTACCTTTCATTCATTTCCTACCTTTACCTCAAAAAGCCCTGGAAACATCTGTTGCTATTGCTACCTCTCATATTTGTCTTACAAATAAGGCACAGATAAGTTTTATAGCCTTAGTCTCTGCATGAGAACTAGAATCAAGGATTTGTTTATGACTGAGTCCAAGTCATAATCTAACACACTGTGGTTTTGGTCCCCTAATAGTGACACCTTTATTAATGAAACCCTTTATTAATGATACCCTCCAAGTTGATCCAGACTTACACATTGTCATTGCCTATCATCTCAGGAATAAGAAAGAAATTATACCCTCCTTTAGAAATTTAGTTATTATAAAACCTTTCCTCAACCTTCTTGATTTGTATACTTCTGACCTCTCTCTCAGTTTAAGGATGTGTTGAGACCACAGTCATGTTCACATATCTTCTTAATTAACAACAAAAATACTTTTCTCCATAAATCTAAATGAGAGCACTGCCAATAATAAAGATCTTTCATGGCTTTTTAGAGAAAATGTTTCCTAAAACATTTCTGCCCAGGAAAGAGACTCAAGCTGTCTGCATCATCTTATGGGAGTTTATGAAATATCCTGCTCAGAAAAAGTAAATAAAGTGACTAAAGATGGAAAACATTATCTCCACCCATCCACCTCTTCCCAGCCTGATTTCCTACTTCATTTCCAAAGCTATTGCATTAACTTAAACCCTTATCATTTTGTGCCTTGAATAGACTTCTGTCTGTTTTTTTTCTAACTCCAATATTATTTCTCTGCTCCAGTTCCTTCATTTGTAAAGTGGAGAATAATAATGATACCGCCATTCCTGGGCTGTTGTGAGAAATTTAAGTGAACACAGGGGAAGTGTTTGCATAGCGTCTGGAATATCAGCACATTGTAAGCATTTAACCCCATGTTAATAAACATTAACCCCATAAAAGTTTTATTCTCTATGCTGTTCCAAGGCTTCAAGATTATTCTACAGTGTTTACAGTGGAAACACAAGTATATCTAGAATCCACCACTTTCCATCTTTTCCAAGCCGCCACCATCTTCTGCCATGCTGCCTGGAGTATTGCAATAGATTCCTAACTGGTCTCCCCACTTCTGTTCTTGCCCCCCACAGACTGAGTGGCCAAGTGATCCTTTGGATTTTAAATTGGATCATGTCATTCCTCTCTCTTTCTTTCTCTCTCTCCCTACTCATCTCACTACAATTACACAGCAAGGTCCTTACAAGGCCCTGCATATCCCATGACCCCCTTTCCCTTACCTGACCTCATCTCTACTCTATTCCTGCTGGTTTACATAGTTTGAGCTTCCCAGATTTCTTCAGGGTCCTTCCCACATAGAGCCGACTGCTCCCACCTTAAGGTCTTGGGCACAGTTGGTCCTTCTTCCTGAGATATCTTCTCCCTTCTCCCCAACAATCTGCAGTCCTTTGTCTTCTTCACATCTTTGACTATCCTGTTTAGAGTAGCAAACTCTTCCTTCACCCCAGAACTATTGATTCCCTCTTAGCCTACTGTATATTTTTCCATAACACACACAATAATTACTCACTGATAATGCAAAAAGGAAACTCCAAGGGGCAGAATTTTTTCTCTCTTGTTTATGGATGTGTCCCTAATGCTTAGAAGAATGCCTGGCATATAACATGTTCAATACACATTTATACTATGAAACAATGAACAAATAAATGAATAAACATGTTGCCAGCCTGCAGGATAACTCTGATATTTCCCTATTGCCAAAGGTGAGTCCAGACTCCTTAGCCCTGATCTCTGAGGATGTGCCTACACACTCCACTTTCCAGCACACAGAACTATTTGAACCTTTGGACTTTCCTGTCTATGTAGATAAATATTCCTCTGGCCCAAATGTTCACACTCTCTTATCTACCTAGCAAATACCTCCCACTCTTCAGGATGTCACTTCTACTGTGAAGATTTATTGAGCTTCTAATTGCTGGAAGTAGCTATTCCTCTCTTCTGTGTCCCTGAAGCATTCTTTAAAGATAATTCTAGGTCAGCAGTAAAGTAGCTGTAATGAGTTCCCTCCTGTCTCCCATGACCACATTGCAGGCACCATAATGGCAGAGAACCTACTTGTACATCTAGCATGGTGCACAGTGCAATATGGATCATGTGGATCATAGATACTCCCTAAATACTGTTGAATACGAATGAGAATGAATGAAAGATGTCCATTCAGTTTCTGATCATTCCAATACTGCCTAATAGCTGCAGTGGATTAGGAAGTTTAAAAATGTTCCAGGTCAACAAATCTACTCACGTGGTTCAGGTGAATTCAAGACTAGTGCTAAGTTCCCAAGAAGATAACAGAGGTGAGGCAGAAAGTATTGGCTGTGAGAAAGTTCATGGGTCTGCCTGGGAGAATACAGAGCCATCTTCACACCATCTTCATACTTGTTGATAGAGATGGAGGTCAAGGGAGGGTCACATCTGGAGACTCTGGATGTCCCCTAAATTATCTTCACTCTAGGGAGTCTCTCTTAACTCCTGCCAACAGAGTTGCGGGGGCTGAGGGGGGGGGGGTGATCACAAGTGAGAGGATGATGGGTGCTAATAAAACACTGAAAATGGAATAAGCAGAGAAACCAGAGAAAAAATGAGAAAAGAAAGAAAAAGAAATTGCAGTTGTTTTTTGGTTTGGGGTATTTTTTCCCCTCCACCAGAACTACCCTTCATTGCCCTAGTTATCATTGGGCCAAATTTCAGCCTACTTCCTTTCCATGGGGACAGTATCCAAACACTAGTCCCAGTTGAATTTTTTTCCTTCACTGCCCTTTTAGTCTGCCTCTCAAGAATCCTCCCTTTTCCCACTGATCATAAACCCTTTTCTCGGTGCAGGCATTTTTCCTGGTTTTGTTATCTGCTCCTTTGGCCAGGGTCAACTAATGTACTGACTAAGGTTAATTACTTCATTAATTCCCCTACTTTCCCAATGTGCAGTATTACTTTTATCACCTTCTGTTCAATGAGTTGAATTCATTACTAAGATGTTGTGCGTGAAGGTCAGTTAAACTTCAAATTGTAGGCCAAGAGACAAGAAATAAGAAAAGCTCATAGTATACTGCTGAAAGATTTCTCCCAGATCTGTTCCAGAGCATAGCTCTGCTTCCTCCATCCTGAGTCTTCGAACCATGAATATATCTGCAGTGTGCAGAAACTGGGAGGGTCCTCCGCTCTGCCTTCCCAGGGTACCTCCTTTATGTTCAGATACATTTGATTAATGTATTCAATACTCAGAGGAAAAGCAGCTACTGTGTACCAGGGACATGGCACAGCCTCTGGGAATATCATGTTAAGTAACACTAGTCTGTTCTTGAACATGCAGTGTAATTGAAGAATAGAAAAATAGATCAAAGACTTTTGTAAAGAATCATAAATAGAGTATAGTAATAATAAAGGATAATAAGGATAAAGGATAATAATAATAAAGGATTATAAGAACAGCTGAAATTTACTGAATGCTTAGTATATTCCATCCACATATTACTTTTTCCCTAAGTAATGTTTTAGTTGTAGATGGACACAATACCTTTGTTTTATTTATTTATTTTTATGTGGTGTTGAGGATGGAACCCAGTGCCTCAAACATGCGAGGCAAGTGCTCTGCCACTGAGCCACAATCCCAACCTTACATATTACTTTTTATCTGATAATTCAAGCCTGATTTGAACCCAGGCAACCTTGCACATCCCCTAGGATGTTTAAATCAGCCAAGTGACCCAGTATCCCATTCCTTAACTCTACCTTAGATTCTACCTGGCAATCTGCTCTTGATGTGTTGACAATCTTGTGGCATACACTGAATACTTACTGTGTGCCACACAGAAAACCTGCCCAAAAGAACTCACAGTTTTGGTGAATAAGAGATTCATGTAAAGCTATCATACTAAAATAGTGCACTTATCCCATAAAAAAATGCTATAAATAAGGCACAGAAGAGGCACAGGACAGGATGTAGGCATAGCATTCATGGTGAGGATTATAGAACACAACCCATGAAGGAAGTCTGCCCAACCAAAGTGGGAAGGACTTCTGAGAAGACTTTTAGGACAGAGGTATCCACAATCACTTGACCTTTGGCAATTCTCTTCTCTTTGAAAACCATCCTCAAAATTCTCCTCAAGAAGTCCCTCCTTATGTGATAACCTATGTGATGGTAAATTTTATGAACCAATTTGACTGAGCCACAAGGTGCTGTGGTACTTGGTTAAATATTATTCTGGATATTTCTGTGAAGGGTTCTGGAAGAGAATAGCATTTGGACTGGTAAATAGAATAAAGCTCTTCTCAATGGGGGTGGGCCTCATCCAATCTCCTCTATTGGAGGCCTGAGTAGAACAAATGGCAGAATAAGGGATAATCCACCCTCTCTGCCTAACCACTTCTGGGCTGGGACATTAGACTGAGACATTGTAATAGTTTGAATCTTAAATGTCCCCCAAAGGCTCATTTGCTAAAGGCTGTGTCACCAGCTATGTGCCACTGCTGGGAGGTGGCAGAACGGTTAAGAGGTGGGCCTAGTGGGAAGAAGTTAGGGCATTGGAGGCATGTCTTTGAAGAGTATTTTGGAACCCTGATGCTTTCCTGTCTTTTTGCTTCCTGACACCAGGAGATAAATAGCTTTGTTCTACTACATGCCCCTTGCCATGATATTCTACCTTGCCTCAGGCCCAAAACTAAGGATACCAAGCAACTGTGGACTAAAACCTCTGAAACAATAAGCCAAAATAAATTTTTCCTCCTTTTAAGTTGATTATTTCATCTCAGGTATTTTTGTCAAGGTGATAGACAGTTGACTAACATTGTCATCAATTCTCTTGATTCTCAGGCCTTCAGACTCACCTTAAATTATAATACTGGCTTTCCTGAGATTCCAGTTTACCAATGGAAGATTGGGATTTCTCTGCCTCCATAACTCCTTATGTGAGCAAATTCTTTATGATATCTCCCCCACCCCTTGGGGCACCTTTGTTCATGTGAGTGTATGCATGCGTGTGTGTGTGTGCGTGTGTGTGTGTGTGTGTTTCTTATTTAAATACATTATCCTATCAGTTCTATCTTCCTGGAGAACCCTAACTAATAACCACCTTAATCTCGTCATCTTTTCTCTGTATTTCCTTGGTATTTTTTAGGAGAAGAAAACTGTATTTTAGCTCACAGTTTTAGAGATTCAGTTCACGGTCTGCTGACTCTATAGTTCTGGGCCCGAGAAGAGGCAGAACATCATGAAAAAGGGTGTGGTGGGGGAAAGCAGCTCATGACATGGCAACCACGAAGCAGATTGAGAGGTCTGCTCACTAGGGACAAAATACAAACCCCAAACTCATACTACCAATGACTCCTCTCCTTGAGCAGCACCCCACCTGCCTAGTTAGCATCCAGTTAATCCATATTAGTGGATTAATCCATTTACTAGGCTACACCTCCCACAATCTAATCATTTTATCTCTGAACATTCTTGCATTATCTCACATATAGGCCTTTGAGGGATATCACATATTCAAAACTTAACATTCTACCCCACTCCCCAAAAGCTCATGGTCACCTCACAAAACAAAGTAAATTTAGTCCATTTCCAAGAGTCCCTGTAGTCTTAACAGTTCCCAAAATCCAAGTCCAAAATCTCTTCTGAGATTCAAGGAAAACCCTTAGATATGTTTCCCCTATAAATATCAAAAGCAAGTTACATATATCCAATATAGAATGACACAGGGTAACCATTTCCATTCAAGGGAGAATTAGGGATATAAAAGAAGGGATGGGACCAAAACAGGACTGAAGTTCATCTGGGAGAACAAGTTCTGTAGCTCCCTGTTCAACATCTGGGGCACATGGCATCATGATGTGCTCTCAGAGTTCTTGTGTAGCTCCACCCCTGTGGCTCTGCTGGTTGCGACCCACATGGGGAGATTACAAAGACCTACTCCCTGAGAATTGCTAATGGACAGAGTACCACTAAGGTATGAGGGTGTCTTCAGAAGTCTAAGGAAAGACCCCATTTTTCTCAGGCCCCCTGATGAGTCTTGTCTCTCTTCAGTTACTCCAGCATCTTATGCTATTAATTGAGCACCCACTATGTTCCAGGTCTGGCCCCAGCCCTAGGAAGCTCACAGCCTTGTGGATAAGATTGTTCTTTGGCATTATATGTCTTTGGTTAGATGCAAATGTAGATGCTAGAATATGCCTGTGTCTCCATGGCAGCATAGCAAATTGTCACAAGGAGAATTCATACAACTCAATACTCTTCCCTTTTGATACACCAAGTAGTGACTTAACAGATGTAGCTAATTTGCAGACAGAACTAGGATTTTACAACAGCTGGCAGCAATAGGAAGGAGGCTTATTCTTCTATGGTCACGGGTCCTTTCTGGCAGCATCAAGAGAACTGGGTAACTGTTGTCAAAATGGCTTGCTGCTAGAAGGGCTTGGAAAGTTGCCAGACTCTATAGGTTGATCTTGGTGAGGACATAGTGGGAGTCTTCTTTCTAGAATAGCCTCACCAGGTATGAATGACTACTGAGTCATACTCTGGCCTGATAATATCAGCCAAATGCTGAGTCTACTAGAAGGATCTGATCTCCATCAGGGACCTAAAGTGGCCCCAGATGATTTGGACTCCATGACAGGGAGATCTTGCTCACATGGACTATCTATCATCTTTGTAAGAAAGGAGGCTGAGGTTCACTCAATTTGGAATCCTTGTTGATGAACCCTCAAGTTCCACATTCTCTACACTAACCTCTGGGTGCCTCTCTTTTAATCATCCATTGGGAAGGATGGCTTTCATCACAGTGAAATCTACCCAGTGCAGCCCGTGGAAGGGGATTCTTCTACACTAGTAGAAAATCTCCATTTTTTAATATTCGTAGGGATCATATTAATTTATTTAATCTTCAGGGTACTAAACATCTTTCTAGTTAAATGTGGATACCGACTGAAATGAAATAGTCATTGCCTTTTTGTGAAGCAGATAGTCACTGAAATTGAAGCAATTATTATAATCACAGAACACATTGTGTCATGAAGCCACGAAAGAAACATTAGAGAACAGAGAATGAAATCAGATTGGGGTGTGTGTGTGTGTGTGTGTGTGTGTGTAGTGCGTGTGTGTGTGTTTGAGCTATTATTTTAGATAAAGTATCCATGGAGGCCTCTCTGAAATGTACATTCAGAGACAATCTAAGCAAAGGATATTCCAGGCAGATGAGACAGCAAATGAAAAGGCCCTGGGGTGGGCATGAGTTTGATGGGTTTCAAGAACAACAAGAATGCCAATAGGTTGGGATCGCAGTAAGAGCAATAGCAAGAATGTCAGGGGATAAAGTTAAAACCAAAAACAACAATAACAAAAAACAGCCAGGGGCTGGATCACGTAAGTCTTCATAAAAATAATAACTTTGGACTGTCTTCAAAGTGTGACAAAAATCCATCAGAGGAGCAAAATGATATGAAGATCTCATTTGTAGCTTTACAAGATCACTGTGACTATTGAATGTGTAAGAGAGGACAAAGTTGGACTCCTGAAGAAAAGTTAAAATGACCAAAAACTCCAGGTGAGACATAGTAGTAGTTCAGTGGAGAGTTAAGACATTAATTGTGATGTGACAGGACTTGAGATAGATTCTGAAAGTAGCATCAATAGGATTGGCTGATGGTTTGGCTGGAGGGTAGAGGAGATTCTTTTAGATTTTTAGAGAGGGGTGGATACACCATGAAGCTAAAGAAGCTCAAGCTTCAAGGTCACTTACTTGAAAGGACACTTTCTGAGAAATTGGAACAAGTTCTAACAATGCTGTACTCGTAATTCTATAATCCTTTCCATAAAGAGGAGACCCCCAAGACTTCAGGCTTTACAAAAATCTAGATCCATATTAGTTCCAGATCTTTCAGCCTGTGAAATCAAATTAAAAGGATACTATTCACATGTACAGGTGGCTCTAATTAAACCTGAGGCAAACAGCTTCTGGAGCTGCATTAACTAAATACAACCAATATACCAGTCAAGATCTTCTCATGGGAGGCGATTACAGAACAACCTCATCTTTATCTTTTACTGTCCTTGCTTTTTGTTTATTTTGTTTTGTTATTCCTGGAATAAAATCTCTTTTCTTTCATCCTTTAAATCCCTTTAAAAGATTCCCTGAGTTGCAAACCCAAGACTCAGTTAACGAACAGCACATGTGGTCCTCCTTTAAAAGGGAGACATCTTCCTTTTCCTCTAGACAGGTCCTGCTGCCAGGACAGAGGTGGAAGCTAGAGAAGGGGGTTGTGGTTGTCTTCTTCTCCTTTCCTTACTCCGCTGTCCCTCCATGGCTGGCTGTTGGTTCTGATGCTGATGGGGTTGTAGACAAAGGTTGTAGACAAAGGCACAAACGGGGGCGAAAGGGAGGAAAGAGAAGGGGGAAACAGTGTTCTCTCCCCACTGGCCCTGTCATAAGCTGACCTTGAACTTTCAGAACCTGACAGATCATTGGAGCTGGATTCTTCTCCTTTTCCTCCTGTGGTCAAATTCACTGATTATTCAGAAACCTTTCATTAGGGCGATTTCTCTTGAAGTTCCCTTGATTTTGGAGGGATACACCTCTATTCTACCTAGTGAATTAGGGCTTCAAAATCTTCAGCTTCTCTTTGCTGAGGCCTCTTTGGCCATGAGGGGGTCTTCTGGGTAAGACAACTCTAGTCCAGCATTCCCACTACGTATAGTGCACATCTGGAGCAAGAGAAGCACACAGCTATACTTTCCCAACAACCTGTGCTGACAGGCCCATCCCATACCTTGGAGCATTCACTCAGGCATCAGCAGCTGAGATTTTCACCATTACATCTTCAAATAGGATCCCCAAACAGTCACTGTGAATCTCTCAATGGCTGTAACTTACAACCATCTCAATAAATCTGTGATCTCCTCTGAGCGCCTGTGGATGTCCAAGCTGCTATAACAAAATACCAGAGACTGGGAGGTACATGTACAACAGAAATTGATTTCTTACAACTCCTGACACTGGTAGGCCCTAGATTAGAACACCAGGGTATTCACTGTCTGGGAAGGGCCCTAAATGGCAGTCTTCCTACTCAAATCTTGCAGTGCAAAACATCATTGGGTCTCTTGATTTCTTTTATAAAGACATTAATCCTATCAGGAAAACTTCCCTCTTATTAAATCACTGCTCAAAGGCCCACCTGATGCCATTACCTTAGGAATTAGTGCTTCAATATGCAGATAGGCGGGGGGGGGGGGGGGGGCGGGGGGGCAGACACAAACATTGCAGTACTTTTCTTTTGTATTTGGTTTGGGAGGAAAATACCACTCATCTCTCCTCTTTCAAGTACGGTAGGATTTGCAGCACATAAATAGTTCTCTCCAAAATGTCCTCTTCCGCCCTAAATCCTCCTTACTCTGGTTATAAGTCAACTAGTTCTTGGTCACTTATTAAAATTAGTGTTCTCTCTCACAGCTTAATTATCTGATGCTTCTATTTTAATACCCTGTTGTGCAATCACTACTCAACTGGGTTCAGCTTTAATGAATAGCTCAGCTGACTTTGGACTTAGTGAAGAGGTAAGAATAAGTGCAGTTATCTTATCTAAGCATCACAGATTCAGAGTTGATATTGGCATTTTTACTACATAATTCATCATGTCTTATTTATATTTGTTCCTTTTTCATGTTCATGAGCTTAGTAAATTTCTATAGTTGCTAATTCCTCAAATTCAAAATCAGACATGGTCATGTCAGTAAGGACGTTCAGTCTCCACAGTCAGCTGGCTCATCCAGTGAGGACACACTATGAAAGTCACCTTCCATTCCAGAGAATTTCTGAGTTCACCCCAGACTCTCAGTGTGATTTCATTTCTCACCAAGTCCAACATAAGCTAGAGAACAGATAAAAGGAAATTTATGTTCTTATTCTTTAAGCTAGTAATTCTCAAACTTCATTGTGTTTATGAACTCTCTTGGGGAATTTATCGAAAATTCACATCCTTAGTCCTGACCTTAGAGCTGCTTTTGCTTCAGTAGGTCTCAGGTGGAGCCCAGGAATAAGAGACCACCAGGGCCCAGGTGATGCTGGAGCAGGTGTCTGATTCCTAAATCACACCAGGGGAGATCTCCATTCACTTTCCCATCTCCTTTCCTGGGCAGAAATTGCAAAAATGTGCTTATGTTTATAGCAGAATCAGCCTGTTACATATTCTCCAGGACTGGGAGTGGTGCTCTGATTGTCCCCTTCCTGAAGTCACAACCACAGGGTAGCAATGTAATAAAGCTTCCCCACCCTCTGCCTCACATTTTTATTCTTATTTCTGTTGTTCTCCTGAGCACTTTTTCTCACCTTATTTACCTCATTTCCCCGTTTCTGCTTCTGAAGCAGACAGCTGATGATAGGACCAGCTACTAAGGAAAGAGTGTAGGAACTTCCTTTCCTCTTTAAGTGCCTTATTTTCTACTGAGACATTTATAAAGACCTGAACCCCTGTCCAGACCTTCCTCTTACCTTTTTATTATCAAAGATCTTTTAAAAGGATATTTGAACTCATAAGGCCATAGTTAGCTTGGTCATTTGAATGAGAGGCTTTCAACTCATTAGGAAGTTTAGCCTGAAGTAAGACAGGGGAGAAAGCCCAGGGGGGCAAACTTTCACAAAGCACTTACATTCTCTAAATGAGAAGGACTAGGCTTTAGCTTAAAAAAAATAGTAAAATTCTGACATCCGTCAAATTATCTTACATTTTCCCTTTAAGCAAAAGGCATTCTGATCCTGAATATCTGCAGTTCTCAAAGTGAGCTTTCCGTGTCTGCAGCTGCAGAGACAGCTGGCACTGCCACCTTTGTCATTACCTTCTGTGTCAGCTTTCCATCATTGTCACAAAGCACCTGAGTTAAGCAACTTCAAAGGAAGAAAGATTTATTAGCCCTGTCACTTTGGGTCTGTGGTGGCATAGTAGTATATCATGGCAGAAGTATGTGGTGGAGGAAGCTGCTCTGTTCATGGAGTCCAGGAAGAGGAAAGAGAGCCAGAGGAATGGCTGGGATCCCAACTTCCCCTTCAAGGGACAACCCCCAATGAATCAACTGCCTACCTCTTAAACATTCCAATAGCACCCCTAGCACAGGCTAGGGATCAGGCTTTTGACGCATGACCTTTGGGGGACCTTGAAGATCCAAACTACAGCATCCTCAAAACTCAATGCCCATCTATTTTAAAAAATTTGACAAATTTGACAAATGCTATCATTTTGTACACTATACATCTTATTTTTCTTATATCAAGATTTCTTCTCTTAATTTTCCTTTGGTTATTCTTATCTTTTATCCATGATCACTCCATCTCAATAAGCACACACAGACACACACACACACACAAATGACTACTCCAGTAAAATCTTCCTCAGCCTCTGCCCCCTAGGAATGAGGCCTCCCAGCTCTGCTCAGGCAGCAGTGGTCAGAAGGCCAGCACTACCTGACAGAGGAATGTGGGGAGCTGCCTGAGTGGACACAGTACTGGACTTGTTAAAATGGCTTCCTGCTGGTGGAAAACCAGAAAGAACTTGTAAGAATAAAGTGAGGTAGATAGGGAATAACTCACTTATATTGGGAGGATCCAAGGTGGGGATTCTTTAGAGTTAGAAACAGGTTCCAGCCATGCTACCCCAACAATTGCTAGACTCAGGGAATATCATAAGTTCAAACATTGTAAAAATAGAACTCAAGTTAAAAACTGTAAAATAAAATGTTTTATCTTTCATTAGTAATGAATATACACATTCATAATAACAAAAAAAAAACTTGTATAAAGCTCTGCTTTGTATCCCAAGATGACTGAATTAGTTATTGCCTAAGACAGGGTATTCTGTTGATGACTCAGTGATGTGTGATTGAATTATAAAGTAAAGATATGCATAATTTATAAATTATTTTTTAATCTCTTCTTTGAAATTATTTTTCCTTATTTGCCCTAATTTAAGCAAAATAACTAATCATGTTGTTATAATCAAGATTAGCCACATAATTTGGGTTCTATTGACAGTATCCATTTGAGTGCTTAAAAAGTAAAGCATAATTATATTCCCAGTGGAAACTGTGTGTCTTTCCCTAGTAATTCTAGCCAAAGGCCAAGATTTGACTCTTAGTGACCCTGACTTCAGTCACATGTTTACCCTGAACTTACCACTGTGGCCCAGGGGAAGGAATGCTCTGATGGGTCAGTTCTGTGTCATCTCACAAGCACAGAGCCAAGGAGAATGGCTGAGCCTCTCCCTTACCCACTTCCACTTCTCTCTGCCATCTTTCCTTCACCCTCCCACACACACCACATGAACTCAAGAAACAGATAATTACTAAAAGCATACAGCATTGCTATTTCTCCTTTTCATTTTCAATTTTTACTTCATGGAAGCAAGGAACGAGGCCATTTTCTGAAGAGAGATGTTACTGTGGCTTTTTTTATAGAGTATATTTGTGGTCACATTTTGAAATGGGACATGTAATCATTTCAAATCTTGCTTTCTAGTGACATGTGATTCAAAAATGTTACAAATCTAAAAGTACAAGATTTTACTATTCATACATGGTAAAATACATAAGGAAAAGCAAAGATATGAAAAAAAAAACACAAAATTCTGGTCAGTGATTACTTTTTGAAAAGGAAATAGGAGATTGATTAAATCAGAAAAGGCATAGAAATTGCTGTTAATATTCCATTTCTTAAGCCTGAGCCAGGTTCGTAGTATTCATTTTATTATTCATATATTTTTTCATATGTGTAACAAATATTAGTTTGTATGTAGTTAAATTTTAAAAGAAGAACTGACATAAGTTCAACTTGAAATTTTTGTAAGTAGGAGTTACAGAGTTTAAAAAGAATCTGGTTTGCCTAGAATATCATATTATTTGCAGGAGGAGTTTGGGAGGCCCAGGGATCTGCCTTTCCTTTGCTTTCTCCTTCTATTTAATATCCTTGTATTTACTAGAGCCTGTCCTTATCCCATTAGGAAAACAGAATTGAATTGTACACTGAGGTCATCATCTCCTGCCTAGAAGTCTTATCATTGTCCCTGGCAATGGAACTGCTCATGAAATATTCAGAAAGGGCCCACACTAAACTAGGCATGACTCCAGAATCTGTAAGCTGTGCACTTGCTTTGGATTGAGGGAGAAGAAACAAGACAACTCCAAGCACATCCTCTTCTGCAGGCTTTTTCCAGATGCCCCTATGAGCTGTGTGCCATGTGCAAAACACAGTGCTCCATCAGAGAGAAGTTCACATACTATGGACTAAATGTTTGTGCTCCCAAGATTCATATGCTGAAGACCTTAACCCCACTGTGATGATATTTGGAGATATATCTTTTGGAAATAATGAGGATGAGATGAGGACATAAAGGTAGGGCCCTCATAAGAAGAGAAACCAGAACACCAGAGCATTCTCTCTCTCAGCCTCTTCCCCCTTGATTCTCCATGCATCAAGAAAAGGTCATGTGAGCACACAGCAAGAAGACAACCCCCTATCAGCCAACAACCAAACCCCGCCAGACCTTGATCACAGATGTTGCAACTTCCAGAACTGTAAGAAAATAAATTCCTGCTGTGTCAACCACCCAGTCTATGGTTTTATGCTTTGGCAGTTCCAGCTGACAAATATAATGATGGATTATGTATTAACAAACTATTATTTTAATGTAATGATGAATTTTAAACCTATATAATGACCAATGAAGTCATCATTAGCTAAATAGAAAGAAGAAATATGACCATAGTAAGTAAGAGCACAAGATTTCATAGTCCTGAACATATATAAATCCTACCTCAATAAAAAAGCTGGTTTTTGAATAATAAATTTGAGTGTTGTTTTTTTGTTTGTTTGTTTGTTTTGCATTCCATGTTTTACCACTTTATTTGGTAATTTGAAGCAGTTTTGTCCACAGCATGATTTCAGGGAGTTCACCCTTTCTGAAGGAACACATGGGCTTTGGAGCTATGCAAACTGCCTCCAACAGTTTTCAGTTGTATTTATTTACTTAACCTTTCTAATGATGTGTAGAACTAAAATAATAATTAGTATCTGTACAGAGGTGTTAAGAACCAGAACTAATCACATAAAGCAGCTCATTCAGTACCTGACCCATAGACAATATGAAACACATGGTGTCTCCCATCATGAGCCTTTTAGGGGCAGCGCCCTCAGGGTTTTTCCATACCCCCCATTGTCTATCAATCCTCAGTATAAAGCATGTGTTCAAAAATGTTTGCAGAATGAATAAGTGAATAATAATCAACAAATGAATGTCTATGGGGTATGCAGTAATCTCTCTGGTAAATTATTTGCTAGAATACTGTCATCAATACCTTCTAGCCAAAGACTGCCAAGTACACATTTGTAGCCAAACAAATTGTATTTATTGTCTCCACAGCCCTGAAGAACATATGCTATGGAGAAGTGTGAAAGTAAGTATGTTAGGAATGACCTAAAGGATCCGGTGTGTTAGGAGTCTTTGGAAAGAGGGTTTAAAAAAGCAGCTCTTTGGATTGGGAGCTATCAAGATGTGGGTACAAATACATGATTACAATAAATCCTACCTAGATAGAGGAGAGACAAGAGTCAAGCCAGTACAGTAGTTGGTAAAGAGACCATAGCATTAATGGAGAGAGGAAAATAAAATTCAATGATAATACTGCTTAATCTAGAAAGAAATATCAGTTGAGGATCTTTAGGTAGTAGACACTGAGATTTTTAAATGTAGGAGATTCATGAAGAAGACAGACTGGCAGAAACAGTCTTTCAATCCAGACCTGTGAAAAGAAAGGGAGGAGGAAGTAAGATGGGTCCAGGAGAGCTTCAGATCAAGATTAAGATCTTAGTTCTCTGTTAATCTCTTGGGTCATTTAGAAGCATTGGGCAAATATGGGCACCCCCTATGAGCCTCACTGTCTAGTTATTGAACAGAAAGAGCCTGGCATCAGGTTGAAAACACCAGTGAACTCTAACAGTACTGTAGCTAGAAGCCTCAGTTAACCACCCTCCTGGTAGTTACAAAAGCAAATTCTTTTTGTTGTTATTTGTTTATTGGGAGTACTGGAAATTGAATCCTGGTGTTCAATCTACCACTGAGCGACATCCCTAGTCCTTTTTATTTTACTTTGAAATGGAGTCTTGCTAAGTTGCCAAAGCTGGATTTGAACTCGTGATTCTTCAGCCTCAGTTTCCCAAGTAACTGGGATAACAGGCATCTGCTATAGTTCCTGGCCAAAGCAAATTATTTCATGAAGGGAGATCCAAGTGGTCCAAATCTCATGACTGTCTCAGAAGGTGTGTTCTTTAAGGAGTAGAGGCTCTTCCTCAAGATTTGCTGCAATCAAGATGAAGTGTCTTTCCTTCTTTAGTCCTGGGTTCAGGTTCCTCAAGCAGCATTCAGATGTTCCATTTTGTTTGAGAGTGTTATTAGTCTGTTTTCCATTGTTGTTACAAAATACCTGAAGCTAGGGTTTTTTTTGTTAAATAGTTTTATATAGTTTACAGTCTGGAATGCTGAAAGTCAAAGTTGGAGCAGTTCTAGTCATTCAGCCTCTGGTGAAGACCATGGGTTGGTTGTACCACAATGTGGCAAAGAAATAGGAACGGAAATTGCCATGTGTAGAACTGGGCAAATATGAGGGGTGGCCTCACTTTAGAACAATTCACTCCAATGAGAGCCAACTCACTTCTTGAGACCAACATTCATCTCTTCCAAGAACAATTCCCCTCTGACCTAATTACTTTGCCCCACCTCTTAAAGATTCTACCCCATCAGCACCACAATACTGGGGACCAAGCCTTCAGCATGTGAACCTTTAGTGAGCACACTCAAGCCATATCCAAATCACAGCAAGGAATATCCCAATTATAGAAAAGAAGTATTTGAGGGAGCTGACTCAAAGCATAATAAATACAAGGGAAAAAGATTACCTGTTAAAATTAACAAATAGACCATCATAGCAGTATGCCTACTGGCTCACTTTCTGATTGTACAGATAAGGAAACCAGTCTACAGCAAGATTAACTCACTTACCTACAATCATACAATGATGGGATTGTGGTAGAACTTAGATCCTTTCCACCTATTCACTCTTTTTAATAAACATCTGTACATACTAGATCCATCATCTTTGCATAATCAAATAGAAATTCTGTGTCTAAAACATGAAATGCTAAGTATCTGTTTTGGGTGCAGTTAATCATATCAGAGCTTAACAACCCATAGTTCTGTCCAGAAACTGTGAAGTATTACCCACATCATACCTTGTATTGTGCCCGACATTTTTAATGGCTTTGGATTTTCAGTCCATTAATATTGATGCAGCTGAAAGAGATCTATTGATGTCAAGGTAAAATTTTTGCAAGTATTCTCTTTGACTGAAATTTCCTAGCTTTTACAGGCTTTATATTTTAAAAACTTAGTAGAAAATTCTGTGAATCTAAGTGGAATGTTGATGTCTTGCATGTCTTTGCATCCAACTCTATTTTGGGATCACACCATAGAGCATGTACAGAAAAGTCCATAAGAGAATATAGGAACATATTTAACTTTTAAATAAGTTCTTATGTGTGCTATTTCCTAGAAGCATCAAAGTATCATGGTTATTTTTAAGTGGAAAGTAATCTGTATTTATCATATTGCATAAAAATTATTCATAAATACTGTCATTTTCCAATAATTTTCCCCTTAATAATTCTTGAACAGTTTGCTATGTTAACCAGATTCACTATTCAGACAATAAAGAGACCATCTTTGTTTAAATGAGATGAATGGTACCTCTATGGTGACTCATTTATAGCTTACTCCCAACCTCAAAGAATAATTAAATAATTTGACATTTTGGCAAAATCAATAAACACATTGTAAATGTCTGTACATACTAGATCCATCATCTTTGCATAATCAAATAGAAATTCTGTGTCTAAATGTCGAATGAAATGAAGTGCATGGAGATCCCATTTAACTAGGGACATCTCAAGTTAGACTCTGCTGTATAAATAACACCACTGGGCTCATTTTACCTCTTAGGGCCTCTTCTTAGGCCATCTATCTTAAAATTCCATTCTGTAGATGCATCTAATCCAGACCTACTGAAGAAGGGGGCATGATTTAAAGGTTTCTCTCCTCTCTCTCTTAGGCCACTGCAACCTGTGTCTTTTTGCTATAGCATTTTTCAGAATTTTAATTCAATATTCTTTGCACACTTGTTTGTTAAATGTCTGTCTCCCCACAGAACAATTGGATACTTGAAGGCAGAGGCTGTGTTTTCCTTAGTTTATGCTATATCCCAGGGCCTAGTACTCACAGGATTTTGACAAATACATTTTTTTTTTCTTCAGACTTAAAATTGGGTCAATGTTCCTTAAGCTTCTGGAACACAATCAGTGTGGTCCATGCCAGGCCTTCTTGTAGTTTATCCTACCCATGTTTCCATTCTCATTTCTCTTATCCCCATAGGATTCCTCTCATTACCCACAAGACATAATTTCAGTGTATTTTGTATGTGATCTGCTACTTGATGTCATTGGAAATCATCAATATTTTTTTAAATTCTCACTATACAATGGTTACTTATGTTGATAGATAAACTCAAAAATGATATGATTGTATTTTATATTTAATTATTTCAATATAATTTTTTTTCAAATGCAACATAACACTGAAAAGTTTGCAAATTCCAGGTGTACAAACAACTCAATGAATTCTCCAAAACAAGCAGCCCCATAACCAGTAACTATATATGTCATTACCAGCAACTCCCAGAAGCCCCCCTGTTGCCTCTCTCCAGACACTCTTCTCTCAAGCAAGAGTAACTATTATCTTGATTTTTAATACCATAGATTAGTTTTGCCTTTGAAAATCAAAATGTAGTGCATACTCTTTGAGTCTGAATTTTTTCCCTCAATGTGTTTTTGAGATTATTCTTAGTATTGTCCAAACCATAAACATGATCTTTCCCCATTATTTTACTTTCTACAGTCTTTTTAGGGACTCTTTATATAATAAAATACACTGTTGTAGTACCTACTATGCTACAACAGAAAAATGCAAAGGTGTAAATAATATGTTTTGTGGGGAAATATGGGTATATTTATCATATGTTTGTCCTTGTTCTTTGTAAACTCATAGGAACATAGGAGATGTACAGGTTTGTACTTAGAGAGCTTAGAGGTGGTAGGAGAAAATATGGACTAGATAGTTATGAAGTCAAGCAGACAAGGAGTTAATCTCAGATTTTTTATTCCCTGACTGCGAAAAGTTGAACAAAATTGTTTAATTTTGTGTGTCTCTATTTCCTACCCTCCCAAATAGAAACAATATCCATGTATAAATGAGATGATGTATAACATGCTTGGTACATAGTAGATATTCAAAAAATGTCTCTGTCCTTCCTTTTGCTTGGATTTTTCTCCCTGGAATCAATCTTACACAAAGACTTTAACTGTTTCATTTCCAGCATCTTTGATAAGCTCCAACCCCTACAGTTAGCCCTTAATCTAAGAGTGAGATAATTCATTTGCTCTCAAAAGAAACCACAAGCAGACACCTCCTCTTCCTTATCTGCCTTTATTATTGAAGTACTATGATTTTGTAAGTTATTATACATTGTTTCTGCATATCCACATTTTTAAATCAGGCTCTTTGATTTTTCAAGATATTTAGAGATTTTAAATGACGAAAATACAAAAGGAAACACTAGATACCACAGCTTCAAAATAAATTAATTCTTCTTCTTACCATATTTCATCAATGAAGCGCAACAATAAAGTATAATTCTTACAGAGTTAAAATTCCAGAGCTCTTGTTAAAGTTCAAACCAATTCAGACCAATTATATTATTATTAAAATTTAAGCACTAAAGTTGAGATTATTGTTAGAAAGTAAAGAATACAAAATTAAGAGAAAAAAGAACTTTGGATTTCAGTTGATTGAGTATATAGCAAAAAAAAAAATCGTTATGATTCTAGAAAATGTAGATAAGATGGATGCATGAGCTCCATTCTGCTTTTAAGACATTAATACAAATGCTAGAAAATTCACATGATAAATCCATAATACACATGCATGCACCCCCCTCCCTCCCCCCCCCCACACACTCACACATAACGTGCTTATGTACAAAAACTGTGCTAAGGTTTATTTTGTTGCTGCATGAGGATATCAGGGAACTAAATTTTTAGGGTTCTTAACTGGTAAAACTTATATTTGAAAGCCTATGAATGCCATGTTACAGGGGCCTGGTGCAAGAAATTGAAGTATTCCCCCTGGGAATCCCTAAATTCCCACACCCTCTGAGTTATGGAGGTCACCATAGCAACATCTGTGTATATCACTGGTCCAGTGTGGATAGGCCACAGCTGCTAAGCCCTACCAAGGATCCATCACACCCTGTCTGACTACAAATTAAGTCACAGTCTCATTCCAAGTTTTCTGAGAATCTCTGAGCCTTTGAGCTTGTCCCAGGAGAAATAATTAAAGTCACACTGACTCGGGTAGCATATGGGATAGCAGTATGTCATTAGCTATTTTATAGTTCTAGAGTGACAGTCATTTCAGAAGGCAGCTGACTGCACCTGAGAGGTGTGGCCCCTCTGAGTGGCCCAGAGGAAAATGCACTCAGCAATGATGTCCAAGACTAAGCCACTTTGGCCAAGGAGGCTGGGCAAAGCCCTGCCGTGTCAGGTCATTAACTATACCTTTTGTTAGGGGTCATGGGCCTTAAATTAAGCAATGCAGGTTGTCACTCAGGTACCTGAGATTCTCCAGTTCTGAAAAGGCCAGAACACAATTTAGAAATTATACACTATATAGGTATCCAAGGGCAGAAAAAGAACCCACAGAAAGCTTTAACAACAGTCTGTCAAATCCAATCTATGATATGATCTGACATCACTAAAAAGATGGAAATTAGAATAGCATCATTTCTCAGGTACACACAGTAATCCTCTATGTATCAGACCTAGTATACCTAAAGGCTTACTTGTTTCAATATACCTCTGCTTGGCTATGTTGCAAAACCAGTCACCCCTTCCAGTATATATGTTCAGATTCTGTACTTGCATGAGCATGCAACATGTATGAGGATATCATGCACACCATGGGCACATATCAACATTTGAGAGCATCTAGGCCAATGTACATATTCAGCATTTCAGTGAAGACCTGCGTCCACAGACAAGAACCCCTCTGCATAAACCCGCACTGGCACATGTAGTCATGCACATACACTAGGGAAAGCAAGTGTGTATACACTCACTAGCTCACACACATGTGCACAGATGTCCTATCATAAGGTCACTGGCGGTATTCCCCAAGTTACTTCTCTTGTGCCTTTTTCCCACCAATTCTCACTCTCATTCCCTAGCCAACACTTTGCCAAACTGACCCAGTATTCTCCCCTATAGTGCAGAGGAAGTGTGCAAGCTGGTGGTGTCCAGCATGTGTCATTCAGGAGCCAGGATTATGAGAACCATCCAGAGAGTGTGTACATGTCCATGTGTTCAGGGCTACTGTCTCCAGGGACTCTCTGCCAAGAAGATGTTCAAAAGGTTTTAAAGGACAGAAACCACATATTTTAATGCATAACAATAAAAAAAACTCTTAAAAATGAAGTTCTAAGGATTGAATTGCAAATAATCCTTATCCCAGCCCAAGACTTAGAACGTTTTTTTTAAAAGAATGAAATAAACCAAAGAGTAGAAAAGACAAAAAAAAAAAAAAAAGAAAGAAAGAAAGCGATGGCTTGGTCAGAAACCAAGTGACCCCAACAGTACAACAGTAGCCTGGATTTAAGGGCAAAAGAGGTGTGAGGGGTGTTCAGATCCTGGGTGAATATGGAACAGCAAGAACTTGTATCAGCAGGGTCAGGAGAGTCAGTTGAGGTTTGTGAAAAATCAAAACAGTGACAAAGGAAGCAATGATCCATGGAAGGTGGTATGAAAGCTAAATAACTTGATAAAGATCACAGAGACACAGGTAGTAAGTGGCAGGTCCAGGATTTGAACCAGGTCCTTGCTGCACTGTGGTGACACTGTGCTACAGGTCCTTCTGTACCTCTGCCCTTGCTCAGCTCTCATCCAATAATCACACCCACCCTTCCTGATAAATCTCTGCTTAAATCCCCTCCCCAGGACTCACCTAGACTGGAGTCATCCAAAACTCTGACCATGTCATTCTTCTTCCAGAAAGCCTTCCAGGGCTTCCCACTCACTCCTGGAATGGCATAGCCAGCTCTTTGATTTGAGCTACATCCTCCATAGCTACCTCTCCTGTGCCTCCCCTACTAAGGCTCAACCATGGCAACTGAGCAGCTAAAGGTTTTCAAACTTCTTCATATCTCCCTGCCTTTGCTCACACGGCTCCTCTGACGGGAACATCCTCTCCCTTGCCTCCTTTGCAACGTCCTTCAGAATGTAGCACAAACTCCTCTTCCCGCCCCAGGTACCTTTTCTGACCTCCCAGGACATGGAGGCACCTGCTTGAGTTCACATGGCATCTCATACCCCTCACAGTACTGAAACTACCTCAGTTCCTTGTGGGTGTTTCTTCTTTACTACATCTTTAGCTGCTTAGGGCAGGGAACATCCCTGACTCATTTTCCTCTCCCCAACATCTATACAAGCACACTGGCTGCTCAAGAAATGTTTGTTGAACTCTTAACTACATCAAGTGCGGATTTCTCAACTTGCCTACAGGGTTTTCTATTATTTGGCCATCTAAATTTCCTCCCCATTCTATGGAATGTCCCCTTCCTCCTTTTGCTCACTTATCTCCTCAGTGTCCCAGATAAATTTCTATATTTTCCTCTCCCTAAAACACCCTGCCATTGGCAGTAGAGATGCCACCTTTCCTTCCTCATCCATTTCCATACCTTCCCACTGAAGGCATTGCTGAAGCACTGATCCTCCTTGTTCCTGTACGGCAAAGCCACTAAACACATGGGCAAGCAGAAGTTGGCTGTGCATGAACAGGGCTGATGCTCTAGGACAACCAACAGTGGGCCTGCTTGTTTGTCAGGAGTCCACAAATATCAGTATCCAACAGGTCTTTTTCTCAGACATGGAAGTTTCTTCCAAACACTGATTTTTTCACATTTCTGGCTGGGAATATATATCTGGCTGCAGCTCTTGGGAATCAATGTAGGGAGAAGAGGACAATGGGCCCAACATTCAACTTGTAAACATTAAATTTCCAGTTTTCACACTGGATCTCTGGTATTTCCTGATCCCTCTCAAGTATTAAGTCACTAGAAAGTAAATGCATGTTTTATATTGGAGGTAAAGTAAGGAATCCAAGGAGCCATATGTTCTATGTAGAGTCTTTCATTTGCCCTTCTATTTTTTTAAATATTTTTTTAGGTATAAATGGACACAATACCTTTATTTTATTTATTTATTTTCATGTGGTGCTGAAGATTGAATCCAGTGCTTCACACGTGCCAGGCAAGCACTCCTCCACTGAGCCACAGCTCCTGGGCCCTTCTGGGATTTCCTAGAGTGAACTGGCTTCCTGTTCTATACCCTGCTTTGCACTATGCTAAGTTGCAAGATCTACATTAAGTTCCAAGATCTGACTGTATTTATCTTTTTCAAAAATTTATTTTCCACCTACACTCAAAATAAGTCTATGATAAATGAAAACAGAAACTGTTTTGACAAAACTAAGTACAGTACCTGGTAACATTTCTCTATGTGCTTTGCATTTAAAAATTTTATATATATTTACTATTGAAGTACCTCCCCCCTGCCACACACACACTTTATCTCTTGTGGGCTTATAATTATTTTAATTATATACTCTTATTTTAATAGAATCTCGGGAGATCTCCAAGAAAAATGTGCGTATTCAGTCCTGGGTTTAGCCAAAAGACTACTCTTACACCTATTTGCTCTCACAGCCTCCTTTCCACCAGAATAATCTGATCCTAGGAGCACTTAAGTCAGGTGAGAGCCTTACTCTTCTCCCGTAGCTTCCAGGTTCACTATGAGTATAACCCCAAAACTTTATTCTGCTCACACAATCCTATAGTCAATTTCCCTACTGCCTCCCTAACCATATTTCCTACTACGTCTCACCCCTCTTGCTCTGTTCTAGCCATCTGGTCTCCTTGATCTTCCCAGAACACATGAATCACATTCACATCACAATTATTTTCTTCTCCTTGTTCCCTCTGCCTTCCCCCCATGTTGGGGATGCAAATCAAGTCAGGATGGCGCCTGGCAGCTTGCCAGGAGGAGTGGTTTGTGGGGCAACGCCAGCGAGCCATTAAGATGATGAGGATTCCTTATTGGCTGATTGTTGTAACTGGATGATGCTAATTGAGTCAAGCTGTGTGAAATCAGTTAGGTATATATACCCCTGTTGCTCCGCAATAAAGCAGTTCCTGCTTGAACCTTCAAGTTGCTTGTCACCTCCCCGTTATTTGCCCAGCCAGACTGCCGCACCCCCACACTATCTTCTTGACTCCCTCAACTCCTTCAAGTACTTTCATCCAATATCCCTTTATCAATGAGTTCTACATTGACTACCCTATTTAAAATAGTAACTACTGCCAGCACCTTTAACCCAATATCTATTATTCTCCAAAGCAGTTATGATAACCCGACATTCCATGTATTTAATTTTTATGCAATTCTACTTCTTTTGAAATATATGTTAATGAAGACACTCGATTTCATTACTTGCTAAAAAAATGTCCTGCACATCATAAGCGCACAATAAATATATGTTTCGTGGATAAATTAATACATGAATGAATGAACAGCCCCCATTCTCCTAGATTTCAAATGAGGAAAATCTGTCAGCACTGATGACCCTGATCGAGGTCTGCTGGCAAGACATAATCCAAATATGAAGTAAGAAAGGAGAGTCCAGCTGGTGATCCAAGATCAATGTTAAGCCCTGAGACTTCATAGGAGAAGCTGATTCTAGCACAGTGTGAGTCTAGGCCTGGAAACATCTCCAAATCAGCTACCTAACCTTCCTACATAGTATCATATTATAAGGAACACTAGCCAACCATTCGAGTATGTTCAGGGCCCTGTAAAGCAAGTGTGGGGCAAGATCAGAGGCTGAACATACTCCTGGGTCATCAAGAGTGGGATTGCAGAGCAGATACCTACAAGGGACCATGTAGGGCCTGGGCTCAACCACATAGATTGGAACCAAAACTACAGTGCTCGTGGACTGGCAAGGTTGGGAAATATTCTCTTTCTGCTTGACCCGAGAGAGCTAGGCTGTTTTTTAAACCACAGAAACTCTCAGGCTTCTGTTGCAATTACAAAGGATTGGAGATGGAAAGCGGAACAATGAGGACTGAGTGTTAATAGATCAAAATGGAGCCTGCTTATACCTGGGTAATGCAATGACTAATTTGGAAAATAAAAGAGATTTGGCCAATTATTTCTATGAAAATGGTGAAACTTGCCATGCTGACTAGAGTAGTAAGTGCTTAACACAAGAGTGAAGAGAGTTACTGGGCTTTTAGACTCACTCTAATAATCAGTTATAAAACATCTGGCAAAGCCCAGCACACAAAGTCCTCAATATGGGTGCTCATTTTTAGACAGATAATAGTTAGAACAAATGTTTTAGGGTTTTTTTTTTATTTGAATGACCACACAGTTAAAAACTAGGTCAGTATCATTTTTTCAGTTACTCCTTATTGGCAATTTAAAAAAACTTGGACCCTTTCCACCAAGGCACTGAAGTTGCGTCACTAGTGTTATATAGGGGGGAAGATTACATCAGCTTCAAGTAAACCAGTGTTCGTCACTTAATTACTTTCCTTAACAAAATAATATAGGCCTTTTTTCAAGTAATTTTTAACTATATTACTCTTATTTTGAAATAAATTCCCTCTTCAGTAAAAAAAGAGGTAATAACTATCTCACAAGCATTTTCTGAGGATCAAATGTGATGTTTATCAGAAATATACAAATGTAAGATTAGTTATCATAGTTGTTGATTCTCTTCAGAACACACACTCACTTTATGTTTTGCTTGGAAGCCTCAGAGGGAGAGATTGAGCCAGACATCCGGGCTCCCCTGGCATCTGTAAAATGGGAACAATTAGTGTGATTGTCCCATTCCTAAATTCTGGAAGGATTTGATATGACAGAAACTGGGTGATAACACAAAAACATTTTTATTTTGAACCTAGGGACAACTTGGAGTTTCTGTGAGGCATTGCTAAATCTGAATTGATTTCGCATTGTAAAAGACCATGCTGACAACACAAGGAACAACATTTCCAGGATATGTTATCCAGATGCATATTAATGAAAATATGCTATGTATACAATCCAGTGGGATTGATATTAGAGCCATTTTGAATAATTCAGAAATCAAATTGCCACAGTTCTTTGGGGTTGGGATTTTGTGATAAGCTTGTGTATTTGTTCACTTGTTTTTATTTTGCTTTAAGAGAATTCTTAAAAGGTTTCCTGCTTTCGTGTTCCAGGTAGGATTCTCTATTTAGCCAATAAAAATTCAAACTATTCAGTTAAATCTGAATTTCAGATAAAAATTTTTTTTAACTTTTTTGATGAGTTGATCACCGATTTTTGTTTTAATGCAAAGCAAATAATTCCTTATAGTTATATTTGGAAAAGAGGAATGACTCATGTTTTAAAGCAACAATAAACTTATATTTTCTACACAGATTTCTTTTTATCAAACATTCATGTCTGCAATTTAAAGGACACGAATGTTTTTGATTATGAAATTTGTATAACCAGAACTTCACTTTGAAGCAAGAGTCTGGAAAATAGGTTTGCAACAGATAAAAGGATGGGCAAAACCAGTTAAGTTGTTGTTGTTTAGGGAAGGGAAGAGGTCTGAAATTCAGAGACAGAAACAGGAAAGAAAGAAAATAGGATGTGAGAGATACTGTGGTGTGGAGGAGACTTCATGGCCAGGCATCAATTAAATGAGGAGAAAAGAGAAAATTAAATGTCAACTGTAATTCTAGAATTCCTAGTCTAGAAGAATATGAGTCCTACTTGAAGAAAATTGAAGAATCCGGAGAAAGGGCTGGTTTTGAGGACAAAGATTGTAAAATACATGTAGGACATACAGAATTTTAAATGTTTTATTAATTTGACATATTTAAAGCTCAGAATAGATAAATATACAGGTAAATTTAGAATGTATAAAGTGATTCTTTAAAAACTTCCAATAAAAGCAGACAATGCATACAACTGTGTTTATGTGCACGCACACACACAAACACACATACATATACACACGCACACAGCTTTAAACATAAAGAAAAATATATATATAATTTCCTGGGATGACAATCTTCCTTCCAAGAAAATGAAGTCATTATTGGTGTTGTTTAACTTGCCTAATCTAACCAATATTATTAAGTACTAGCCTTAAGTCCTGTAAATCTCCACATATGGGGGATGCAGATATGGAGACCTACAGGACATGTTTCTGCCTTCATGGAGAATGGCAAACACCCAGAAAGAAAAGTAAATACATAAATACAGGATAGTCACTTCAGAGGGAGACATGCTATATTAGTCATCTTTTTGTCACTGTGACAAAATACCTGAGAAAATCAAATTAGAAAGGAAAGATTGGTTTTGACTTAAGATATCAGAGGTTTCAGTTCATGGTCCTAGGCTTCACTACTCTGGGTCTTTGATGAGGCCAAACATCATGGCAGAGCAGAACTGCTCACCTCCTGGCTGACAGGAAACAAATAGAAAAAGAAGAAGGTGAGAAGGGTAAGGTATACCCTTCTTCAACACAACCTCAGAGCCCTACTTTCACCAACTAGACCTTACTTCTTAAAGTTTCTACCATTTCCCAGTAGAACCACAAGTTGATGACCACGCCTTCAACAAATAAGCCTTTGAGGAACATTCCAAATTCAAACTACACCATATGCATTAGGAAGAAAAGCAAGCAGGGTATATATTAGAGAATTGCTCAGTTTCTGGGACTCTACCTCAGGAGAGGTCCAGGGAGGGCTCTCTGACAATGTAATCTTTGAAGAAGGACTTGAATGGATAAAGTGAAGAAATGAGATCTGGTGAAAAAAAAGGCCCCAGAAGAAAAATTTTAGTAGTGAAATTCCCAAGATCAATGGGATAGAGAACACGTGCTCACAATTTTCCCTCTCTCCCCACTCTTCAATGGCTTCACTCTGGGAAGTTACTCCTCTTCTCACCACTTTTTATTTTTTTGAGTGTTTGGATCTTGAATTTGACCCAATGATCTCTAAACAGATATAATGAAACCACATCTGTCCAGAAATTTTAATTATTCTTGTGTGGTTTGTCTTGGCCTCCAGTGTTCCTGCCTTCTGCCATCAGATCATGAGCTGAATGGCTGCTTTCCCCAAAAAGAGACACATGGAGCCCATTTGAATCTAACTCACAACTTGATGTAGAGATGGCTCAGCCAATCCACAAAGCCATAAACAGGAAGATGGTTTTTTCCCCTAGGTTTTTTATTCTATTTGTTATATATGACAGCAGAATGTATTACAATTCATATTATACATATAGAGCACAATTTTTCATATCTCTGGTTGTATACAAACTATATTCACACCATTCGTGTCTTCATACATGTAGTTAAGGTAATGATGAAGACAGTTTTTAAGTCACCTAAATAGTTAAGATTTGGATGTGTAGGTTACACCAGCATTACTGTAGCAGAATTGTGAGTGCTGCAACAGAAATGAGCTTGAGTGTTTGAGGAACAAGAAGTTTGTATGGCTAGATTGAAATATATAGCAAGAAGATTGCTTAGAGGTAAAAGCACAAGGAATAAACAGTAGGTCTCATAGACCACTCAAAGTATTTCAGGTTCAAAATGTCCTCTAAGTATGATAGGGAGGATTTTAAGGTTTATGATTCAAAATGTCTTTCTGGATACAGTGCAAAGAAGAGAACTAAAGGGACCAAGAGCAAGAAAAGCCATCATTAGATGTTTTTGATTTGTCTAGTCAAGAAATGATGGTGGTTAGGCCCAAAGTGAAGTAGCAGAGACAGTGAGAAGCAGTTCGATTTGACACACATTTGAGGGTCGGGTTGGCAGGACTTGAGAATGGCTGGCATTTTGGAGGTAGTACTGCAGGTCAAGAGGCATTAAGAGATCCAGAGAGTGATTCCCTAGAGTTTTGGCGCATATAACTCCCTAGTATATTTCTACCTCTGCCACATGCTCTATGGAAGAGAAGAGAAACAGAACAGAGTTCCCATGCATTAAAACTCTAAGTTTAAATTAAAATCTTCTTCATGTTAAGACAAAACAAATAAAGATTAAAATCCTATATTGTATCCTGAACATTTCAAAGAAAATGTCAGATAAGAAAGAGAACTCTTCTGTCATGTATGCCTTAAAAAAAAACACATTGTTATACATAACACACAGATTTGTATACCTATATTCTCACACAAACACATACCCACACCCACACCCACACCCACACAATTTTAACCATGACTCGTAGCTACCTTAAGGAATAAGACACTGAGTCCTATATGACTTGCTAATTTGAATTAGAATATCACATGGCACCAAAAGGAAGGGACACTTGGAAACGACATTATAATTTGCTGATGTATTCATGTGAACAAGAAGTAAAGCACATCTTTAAGGTTTTAAGTTCAGATGACTGGAAAAAAATCTGTACTCTAGGAGAAGAGAGGCAGTTTTGGAAGGGAGGTAACAATGTTGGGTTTAGACATGTCACACTCAAGGTGACAGCAGGGTTTTCCTTGGAAATGAGCAGCAGTACTTGAAGAGCTAACAATAGTATTAACAATAGTGATCACAGGATATCAGTTTCTGATCACCTAATAGTTGCCAGGCAGAGTCTAATCACTTACCTTATTTAGCTACCCCCCCCCACCCCCACAAATCCCTAAAAGCACTTTCATGAGAAAATTCTCTTGGAGAGACTCATTTATGCTTCACAAGCGGCAGAGCCAGGCTGATGGAGGCAAACTCCAGTGCAATTGAGGCTGGAGGGAAGATGGGCAGGGAAGAGGGGTGCACTGAGCTTCACTGTGAACTTCATAATGTATTAAGCTTTATTACTATGTTTTCTTGGCTTTTCCTTTAGCCATATTTAGGTTGGTGTTCATAATAATGGTGCTGTTTAACTGCTTCTGTTGTCTTTCCTCCCCATCCAAGCTTTACATTCCTGGAGAAATCACATATTCTTATTACCAACCCTCAATGCTTAGCACAGTGCTGGACATCATCCATTCACTTGTGCAACAAGCATGCATTGGGCTCCAGCAACGGACCAGGCACTGTGCTAGGAGAGGGGCCAGAGCCAAAAAACAACCTAAGGTCTTCATCTGTGCGGAGGCAGCTCCAGTAGAGAAGCCAGAGATGTGAGCAGGAGAGTGAATTAATCTCTTAAAACTGTTACTATAAAATGGGTAGCCTTAAATAATAATAACTTATTTTTTCCTGGTCCAGGTAGCCACATGTCCAAAATCAAAGTGTAGAAAGGGCCACACTCCTCCAATGTCTTTAGAGGAGACTTGTTCCTTAATTCTTCAAGCCTCTGGTGGCTTCTGGTATTCTCTGGCTTGGGTTAACACCACAGTCTCTGCCTACATCTTCATGCAGCCTTCTTCTTTATGTGTCTCTCTGTCCTCTACTTTTCTTAAAAGGATATTCCATTTGAAGTCTAGGTCTGTCCTACATCCAAGATAATTTCTTCTAGAGACCCTTAACTAATTACATTTGCAAAGACAGTTTCCAAATAAGGTCAGATTTGAGGTTCTGGGATTAATATTCTGAGAAAAATAAATGGTCTTCTAAGGAACAAATCTGGTGGTAAGTAGAGGAAATCCAGTGGGCTGATGGGAAAATTGGGGCTCACAGGAGCAGAAGCACAATTACCCAAAACAGGAGCCCAGACCTATAGTCATTTCTATCTCTTGGCTGCTGGTTCATCTGGCTCTATCTCTATGGTAACTACACAGAGACCCCAGTAGACTGGCCTGTCCATAAGGCTGGAGAGAGGACCACTGACAGCATCAGCCTCACATCCTAACACCTTCACAATCAGAAAAGAACAAGGCATGTCATCCTGCTCTAGCCCAGCATTTCCCAGGGCAGCTGACTATGCAGGCAGAAAAACAAAGAGAGAGCTGTATTGTATAAATCTTGAAAAATATTTTAAAAAGTTCTCTCTAAAATGGCCAAATAGTATTTGAAAGGGCTAAAGTCATTACCAAGCTACAGAGTCAAACAGAAATTTTATGACTTAGAATTTTTTGTTACTATTTGTAAAATAAAATATCGTTCCTTTGATAAAGTGACAATTTAAGACTTTTTAAAGCATTAAGAAGAAAGCACATGGACTTGTTTAACCGAGGGGAAAATACAAGATTAGTCATTCATCTTGGAGTGGAGGGTAGAACAGAACTTTCTAGGTAACCCATGTCATCACAAGGATCCAATTTTGAACTCCCTATATAGCATGTGAATAGTATAGAGTTGGCAAACTTTTTCTGTAGGTCAGATAGTAAGTATTTTAGACTTTTCAGGTGAAGAGTCAAAACTGAAGATATCACATAGGTATTTTTGTAGCCCTTTAAAATATAATCACTTAAAATATAAAGAGAAAGAGAGAAAAAAATTAAACATCCTTCCTCCAAAGCAGGCTGGACTTGCTTTGGAGAACTCTACTTCCCAATCCCTGGCATAGACCCTTGGACAGCAAACCTCCAAAGCCTATCATTTGGGTTTAATCTTGGTTTTCTTTAAATTCTTAGTGAAATAGCCTTAATAGTGTCATCCAGTTAGATTTTCTTATTTTACTCTTAATGAAATGGAGACCCAAGAATGCAAAGGAACCTACCATAACCCTTCAGCTCTAGTCCATGGCAGAACCCAAACAAGAACTTGGGCTCTGATTTCAAATCCAGGACCTTTCCCTCTATTCCAAAGTTCCTCTTACAGATTCATTCTTCCCACTGAAACCAAACTAGCAAAGCTAAAAACCTGAAGCTTTTCTGCCTAAGCTGGGCCAATCACAGTTAGTCCCAACTCAAAGACTGATTGGAATGAGGCTGTGAACTGGAATAAAAAAAATTTGACAGCTGTGGAGAGGGAGTAGTCCCCTTTGAGAGCTGCATTTGGTCAAGACTTCAAGGCATCTAGTACGACTATCCAGGCCACCTCCCCAATGTTTCCCCAAGTAGAGTAATGGCATTAATGATGGCAACAGTTAGCATTTTTAAAATACTCATTCTTTGCCAAACACTTTTGTTAGATTTTATAAGCCTTCTCTCATTTCAAAGATCCTCAAGTAGGGGGGAAATTATTGGAAGGTTTTCTTTGATGGGGAGACAGAAAGAGCCTGAATATGTTACTAATCCACATTGCATGACCCAATTCACTTGTTGTTATCGAGGTTGGATTTTAAAGCTTATAATTTGTGATTCTGACATGCCACTGTAAATTAAAACAGGGTGGGTGTCTAATATAGCTCACAGGAATGACGTTCCACCCATGAAACACAAATGTCAAAGGTGGAGAGCAGCCAGCATGACATGTCAAACCTTCTGTGATAACTTCTGTGTTCCTTGGCATATAGCAGATTTATTTCTCAACACATCATCTCCCCAGCCCTCTCCAGTGGAGGATCTGTTCGCCTCTGTTGTGAACTTTCACAGCATTTCTTGAGACCCAGCCCCCAGTACCAGAGATGCTTATAGTGAGACCACCATGGAAACCGGAAGTACAGCTGGAACCTTGCTGGCCTGGTTACTGGGAGAAAAGAGAAGGATGGAAAACAAGGATATAGACAAGTGTTTAAACAAACAAACAGAATTATTCTAATTATAGTAAAATAAGCATTCCAGTCCTAATGTCAGCTGCCTCTGTGCCTCTCCAGCCTCACCCTTCTGACAGTCCCAACTATAGTCCCTTCTCGTTATGCCACTGGTTTCCAGACTTTGTCCTTTGCTCAAGCTAGTTTCACCATCTAGGACTCCTTTCCCCTATCCCAATGCGTCTATCAGTGGTTCTTGATTTTTTTTTTCCATGCAAATGCAACTAAGGGCTTTGACCCACTCAGTGTAGATGACCATAGTTCACATCAGTCCTGTGAAGTCACAGAGGCATTTCTCCAAAGGATCCTATGGCATTTGAAAAAAGTTCACCTGATTGGGGAAAAAGTAGGCAAGCTACCCTAGAGAATCATTTGACCATGTAATGACTTCTGAACTTTGGCTGCTCACCAAGATAACCCAGAAAGTAGAAGGAAAAGAGCTGGTGCCCAGGTCCAAAATTCAGGCACTTAAGGGGTCCACCAGGTAGAAGATGGTTCTATCAGACATGGTAACCATTGGCCTAAATTTCAAATGCTACTATATTCACTAAGACCTCAGCTTTCCTAAGCTTCCAGGTAAAACATCAATAAATACTGCTCTACAATATCTTCTCTGAAGCCTAGATATCCAATGTGTTTCAGAATTTAGGGGTTTTTTTGGATGCTCATGTTGTATGTATATGTGTCTGTGTGTGTGTGTGTGTGTGTGTGTGTGTCTATTATAATAAGTAAGAAGAGCCTGGGGCAACACCCCATAATCAAGCACATTAACATTCTGCAGTGAGATAAACATTTATACCAAGTGGGATAAATAAAGACTATAAATAGCCTTATCTTAGTTGAGGTCAGGTTTATTTCCAAATGAGTGAAGAAACATTTTTCCATTTTCAGAGCTCCGATAGTTTGGAATTGTGGGTAATAGATTCTAGGTCTAGGTTAGTCAAACAACTCCCTTACCAAAGTATACAAGCTCATCACAAAGATGAAGATATGGATCCCTCCCCAGACAAGCCGAGAATCTAACTAGGGAAACTGGGTAAGAGGTATGTAAATAAACTACAATCAAGTCAGCTTTTCTCAAAGTAGGCTTGGAGCAATGTTCTTAAATCTTGCAGCATATAAAAATCACCCAGATACTTATAAAAAACACTAAAAAATATATATACCAGAGATAGTTAAATCAAAAGTAGAGGCATAAACATATTTTAAGCAAAAATGACATATTTTTAAATAATCATCAAAAAGAAAATACCATTGGAAAAAAGCAAGTAGATCAATATTCTAGTGCTGAATATGAAATGGCTTTGAAATGTGTGCTCTTTGGGTTTTGGACAGTTTAGAAGAGATCTGGGATGGAAGACGAGGCTATTGAGAAAGAAAGCTATGATAAGATAAATTCAATAGGAGAAAATAGAATTTGGCCAAAAAAAAAGGAATGGGATTTTCTTTCAATCAGTACTTCTGAATCAGGCGAAGAAGAAGACCGGCACTGGAAATAGTAAGAGCTGTTCAGCTTATTCCCCTGTGTCACTCCCGTCTTATCCCAATACCATTGAAGACAACCCCTCAAAATCATCTATTCTAATGTGGCAATTCATCATAGACCGTTTTGTGACATTTCATCAAGTTCTTGAGCTGTAATTTGTCTTTTGTTATGAATTAGGGTTTTTCATGCATATGCTTTACCTTTCTAACTATTTTATAGAAAACAAAAATCATTTTTATAATAACTTAAAATTCCCCACAATACCTGTTACTATGAGTTATATAATAGATTTTTAATAATTCAGTTATATTTTGCATCCAACTATGAATGTCCATTAAGACTGACAAAACTTGAACCAAAACATATCAGAGAAGATAAAAAATACATAAATGAATGATCATTTTTTTCTAGTTTAAAATTATGAATGTGCATCTTGACCTGAAAAGTGAAATGGGAAATATAAAACCCAAAGGAGAAAGGAGTACCATAAATCACTCAGGAAAAAGAGATGCCCAAGAGATGGATTAGGTTTTGAATGCTCATTCTGAATCCAGATGACCTGTTATTTGGTAGTTGCAGAGGTAACAAAGAATGATCACCAAACCATGGAGGAGAAACTGTTGCTAAGTTCCTAAGAGAAAATTTAATTAGACTAACTGCTCATGAGAATGGGGACAGGCACTGGCAGCTTAGCAAGCAGAACAGAAATATTGGTACGGCTTGATATCAATACAATGATACTTCAAAAGAAATGGTGTATACAATCTGAGCTTCCATTCTCTTTCCTACATCACAAGAAAGCACCTGGAACAGTGAAAAATAGGTAAGGTCTGTTTGTGATGTTCAGGTACTTGCACAGGAAAAAACCTAGATGATTGCACAGCTTTAACAGTGGGTCTCTATGGAGAAAGGCCTAGGATTAGTTAGAGTGTACTAAGTCAGTTAGGGTTCAATCAAAGAAGCATAGTATTAGGGAAAAATTAAAATAAATTGTCTCCATGTAAACACACACACACACACACACACAATTTGACCTGCTGCAGGAATTTGACCTGGCAGTTGGGAATGATGAGAATGGAAGGTGGATGTAAGATGGGAAATGACCAGGACAACCTGGAATCCTACAGAACCATGCTAGAAGTAGAAACAGAAGAAAGCAAACTGAGAAATATAGTTCAGCCTAATCCCACTGAAAATGTGTCATTAGAAAGCCACCACAGGGTTTTAATTTGCATTATTTAAAATCTTCTGAAAGATATTTTATTAAAACATAGAGGGATTTTCAGAGTCCTTAAAAAGAAATCAAATACAAACCAGTAAAAGATATAACATTAAAAAGTTAATAATTTTTGTTAAGGCTCTCACTGCTGATATTCAAATTAATGATTTCAATAAGTGATCTGAAAACCAGGAAAGACAAACTAGATAACTGGAGTACCTGAGGGATCAAGTGAACATCCTCAAATGAAGAGTATTATAATAATGACATATTATTTTAAATGATCCATATTTTTCATACTTAAAGACAAACTTGTGTGCATCTTCACAAAGTTCAGGTAGAAAGTTCCAAAATATATTATCTCACTAAACATCTCTTCCCCTTAATGCACACAAAGACTTTTGTCTCCAACAAACTACTTATCACACTTTCCTGAGATTCCTTTCCAACTAATTCATCCTTCAAGTCATGAAGAAAGAAAGCAACAAACAAAGAGGGAGGAGGGAGGGGGAGAGGGAGGGAGGGAGGAAGAAAGGAAGGGATGGAGGGAGGGAAAGAAACAGGGAAGGGGGGAGGGCTGTGTGTGGAAGTAAAAATTGGCAATCATCAAAGCATAGAAACCATGTATCCACTAGTCATTTTGTATAAAAATTAGCCTTTTTGATGGAATTGAAATTAAATATTGGTACTTCTGGGAAGCCTTCTTAAATTGTGACCTTGATAATTTGTTGGTGGTGGTTTTATGCTGCCCAAATAAATGTTAAGACTGCATTAAGGTGGGGAAGAAGGAAAACAGGTCCAATAATGAGAGGTTATTGTAAACCTAACCATCACAAGCATATTATTCATTTGTACAGTGCTGTCATGTCAGTGTGAAGAACTTTAAAAATCAGGTTTTTAAGCCATGGATCAACACACATGCTGGCCTTTTCCAAATTATAAACTGCAATCCTTCACATTTAAGCCCAGTCACCTAATGGCTAACAGCCAATGAATTCTGGCCATAGACCCTCCATTAATGGAGCTTCAAGCTGTAATAGGTAGCAAAGTACTAACCATTTGATATACAACATTCAATTTTACCTTCACAGCAAACCTATGAAGCCCAATATCTGTTTTACTATTGAAAAAAGGGCTCATACCTTTTTCAAGGTGTATGTGATTCCAAAGCCTTTGTAACTACTACATTATCCTACTTTTGGCTCTGTTCACAGTGATAGCCTGGATTTTTTTTTTTTTTGCCTTACCTTAATAATAGGAGCTAATGTTTATGGAGCACCAAAATGTAACAGATGCTGGTCTCAATGATTTATGGCACTATAATACTTTAATCTTCACAGTCATCTTATGAACTGGAGACAACTACAATCAGGATTATGTACAAAAGAAAATTGAGATTTAATGAAGTTCCTACAGTGAGACGAGAATGGATGAATCTGCTTCAAATCCCAATACTGCCACCTTCCACATCCTTACTTCAATTAAAATAAAACACCTTGAACTCATGGGAATTGTCCCCACTAGCTTCGAGTTACTTTATTTCTAGCCTTGCTAGCATTACATGGAATTGCCTCACACTTTTGGTACTCTTCTGTTACTTTGGGTGAACATTTTTTTTTTTCTTGCTTGACCCTGTATGTGCTCCAAAAACTCTGCCTGGCACTCAAGCCTCTAACAGTAAATCACTCCCGACAACACATGCAAACACCCTCTGTGTGGCTTCCTAAAACTTTCAACACACTTTTTTGTAAAGCATATTATCTCAAAATAAAAATAATTGTTAGGGTCTGTAAACAAGTCAAGATGGCGCCTGGCATTTTGCCAGAGGGAGTGGTTTGTGGAGTTATGCCAGCGAGCCATTAAGTGTGGAGATTCCTTATTGGTTGACGCTGTATCTAGTTTATGTTAATTAAGATAAGCTGTGCAGAATGTATATATACCCCTCTGGTCCTACAATAAAGGGCTCCCACTCCTGCTGTATCAATGTACACAAGTTGCTCGTCACCCCCCGGTTATTTTGCTTGCAGCCGGGCTGCGGCAAATAATAATCAACAAAATGTATTAAATTTGTTTCTTATATATATATTATAAATACACTTTAGGAAAAAAAATTCTAGAACTTTCCATTCCCCACCTCTCACACACCCCAGCAGAGCAATTCATAACATCTCAAAAGAGCATAGAATTCTTAAATGATAAGGATAGTCTTGGAACTTCTAGGTTGAAATGCTATCCTTCAATGTTAATACATGTGTACCTAAACTTCTGGGTTAGGGCTTTAAGCCAAAGACCCAAATACTTGGAAGATTCCTGTCCAGAATGCAAATGAAAAAACTATGTCAGGGTCCTCCACTCAATTTTTGGTGTTAACATAATCAGAACAGTTTCCATCCTTGGGCTTGGCTGTCAGGGGTCTGAGGTTCTGTTGTAGATGTGCATATGGCCAACTGATAGAGTGGACAGGCTCAGAGCTGGAGTCAAATAGTTCTATGTTCAAATTCCTGCTGCCTTTTATAAGGTAGGTTTCCTCTTTGCTCTTCATCATTTGCAGAACATGTATAATAATAACATCCTTGTACATTTGAAATAAAAAATGTAAGTACCTCCTACATACCAAGTTCTAAGGATGTATCTGTGAAAAAGACAGACCAAGTATCTCAGGAAGCTTACAATGTAGTGGGAGGAGAGAGACAATTAACAAAGAAACAAAAAGATAATTGCAGTTCGTGCTAAGTACTAAGGAGATAATAAAACCAGTTAATGTCTTGAGCTGTGCTATCAGATAGTAATCCCCAGCCACATGGGGCTACTTGAGTTGAAATTGATTAAAATTAAATAAAACTAAATATTTAGTTTCCTGAGCCATGTTTCGAGTCCTCAGTAGCTACATGTGGCTAGTGGATATCATATCGGATCACTCAGAAAACATTTCCATCATCACAGAAAGTTCACTGAGATAACACTGTTAACTAGGGTGATGAGGAGAGTTTAGGATGAGGTACTACTTTAGGTGGTGTTCATATACCTAAGCAGCTGTTCAATGCAAGAAATTGTAGTAGGAACTCAATACATTTGAATCATCATTATGTTAATATAGCTTATGAATCTGTATACTTTTGTCCACTTTCTCAATTTATAAAGCATAGGAATACTAATTTAAATGTAGCTTATTCTTACTTTCAAATCATGGACTACTATTATCTGAAATATTAGGTTAACAATTTAGGCTTAAGATACTTAAAGATTTCATTATTTGTTTTTTTTTCTGCATTTTTCTGGATCCCAAAAGGAAGGAATATTATTTCTTAAATTTTTATGAATGGTAAACTTCAGAAAATAACCCAAGTATATTAGGCAGAAAGGATTGTAGTGGCAATTTCTCAAAGGTCAAAATTTTACTTCAAGTGTGTGAGACTTAAGAGCCTAAATGTGAAAAGCAAGTTCTTCTGTCCTTGATTTTCTATAACTCTGGCACTGAGCTACAGAAAAGTGACATCTAAAAGATGGAATTATACCACATCTTAAAGATATTTATGATAATCACTGAACTTGACCTTGCATTGAATCATATCTTCCAGTAAATGCTACTTTGAGAATATGTTTTACTTAGATAAAATTAAGTAGCACCCATACATAAAAATAGCCATTGAGTATTTATTGAATTCCTAAAATACACCCAACACAAAAAAAATTAACATTCACTTGAACATACTCTGATAAGTACATTCATTTTAAGTCTTATCATACTTAGATGAGTGAATCTATTTGTGTTTGCACATTTATTTAAGAAGCAGACACAGGTTAATGTACACCAGTCAGATTTCATTTCTACTTCTTTGAAAATGATAAGGAGCAATCCTGAATATGCCTTCATGAAGAATTTAGAAGAATTAATTCAGAAAGTTTCAGAAGATATATTTTCAACTAAAGCTGGAAAATCCCTATTGTCAATCTAATAGCAGTGGTGTTGATGCCTGAAAGTGTGAGAATCATACCCTACTCCTGTAATAGACATCTTTTGTCAACCAAATGGTTAAATTTAAAAAAGAAACAGATTAACCATCTCATTAGGAGAATGGAAAGATGTTAATTAGGCCAACAAGGAGCTCTGAAAATGATTTTCCCCTTCTTGAAGCTGCCACCTGGTCTCCTAAGGAAGTGACAGGTTATTCATGTATGTGGAAATCATGTCCAAGAATATTAATATGAAACATGAAACTCCATGAGAGGAGGACCTACAAGGCAGGTCTGGCTAGCAAAACAGCTGTTCCCAGGACCCAGAGAGCTGCTCCCAGATCTCCAAAGGAAACCTGTAAGAGCCCCTCAATCTTCTCTTTCTGAGCCAATTGTGAAGCAAGCAAAGCTGTTTACTCGTACCTTTTCATCCTCCAAAAAAATCCAAGCTATATCATACAAAGGCTTTAAGCAATAGACGGATTCTAATTATAAAACAGAGCTCTGGTTACTGCAAATTCTACACAGAGATTTGGATTGCATCTTCTTCCACATCCCCACCAACAACTCTTAGAAGCAAACTATAAGCCAAGTTAATGTCTTTAGGGTCATGTAAGAACTAAGGTGCTTTTTTTTCTCAGCCTCAAGACCCATTAGCAAATCTGAAGTGGCAGTTACATGCTCAAGCTTCCTGGATTATTTCTGATCCTGAGAACAGTGAAGCAATTGTTCATGGCCTTTTGCACCGATATTCAATAGGAGCATGTTTACTTGACAAAGTTTCAGGAGACATACCTTAAAGGCCATGTTACTCTGAAAATAGTTGGTACTGACACTCTACAGGTAAACATACACATAAAATATTCATGGTGTTTTTTTCTCTTTTTAGATCTATGCCTCTTTATATATCTCTGAAAGAGGGAAATATACGGAAACCAAAATCAAAATCCTGAGTTTTATTTGCTTTTTCATTAGTTTTATTTACTTCATAATTTATCTTAAGTATTTTATCATGTGTTAGATGTTCTTCTAAATCATGAGCAGTGTTATAGAAGAATTCCTACTAACAATCCCTATTTTTGAACATTTGAGCTAGTTCCAAATTTTGTGTTATAAATAACACCTTAAGAAGCATGCTTATACATGAATCTGTCTGCATTTTTTTTTTTTTTTGAGATACAACCATAGAAGTGAAAGGACTCAGATAAAAAATTTGTAAACATTCTTAAAGCTCTTAATAAGCATATCAAATTCTGACAGCCACTTTGATTTATGCAAAGCACAAAAGGAAAATAAATAATGATGCTTTAGAGTATTTACCTGCAAAAGCTGCACACAAAATTATCGAACCAAATTCTTTTATAAATTCTTCATTGCAAAGACACTGGTTGATAGTCCCTGGCCACCAGATGTCAGTCTAAAACAGAGCAAACTGAGCAAGACCCAGAGGGAAAGGAGAAGCTACTCCTAGGCTTGTGTTATTGGCCATCTCCTTTTTCCCTTAGGCTGCTAGGAAATCTGGGCTTTATCCCATCAAATATACCACCACCACCACACACACACACAAAAAAAATACCATTAATTAGACCAAACATAAAGACATTGGGGGAACATAAGTCTTTCACTGGACCTAGGGTTTAGAACTGCCATGCTTTCCGCTTCCCCAAGGTCCTCTTCACACACTAGTCTCTAAACTGAATTTTTTCCCAAGTAGGTACTGGTTTTCTTGGAAGCAACCAGACATTTTATAACAACCATGTACTTGTTTAATAGCTCACAATGAGGCAAAAATTCATGGAGTAAAGTGAAATATTTTACTTACATGAATTTGAGGTATTTTAAAACATTTAATAATCTTACTAGAAGTCACCAAACAAGAAAATTCACTATAAGATAGTCTTCCCTATTGACTTTGGACAGTCATCATTATTTCTTCCAAATTCAGTAAATACTTCCTTGCTTATTTTTCTTGTCTCTGAGGAAAGGATGTTGCCTACTCTGAAGCTTTTGCAGTTTCCAAAGAGCTGCTGTTAGGATGCTTGGAACATACAGAAAGCTTCACAAGAGCCACCACAGTGATGGCACGGCTGGCACCAGGAGTCTTTTCCATGTACCAGAGCAGTTGCCTAAGAAAAGAGGTAAAAGTAGTAAAGAACTCAAGAGTCCCTTATATGAAAGAGTTGAACTGAGACTTTGGTCTAAACCATGTATGGCGAATTTAAATGGTCTATTATAAATATTTGTATTCATCATAAAAACATGTAGAAATATAATAAACATATAAACAAAGATTGGGAAGCCAACCACTTGGGATCATTGATGCTAAAAGCTATATATTAATAAACTCCTCATACTAACAAAAGAGCTGTAAAAATAGGACTAATAAAAAAACTACCTAACATACTTTCAAAAATTAAATTGTAGAAAATGAGATGTGCATTAAGTATTTTAGTTGACTTCAGTTCCTCATTAAAAATTTAGGTAATTGGGCTGGGGATGTGGCTCAAGCGGTAGCGGGCTCGCCTGGCATGCGTGTGGCCCGGGTTCGATCCTCAGCACCACATACAAACAAAGATGTTGTGTCCGCCGAAAACTAAAAAAAAATAAATACTAAAAAAATTCTCTCTCTCTCTCTCTCTCTCTCTCTCTCTCTTTAAAAAAAAACTTAGGTAATGTAGCTAAGAGAAAAAAAAATGAGCAAATGCTCTCTGTTATGCTTTGGATATGAAATATCCCCCCAAAAGTTCATGTGCTAAGCAATTCAGGAACGTTCAGTGGTAAATGATCAGATTATGAGAACTGTAGCATCATTGATGGTTTAATCTATCTGATGCATTAATCTATTTGGTGGATCTGAATGGATTACTGGGTGGTAACTGTAGGCAGGTAGGGTGTGGCTGGAGGAAGGAGGTCACTGGGGCATGACGTTGGATCATATTTTGTCCCTCATGTGCTCTTCTGTTCTCTCTCTCTCTCTCTCTCTCTCTCTCCCTCTCTCACCCTCTCCCTCTCCCTTTCCCTCCCCCTCCCCTTTCCCTTCCCCCTTCCCCTTCCTCCCCTTTCCCTTCCCCCTTCCCCTTCCTCCCCTTTCCCTTCCCCCTTCCCCTTCCTCCCCTTTCCCTTCCCCCTTCCCCTTCCCTTCCCTCTCCCTCTCCCCCTCTCTCTCCTTCTTCACCCCCCCCCCATTTTCTGGCTACCATGAGGTGAGCAGTTTTCCTTTGCCATGCCCTCCAGCATGATGCTCTGCCTCATCTCAGGCCTAGAGTAATGGAGACAACCATCCACAGACTGAGCCTCTGAAACTATAAGCCCCAAATAAACTTTTCCTCTGCTAAGTTATTCTTATATAGTATCTCAGTTACAGCAATGAAAGACTGAGTAACAGTCTCTTACCCTACATTTATAGAAATACAATGGGTTTCCTGTTGTAGGAAACTTCTGCCTCACTAACAGAATACTTCTTGAGTATTTTTCTTTGTTCAGAGGGGTGATGATAAATTGAACTTCCCGTAAAGTGGAGATAACAAAATGGTAGAATATAAAAATTGTGTCCTTTCAACAAAGAATGATAGTTTTACTAAAGAGAAAACTTAGATAACAATGTGATAGCTCTTTTCAAATATTGAATGATTATTATACAAAGAAATAAATGGAATTTATCCCATTCTCTTATGTTCATAGAACTAGAATCAATAAATAAAAGTCACAAGGAGATAGACTTGGAGAAAATGTCAGAAGCCATAACTTTATAGTCCAAGCACCATAGATGGGTGTTGACTTGATTCATCTTCATATATGCAAAAAAGTTGTCAACAGTGCATCAAGCCCTTTAACCATAATCTGAATCAGCCCAAAAGGAGCATTATGCTAAAAGTCCCTCACATAATGATCAGAGAGCAAAGAGAGAGACTCCACTTGCCAGATACAAATATATATCCTATAGCCAGGCCCCCAGTGAAGCACTTTCTCTACACCCCACCTGCCTCCAGTTACCATTCAGTTAATCCCATCAGGGATTAATTCACAGATTAGGTTAAGTCTATCGTAACCTAATCATTTCTCCTCCAAACCTTCTTGCAGTGTCTCATATGTGAGCTTTTGGAGGACATCTCATATTCAAACCATAACATTTTTCCAGCTCTAAGATCCTGTAAATCCTTTAAAAACAGAAACCAACCAGGAAGTACAACTATAAGCTATCACATCCAATAGATGGGTTTTTAAATGTAGTGTTAAGGAAACAGTTGCAGGAAGAATTCTATTGATGCACTGTCGTAGGTTAAGACAGCAAATCCTTGAGTTCCTAAAGTCAGTCTAAAATTTAAGTCAGCAGAGTTTCAGAAGTGAAGATGAAGAAACTGATTTCATGTAGCTAAGATGAAGAGATATTGACTGAATTTCTCCGAGTCAGGAAGGACCATGCTGAAGTCAAGTAGAAACAGATTTAAGAGCCAGAAACTATGGAGGATACCAAATCATCTGCACAATGTGACTTTAAAAATACTGAGAAAAGTCACATGCATAAAAGCAACCTCTTTAAATAGTTGTCAGAGGCCTGAATTTCAATAATTGAAACCTTTAGAAAGACAACCACTGTCTCCACCCTGAAACTTTCCTTTTTAACTTCCTTTTCATGACTGTGTACTTTCCCGTGTCTCTAACAGTCAATCTCTGTTTCCTAGGCTCCTATTTATTTTTCTGGTCATTTCCTAAATGTTGGTATCAACCTCTGGGATTCTTCCTCCCCAAGCAATCTCTGTGTGGAAACAAAAACAAAAGCAGAAACAAAACAGCTCTTAGGTATTACTATCATTCAAATGGTGATGACTTCCCAAATTCAAATCTCTAGGCCAGACTGTTACAAGCACCTCTAGGCAACTCTACTATGATGTCCCCTGGGCCCTGTAAAAGTCAATAGTCAATGTGCCCTTAAAGAAAGACATCATATCCTTCTTCACACTCCACTATCAGATCTGCTCTCCCTTCTATAGTGACCATCTTCATTGAGGACACCGGAATTGAACCAAATGATCAAACTGGAAACCCAGGGTACCCTAATTTCCCTCCATCTGTCTTATCTATAATATCCAATCACCAAGTTCTAGTGATTCTAGACCCTGATGAATCAGATTTACCTTACCCTCCCCACTTGCATCTTGCTGTGACAGACATTACAGCATCAGCCTGCACCACCACAACAGCATCCTGACTCTGGCAGTTTTTAAAAATGCACCCACAAATTCTTCATACTTCTCCCTGCAAAAGGTGGGGCACGGTTTCACTTCCTTTGAATGTGGACTGGACTTTGTGAGTCACTTCTGATGAACAGGAAATGGTCGACATGACAGTGTGTGACCAAGTCATTAAACTGGCATCACTGTCTGGGGCTCCTAACTGAAGGAAGTTAATGGCTAAACTGTGAAAACCCGTAAGCTGATCTATGTGAGCAGCAAGGAACCACAGCCTATGGCCTCTGGTGGTACGAACCTGAGGCCTCCAGAGACAGACCACATAACTCAGCTGAGAAATGGACCTTCTATCCCCAGCCAAGATTTCAGGTGAGTATAACCTCATGAGGGACCCTCAACTAGACCACCCAACTAAATTGCTCTAAATATCTGGTTCACAGAAACTATGGGATATTATTGCTTTAAGCCACTGTGTAGAACTAATTTATTACCTAGAAGTAGGTAATTAATGTGTCATCTATCTCTATTACACCTCTCAACCTCATTTACTTTTCTCCATCTCCACAGATGCTCCTCTGGCCAAACCACAATCACCAAGGCAGCAGCACACTCTCAACTGTTCTCCCCGTGTTTCCTTTTGTCCCCTTCCATCAAATGCCCGACTGAGTATTTTAAAGTGCCAATCTAATCCAAACTACTCCTTTCAGTGCTTTCTATCCTCTTCAAATGTGGTTCAAAATGTTTAACCAGGGCCTATATGACTGGGCTCTGACCTCTTCTCCAGCCTATTCACGGACACCATGCAACCACCCAAGATGCCAGATGTTTCCTAATTCATGACTGCATTATTTTACTGCTGTAACAAAATACCAAAACCTGGATGGCTTAAACAATAGAAATGTATTGTTCCGATAGTTCTGGAGAATGGAAGTCCAAGATCAAGGTTTTGGAAGATTTATTATTTTTCCTGAGACCTCTTTTCCTGACTTGCAAATGGCCGCCTTCTCTGCCATGTCCTCACATGGTTCTTCCTCTGTATGTATAAATTCCGGGTGTCTTTTGGTGTGTCCAAATTTCCTCTTCTTATAAGAACACTGGTTAGGTTGATTTAGGGCCAATAGCTTCATTTTAATTCCATCATTTCTTTAATTATTTTATCTTCAATTATGGCCATCTTCTGATGTATGGGCTGTTAGGGCTTCAACAGATGAATTTGGGGGGGGGACACAATTCAGCCCATAATGTTCACTTACTCTTTCTTCTGTTTGAAAAAGGCTTTGTTAGCAAAGAATAACATGGATACAGAGCCCTCAGTAAGGGTAGAGGGTATGATGGGGCAGAATAGAAGAGAAAACACCAACAGGAAGAGGAATGGATATTAACAGACCTCAGGTAATAAATACTACTTACCTCACAAGCTTGCTAGAAGTAATTTATTCAAGAATGAACAGTTTCTGCCTTCAATTGCAGAAGAGTATGTAAACAAAGAATACCATACATGGGCAAGGGAAACATTAAAGTATAAAGCATACAGGAAAGTAGATTCTCCTATAAGGAAAGGATTGTGGCACAGAAGCTAGAATGTCAACTACATGGCCTTAAGCCTGAGAAATGAAAACCAAAGCACCTTACAAAGTACTTAAACATTTACTGCCATGTTCAATGTGAAAATCGTCCCACTTTGGCTCTGATCAAGTATGTCTCCTCAAATTAGTTAAAGTAAAAGGAAGAATTTTGCACACTTCCCCCAAAGGATTCTGAATATAATTTAGTGTTCCTAAAGTATTTCTCTCTTAAACGATTTGTAATCTAAAAGATAACTAACCAAATACACCTGCTTGCTCAGACAAAAAGCAAAAAATGAGTTCTTATTTATTAGCCTTGAATTACAAACTCTACTCAGCTAATGCATATAAATGCATGCCATTATTCCCACCAATCACAAATGCATATTTGTGCCCAAAAGTCACTCATCAATGCTTTTATTTTCACCAGCATTTACTAATATCTAAGTATTGATCTCAGCAATAATACCATCTGACATTTGAATAAATCTTAATGAACTTCTGGGTTTTGTTCATGTTTACTGTGTCTCTCGGAGCACATAACAGGAGGGGAGGTAAACCTTCTGCACATGTAGAACAAGGTAAGAGGTCCAAAGTCTTCATATAAAATTGGTACTCAAAAAGGTTAAATGACTTGCCCAAAGTTGCCCAACTGATAAACGGCAAAGCCACTATCTCAAGCCATCTCCTATATTTAAATTCATTGGTTTTTTTTTTTTTTACCACACTAAACAAGATGATATGTAGACGCTATGAACTCAGAGATGCACAAACTTATCTTTGCCCTCAATCTCATCAGTGTCTACAAGGAAGAGAGAATGTGTAGTGAGTGATGTGTCAAGAAGCTTTAACCTAGGCATTTGGATGGAACACAAGAAACAGTAGACATTTCTCCCTGAAGAATGCAGAAGGGGTGAGGAACAAGACCATAAAAGAAATATATAAGATGAGCAGATAATCATCAAATGGTGACAGAGCGTTTCTGTCTAAGGAGATTATATTACTAAACACAGCTAAGAATCAATATCAAATTTTCAGGAAACAATGCAAATAATTTGATTGAGCTAGAGCATAGGATATAAGGAGATGGGAGGGACCCCAAGATAAAAGGCCTGAGAAGAAAACAGGAGCTTGGCTATGTGGGGTCTTCATGGTAAACTCAGAATTGCAGACTGGGTCCTGTTAATAGGAGTTATTTCAAGCATGGGTTAATGTGAATTGATAGGCATTGTGATGTCAGTGATGTAGAGGATGGAAAGGTAGATTCAACAGGTGTAAGCCAGGTGGTAGGGGCATAAATTAGGCCTGTTTCTCTGGATGGGGAAAAGATAATGGTCTGAACCAAAAGGAAGAAAGGGGAAAATGAAGAAAACTCAACTAGAAGAACTCTTCAAAATGTGGAGGCCATGCTCTGGTGAGAATAATAAAACAGCTTCTAGGAAGATCATGTAAGACCTATTTACACCACTATAGGAAAGAAAGGAAGAAAAACAGATAATAAATTCAATTTTGTTCAAGTTAAGATGCCTGTGGAACACTAGGCACCAACATCCAGTGGATGGTTTGACATAATAATCAGAACTTAAGAGACACGTGGGTAGAAATTTGAGTCATATTGAAATCATAGGAGTAGATAAACAGAAAAGGGGGCCAGGAACTTTCCGAAGAGAATCCAACATTCAGTGTACATACAGTCACCTCTAAATGTCAGTGAAGAAGCATTCAAGGGCCCTTCATAGATAATATTCAGGTTCTTTATATAAAATGGTACAGTATTTGCATGTAACATATATAACCTGCATTCTTCTGTATTCTAAGTCCTCTCTAGATTACTCATAATACCTATTTCAATATAAATGTCAGGTTGTTTAGGGAATAATAAAAAGTTAAAATATCTGCATGTGTTCAATACAGATGTAATTATATAAAAATACTTTTATGTGCAATTGGTTGAATCCCTAAATGCAAAACTCATGGATGTAAACCTGGAGACATGAAAGGCCAGTTGTGCATTTAAAAAAAGAGAAGTCAATTAAGGAGACAAAGAATAAAGCCAGAAAGAAAAAGAGCAAAGCAGATTATCTCAGAAGACATAGAATACAAATATTCAATGTTAAATGCTTCAAATAACATAAAAAATAGATAGAAACTAAGGAAATTAGTTGGACTTTTCACTTTTGGAGGCTACTGGAAATTGCCACAGCAATTTCAGCAGATTAGGAGGTATAAACCATAAAGTAAGTTTCAAGAGTGATTGAAAGGTGAAGAGGTAAAGACAACAAATAAAGCCTGCTCTCCTGAGAAGTTTGACATAAAGATAAAAGAATCTAGAGAAGGGTGTAAGTGTTGAGGAAAGATTTATTTCCTTTTTAAGGGGGAAAATATTTGGACACGTTTACACCTCATGAAGAAGATAGTCAAGAAGGGAAAAATGAAAACTGGACAAGAGAGGGAGGTATCCATGTAACAGAGTCCCAGGAGAGGCAGGAGGAACCAAGATGAGGAAACCTTAGCAGGAAATCAAGTTTGAACAAACAATGGGGGAATCCGTGGGAGGTGGAGATCAGTGAAGTAAGGGAAAGAGAAATTGCGGCTGATCACAATTAATAACCACAAGTTTTCTAGAAAGAGAGTGGGTCTCAGAAGAGTTAAGTAAAGAAAGGCATGGAAGTTTGGATAAACAAAAAAAATGATCAACAAAATCTCATCAAAGATATATAAAAATATTCCTAAATAGCACTAAGCTCCCCTTTGCTGAGAGCCCACTACTGAGCAGTGGCCCCAGTTAAAAGCCTGCATGAATTCTTCTAGGAGCTCTCCCAGGTCTGGATGCTACACTACAGAAGGCAGGTAACTGATCAACCAAGACTGGAGTAGGCAAAGTAGATGCAAATGATTAAGTATCAGAGGGTTGGTAAGAAAGTATGAAGCTGCGATGGAGACAGGACTTACTGACTTAACGTCAATTCCCAGCTTCCTTCTCCCTGTCTTCCTCTCCTCTTGAAAATGGAAATTATTTCCCACTTTTAATTTCAGCTAAACATGGTTCCAGCCAATGATATAAAACCCTAAGTCAGGTTTTGCAGATGTGGACAATAAGACTCTTTCTTATTTCCTTCTGTTTCCTGCCTGGAACAAGGATCAGTCCTAGAAAAAAAAAAAGAGAGAGAGAGAGAGAGAAAAGAAAAAAGAAATGTGCAGCAGTTATCTGTTAAGCATGAATCAAAAAGCATGAAGATCAAAGTCAAAAAGCCTAAGGATGGTGGAGAAGAATGGTAGAAAGTGCCTGGATTTATGATGGTTGTCACTGAGATTGAATTGGGTCCCTGCAAACAATTGTAGTTAAAGTACTAACTCCTAATACCCTACAAAGTGACCTTATCTGAAAATAGGAATTTGAGCTAGAGATAGGCAATCAAATTAAAATGAGATTGTTAGGTGAGTTCTACTCTAGTATGATTTGTACCTTTATAAAAAGAAATTTGGACACAAATACACAGGGGGATTCATGCAATGCAGAGACTAAGGTGATTGTTTTATAAGCCAAAGATGGCTATGAAACCACCAGAAGGAGAGACATGGAACAGGTTCTTCCTCACCAACCTAAGAATTATCCAACCTAGTCAACACCTTGATCTTGAACTTCCAATATCCATACCCATAAGACAATAAATTTCTGTTGTCCAAGCCCCTCAGACTATGCTACTATGTTATAGTAGCTCTAGAAAATTAATATAGAACATCTAAACCATTATAGAAATCTCCTACCTCTAACATGAGAATAAGGTAAGAGCACATAAGAAAAATAAAAAATTTACTTAGTTGTTGAATTTTCCATTTCCTACAGTAGAATGAAGTCCTAAGAGATCCAGATAGGGCAAAAGTTCATAAGAAGAGTGAGATGGTTGGGTCAAGAATTTTAGTGAGGTCAAAGACAGAATTTGAGATCAGAGATTAGAGTAAAATGAGATTTATAATTCCAGAGGTTGAACAGTTGAATGTAATATTATGACCCTAGGCATGCACATGGATATGGATTGCTGCAGTCTAGATGGTAACTAGTGAAGTTAAAGATACCAGGAAACTTTAAAGCCTGGTTGGTAGGTTATTAAAAGCCATGAACCCCAAAGTCACCCTGATAATAGTGTGAGGACAGGATTTGGAAGAGTGAGACCATAGGAAAAGACCAGAAGTGAGAAGACACCAAGGAAAAAATGATAAAATCTGATGATAAGAGTCTTGTTATGGTTTGGATATGAGGCATCTTCCCAAAGTGCTGTTAATGCAGGAATACTCAGAGGTGAAATGGTCCTGTTATGAGAACTGTAATCTGTCTATCCTAGTCAGAATGGACTAACTGGGTGGTAACGGTAGGCAGGTGGGACATGGTTAGGGGGAGTGGGTCACTGGGGGCATGCCTGTGGGGGTACATCTTCCCTGTGGCCCCTTCCCCTTTCTCTTTGCTTCCCAGCCAGCTACCATGACGTGAGCAGCTTTCCTCTGCTGCAACTCTTCCGCGATGGTGTTCTGCCGCCCCTTGGGCCCAGACAAATGGAGTTGACTGACCACGGACTGAACCTCTAAAACCATGAGCCAAAATGAACTTTTCCTTCTCTTAATTGTTCTTATCAGGTATTTGGTCGCCATGATAAAAAAAAAAAAAAACTGACTAACATAGCCTCAAAAGAGGGAAAGATTTTGCCTGAAAAAGTAATGTCTTGGAAGAAGTAATGATATCTGATGATTGATAGAATTCCAACACCATCTCCAGACTCCATGAGAGATGAAATGTGGGCAATGGAGCCTCTTCAACCTAAGAAAGCTACAGGTGAAAGAGTGACCTTGAACATGGATAATAGATACACCTTAAATGTTATCATCTGAATTATTCAAATAATTGATGCCAAAGAGCACTCAGGAGCTTTATTTATCTGAGTGAGTAAAGCTTGGAAAGGATTATACATGTATTTTGTTCAATTTTACACCATAGCAAGGGACTCATCCTTAAGTTCTCATCTCAAGTAGAAGGTAAAACCCTGGCCTCAGAGTTGCCCTTGGCTGTGTGACTGGATGTGATAGAATAGACTGAAATAATGGTTGATGACACACTGTTTCAAGTAGGTTGATTCAGTAAAATACTTTTAAATACACCCAATTTAAAATGTTTCGTTTTTCCCCTTACAGATTCCAGTACAAAAGAATCTCTATCCAAAGAAAAAGCTCTTGTTACTATGAATACACCCTGGCAGTTACATACAGAATATCTTGGAAAATAGGTCAGAGTATCAGAGAACTAGCATTTCACAATATGCCAAAAATAGTAACAAATAAATGTTTACTACCCATCTTTTTACTCCTTCACTTTTTCAAATATTACTATCGTCCTTTAGAAAAAAAGCCAGAAAAATGATAGGCTCGCTGGCCTTTCAGATATCTACAAGACCTAGAGATGTTTACTGAAAAGAAAATAGCATCTTTTTGCATTAGGAAAAACAATTGACTTTTAACTAAGCGACTGAACAAAGTGCATTACTATTTTCCCCTCTCTCCCTCTTCCATTAGAAACAAGGAAAAATCTGTAAAAGCAAAATGATCTGAAAAATGCTCACTGCTGGGAGGAGAAGCTGCTCTGGATTTGGCAATTTGTCACCCTGACATTTACTGCCTGATGAACACCAGCTTGCTAAATTTTGCAGAGAGATAGACTATGTGTGACAGATCTCTCTGGTTGTTAGTTGGAGAGCTCATAAACATAGGTATTCATTTGGATTAGGTTTCTTAAGAATTAAAAATAAGATGCTGATTAAGTACATGCAAATTATGAGGTGGAGAGGCATACCTAAGTCTATAAATGCTTAATTTTTTTTTTATTAAATGAGAAATGCTCACAATGAAAGTCTCCTAAAAATAACAAAATTGGAGCATTCTTCTTGACTCCCCTCGAAACATTGGGGGTCAGTGGCAGAAGGGAAACATTTCTCAGTAGATAGTAATCAATCTCTGCAAAAGCCACTTTATGTTTGTGTATTTTTCTGCAGTTAAAGAATTAAATTATTCTAGCAGGGTATGGTGGTTTATGTCTGTAGTCTGAGCAGCTTGGGAGGCTGCGGCAGGAGGATCACAGGTTCAAACCCAGCCTCAGCAATTTAGTGAGGCCCTAAGCAACTCAGTGAGACCCTGTCTCTAAATGAAATATTTTTAAAAGGGCTTGGGATGTTGCTTAGTTGCCAATACCCCTGAGTTCAATCCCCAGTACCAATCAATCAATCAATCAATAATTCTAGAAATGATTTTTTTCAGAAATATATGATTCCTAAATGAAGTAAGGCAGCTGAGATAGACAAAGCTATACAACTTACTTTCCTTTTTTTTTTAACCTGAACTTGACTTACCAGCCTCAGTTTTCATAGCAAACAGAAGTACTTAATTGTACCATTTTAAGATAACATAATCTTTACAGTTTACTACTCTAGCTCTGTTGGCTAAATTCTCTTTAGTTACAGGTTTTCTCACTCCTTTATTCTTAAATGGCATCTGGATTCAGAGGAAACTTAGGTAGCATCCCAGCCCCAGTTCGTAAGTAGGTAAGGTGCACTGGGCCTGTGTGCCTTCCCATCCTCTTAAAGACAGAATCATCCTGACGCTTGCTAAAATGGTAAGAAAGACTTTATTCAAGGATATGGCAATAGAAATTTGCAATAAAGGAGAAAGATTAGGCCCACTGCAAATACAGCAAGAACAAATGGGGACTTAGAGCCAAGGAACAGAGTGAGGTGGTCATTGAATGGAAAATTACTCAGGAGAGATATAAAGTAAGGGGATTCTTGCTAAACTGATTGAAGAGGATTCACACAAAAGGCAAGTCAAGGACTTATACATCAAAGGTGGGGGATGAGGAATTTGATCAGTTATCAAGAGTGATCAATTTTCAAGGATGGGAGGGGGGATGATTTAACTGGATTCTTTGCTAAAACTGGGCCAAAGATAAGGCTGAGGTGAGGTCAAGGTCAAGACCTAATAGAAAAGAGGACTCAGAGGAGCCTAACTAGAATTTGGTCAAGGAAGGAGCCTTTGCCCATTTTTACCAACCTCCACAAAGGCACAGTTCATCTTGCTTGGCTGAGGGCCTCAGACAACCCTCTCAGCATAAACTGCTGAGGCCCACAGCCCAGGGAGTCCTCAGTTTCTCAGTTCACTCATTCTCTGTCCCTCTAATATCACTGCTGAGGCCTTTCCTGGTCAGTCATTTGTGCACTGTTCTTAGGGTCTCATGGACTCTCACCTGCATTCCCACAGCATATTGGGATGCAGGGAAGCCTGGGCAAATGCTTCCAATATTTTCTGCCTTTCATAACTATCGCTACTCTACCTCTTGAAAGTATTTAGTTTTCAGAACTAGCATTCTCTTTGGCTACAGTTTGAGAAACTAGATGCTTTCCCTTTTATTCAAAAATCTCCCGTAATTTACCAGGGTTTCCACTCCTCTGGAGTCATAATAAAGAAAGCAATTACCCTGAATCTGTCAAGCTCTACCTCAGATCCGAAGAGAACCTCTGGGAATGCCCATAAAGTAATTGGAGTAGAGAGAAGAAAGAATGAGGGCGGTGGGGGGAGGGAATTTTCTCTTCTAGATTTTTTTTTTTTTTCTGGTTGACAGCATTACTATCTAGGACTGGCAGATATTCCACATCTATAGGATTATTCTGAATTAAATTTTACTATCTCTTTTTAAATATATAGGATATAATGTTATTTGCTTCTGAAAGCAGAAAGTCACTTTCTGGACATAAGACTGTTTATATAATTTCAATGTATCATTGTCTGGTAAACACAGACAGAATGCTGAATTGGATCACTTGTCAAATCTCAGGAGAACTGGGGATTGTCTTGGTTCTATTGCTAACTAGTAGGCAATCTTGGCAAATTATTTTTCCCTCTCTCAACTTTAGTTGTTCCATCTGCCAAATGATAGAGATCTCAATACATAAGCTGCTTTTTTGTTGTGATATTTGATGACTTCATTACTGGGAGCTAAGCTCCAGATTGAGTATGCAGACCTGTCTGGGCATGTTCGGCTGATGACTGTGGCAGTCAGCCTGCTGGCCACTGCAGAAGGACACAGATGCTCCTTGAGAGAACTCAACCCTGAGAAAGAAACTGGCACAGCATCAAAGCCTCAGTTGACAGGGAGATCATGAATTTGAATGCATGACAGTGTTTATTATTCTTATTTGCATCCTAACTCCACGTCTAAGTTCAATGGGGAGCAACATAGTTCATTAATAAAATCTGAAAGATCAGATAAATAAAAACTCCAAAAATTATGGGATCCAACAGTATTTTATGACCCTTCTAAAAAAAATTCTGACACAAAAGGGAAGTGTGTGTTTCTTCACTTTGCCATAGTCATAGCAGAATCCTATCACTGAGAGGCCTCCAATGTCTATGCATAGGTGGTGGGTGAAGGTGCACAGATGCCCATGGAGGCTGAGATGCCCACAGAGCAACACATGCACCAGGTGAGGCAAGGCAATATCCTGTAAATTGCTCCCAGAACTTGGAAGTACCTGGTCTGTGCACAGTAGTTCATGAGTTGTTCTAAGTTATCTCCAAGAACTGCTGTTCCCTTTAACAGAGACTTGAGGGCTAAATAAGCACAAACATAGAACACAGATTTTGATTTTGACTATAAAACATGTTCTTCCTCTTCTTCTGTTAATAGGGTACTAATTTTTCTTCAGGAAATCCTTTTGCTAGGTTTAATCTGGAGTTTGGATTCAACTGGCCCATTTCCCAACTCTGGGGGCTGCACTAGTCCCAGGAAAGTCCACTTAATATAGCCCCATTCACTTTTGGACTTTTTAATATAGTTTATTCCCTTTCTTGACAGTACCCTGGACTGACACACAGCAAAAGTCAGAGTATGATATGGAAGTACAGAACTTTTATTGAACTTCTATACGAGAGATAGATCCTTTTCACTGGCATTACCAATGATAAGGAAAATGGAATCTGAGAGCCACAGGAGTAGAGAGAGCCACAGAATCTGAGAGCCACATGGTAAAAGTTTACTTGAGAAAGAAATGAATATAGAAGAAATTAATCAATTGTTGTGAATATTATGCAAAACTTAGAATTAAAAAGTTAAGTAATATCTCCTTTCAATATCATGCAAAAATAAAGGCTACCAAATAATTATATGGGGAAATGAACTCAGTTTGACTCATTTTTCACTATTGATTAAAGATCTAGAAGTATAGGGGGATCCAAGATTGTGAGCCACAGGGAGGCAGCATTCTGTGTTGCCCTATGACCTAGTGGGGATACTGCTGAGAGTGACAGAGGACCCCTCCACAGCTGATCTTGTGCAGGACTAATGGCCTCAGTGTTAGAAAAGGACTCCTGACTCCCAACTATTCACCCATGCAGTTTTCTGGGTGCCTTAGCAGAACCACCAACATCAGCACCTCCATGGAATCCCCAGACACCGCTCCCACAAAAGACACTGAGCTGCTACCCATGCGCAGGAACTCCAGTCACCACTCCCATGTGGATCCCCATCTACCAACGTGGGGCTCCTCAGTCGCCTCCATCTTGGGACTCTGCAGCTACTGACATAGTCCCCTCCTCAGGGTAGCCTTGCCTGCACCTGGGGAAAAAAGGCTCTGAAGAAAGCCAAGAGCTGCAACACTGCACACCACAGAGCTCATCTCTGAAGGCATGGCACAACACCATTGCCAGGCTCCCCCAACCGGACCCAATACCCAATACCCAAAAGCAGCTATCTCTATCTTGGGTCACCTCTATCACCATCTATAGTCATGCAACTACAAGTTTGGAACACTGGATAGCAAGGAACCCATAGTTTTCTAATTCCCCCCAATCCCCAGCAGCTGCTAACTCAGCAGAGTGACTGCCCAGTACAAAACAGCCCTTGCGACAGGTGTGCAACCACACAGACCCCTAGAGAGAAAGGTTCCTGATCAGGAAGTCGAAAGGGAGAGGATGAGGGAGACACACTTTAGAGACTAATTTAGAGGTCAGGAACTATGAGGTCTCCAGGCGGAATGAGGAAATAAGACCAGGTACCCACATCACAGGAGCAGACCCCAAAGGAGATCCTTGAGGTGCAGTCTCCCAACAGGACTGGCAGGTGCCATACCCCACTTCCACTTGGGTGCCCTGCACCAAGACCAACCCTCACACTCTGGTAACCCACACCATCCTGAGGGTGGACATTACCAACTAAGAAAGACAACCCCACCTATTGGATGATAAGGGAAGCAGGAAAGATACTGATCTCCAACCAAAACAATCCTTGTTTCTTCCTTTGAGTTTTTTTTTCTTTCTTCTCCCTCTTTATTCTCGTACCCTCACATCCCCAACATGTGTGAAACCAAGTACTCTGCATGAATTAGGATATTGAGGACTGAGATGACTAAAGAGTATATTACAGTTGTTGTATATATTTTTTCTTTTTCTCTTCAATTTTTACTATTTTAACATTTTTTTTATTTTTCTTAATATATATGTGTTTCTGTTTTATGTATTCTACTGTCTTCCCTCTTACTTGTCTACCCAAAATTACTACCTCTCTATTTTCTTGCCACTAATCTTATTTAGATTTCTCTTTCATACTTCCTAAAATAAAATAACTCTATATCCTCATCTCATACCTCCTCAGTATATCTTCCTACACTTTACCCTCAATTCTTTGTCCACCATCAGAAACTATAAACCCTTTTACACACCTACTGATTATATTGTAGATAATAATTGAATTCACCATTTCTGTACATTATGACCAAACTGTAAATGTATTAATAACAACTATTTGTTTTTAGGTGGTATTTTGTTTATATTTGGATCTGTTAACATTATCCTTCCCCTCAAAGGACAGGTATTGGAACCTTACAGGGACACTATAAGCCTATAGGGTAAAATGGTAACACCTTGGATCCACAGAGCTAGAAAGGAAGACACACAAGCAATATGTAAAGACAAGGTAAGAAAGTGCCCCAAACAAATCAAGATACCACATTATTAGAATCCATGCTTAGCACAGCAAATGAAATGACAGAGAAGGAGTTCAGGATGTTCATAATTAAAATGTTCTGTGAATTAAAGAATGATAAGAGAGAGCAAATACAGGCAGCAAAAGATTACTTCAATAGGGAGATAGAGGTTCTAAAGAAAAACCAAACAGAAATCTTTGAAATGAAAGAAACAATAAACCAAATTAAAACTTCAATTGAAAACATAACCTACAGATTAGATTACTTCGAAGACAAGACCTCAGACAATGATGACAAAATATATAATCTTGAAAAGAATGTATACCACACAGTGAAAATGGTAATAAATCATGAGTAGAACATTCAAGAAATATGGGAATGTTAGCATGAAAAGATCAAATTTAAGAGTTATTGGGATAGAGGAAAGCATAGAGTTCCAAACCAAAGGAATGAACAATCTATTCAATGCAATAATATCAGGAAATTTTCCAAACATGAAGAACAAATTGGAAAAACAAATTCAAGAGGCTTAAAGGACACTAAATGTAAAAAATCACAACAGATTCACACCAAAGCATATTATAATGAAAATGCCTAACATATAGAATAAGGAGAGAATATTAAAAGCCACAAGAGAAAGGAATTAGATTACATATAGGGGAAAAACAATTAGGTTATGTGCAGATTTTTCAACCCAGACCTGAAAGCTAGAAGATCCTGGAACAACATATATCAACCTCTGAAAGAAAATGAATGCCAACCAAGAATGTTGTATCTAGCAAAATTAAGCTTTAGAATTGATGATGAAATAAAAACCTTCCATGGTGAACAAAAGTTAAAAGAATTTACAGCTAGAAAACCTGTACTACAGAACATCCTTGGCAAAATATTCTATGAAGAGGAAATGAAAAACAACAGTGAAAATCAGCAGAAGGAGGTATTACACTAAAGGAAGAGCTACTCAAAGAAGAAATCAAGTTAATCAAAAAAGACAAAGATGGACATTTCATACTACTCAAGGAAAACATACAACAACAAACTATAACAATTATAAATATATATGCCCCAAACAATGGAGCATCTATGTTCATCAAACAAACTCTTCTCAAGTTTAAGAAACAAATTGACCAAAACACAATAATTCTGACTGACTTTAACATGCCTCTTTCACCACTGGAAAGATCTTCCAAACAAAAGTTGAACAAAGAAACTATAGAACTTAATAATACAGTCAATAACTTAGACTTAACTGACACATATAGAATATTTCATCCTTCTATGAGTGAATACACATTCTTCTCAGCAGCCCATGGATTCTTCTCTAAAATAGACCATATATTATGCCACAAAGCAACTCTTAGCAAATACAAAAAAGTAGAGATACTACCCAGCATTTTATCAGGTCACAGTAGAGTGAAATTAGATACCAATGATAAAATAAAAAATAAAAACTTCTCCAACACCTGGAGACTAAATAATATGCCACTGAATAAACAATGGGTTGCAAAAGACATCAAAGAGATTAAAAAATTCTTAGAGGAAAATGAGAACACTGATACAACATATCAAAATCTCTGGGACACTATCAAGGCAGTACTAAGAGGAAAGTTCATTGCATGGAGTTCATTACCTAAAAGAAGAAAAAGTCAACAAATAACTGACCTAACATTATATCTCAAAGGCCTAGAAAAAGAAGAACAAATCAACACCAAAAGCAGTAGAAGATAGGAAATGATTAAAAACAGTATTGAAATCAATGGAATTGAAACAAAAGAAACAATTTGAAAAAATTGACAAAATAGTTGGTTCTTCAAAATAAATAAATAAAATTAGCAGACCCTTATCCATGCTAACAAAGAGAAGGAGGGAGAAAACTCAAGTCATTAACATACATGATGAAAAAGGAAATATCATGACAGACACTACAGAAATACAGAACAATTAGAAATTATCTCAAAAACATGTACTCCAATAAAATAGAGAATATCAAAGACATTGACAAATTTCTAGAGGTATTAGTTGCCAAAATTGAATTAGGGTGATATACACAATTTAAACAGATCAATTTCAAGCAAGGAAATATAGAAGACACCATCAGAAGCCTACCATCCAAGAAAAGCCCAGAACCAGATGGATACAAAGCTGAGTTCTACAAGACCTATAAAGAAGAATTAATACCTATACTCTACAAATTATTTTGTGAAATAGAAAAAGAGGAAGCACTTCCGAATTTATTTTATGAGGCCAATATCACCCTGATTCCAAAACTAGGCAAAGACACATCAAAAAAACAAAACAAACAACAAAAAAAAAAATTCAGCCCAATATCTCTAATGAACATAGATGCAAAAATTCTCAATAAAATTCTGGCAAATCAAATACAAAAACATATCAAAGAGATAGTGCACCACAATCAAGTGGGGTTCATCCCATGAATGCAAGGCTGGTTCAACATACAGAAATCAATAAATGTAATTCACCACCTCAATAGACTTAAAGATAAGAATCATATGATTATCTCAAAAGATGCAGAAAAAGCATTCAACAAAATATAGCACCCATATATGTTCAAAACACTAGAAAAACTAGGGATAACAGGAACATATCTCAATATCATAAAACCTATGTATGCTAAGCCCTAGGCCAATATCATTCTAAATGGGGGAAAAAGTGATGGAATTCCCTCTAAAAACTGGAATAAGACAGGGATGCCCTCATTTACCACTTTTATTTAACATACTTCTTGAAACACTGTCCAGAGCAATTAGACAGACAAAAGAAATTAAAAGGATATGAATAGGGAAAAGAAGAACTCAAATTAGCACTATTTGCTGACGATATGATTCTATACCTAGAAGACCCAAAATATTCCACCAGAAAACTTCTAGAACTAGTAAATGAATTCAGCAAAGTACAGGGATACAAATCAATACCCATAAATCCAAGGCATTTCTGTATATTAGTGACAAATTCTCTGAAAGGGAAATGAGGAAAACTACCCCATTTACAATAGCCTCAAAATAAAATAAAATACTTGGAAATCAACCTAACAAAAAAGGTGAAATACCTCTACAATAAAAACTACAGAACACTAAAGAAAGAAATAAAGGAAGACCTTAGAAGATGGAAAGATCTTCCTTGTTCTTGGATAGGCAGAATCAATATTGTCAAAATGATTACACTACCAAAAGCACTATACAGATTTAATGCAATTCCAATCAAAATCACAATAATATTCCTCATAAAAATAGGAAAATCAGCCATGAAATTCATCTGGAAAAATAAGAAACCCAGAATAGCTAAAGCAATCCTTAGCAAGAAGAGTGAAGCAGGTAGCATCACTATATCAGACCATAAACTATACTACAGAGCAATAGTAACAAAAACAGCATGGTATTGGCACCAAAGTAGACTTGAAGACCAACAGTACAAGATAGAGGACAAAGAGACTAACCCACATAATTACAGTTATTTTATATTAGACAAAGGTGCCAAAAACATACATTGTAGAAAACAAACACCTCTTCAACAAATGGTGCTGGGAAACCTGGAAATCCATATGCAACAAAATAAAATTAAACCCCTATCTCTCACCATGCACAAAATTCAACTCAAAGTGGATCAAGGACCTAGGAATTAAACCAGAGATACTATGCCTATTAGAAGAAAAAGTAGGCCCAAATCTCCATCATGTCAGATTAGACCCCAACTTCTTTAATAAGACTCCTAAAGCACAAGAATTAAAATCAAGAATAAATGGGATGGATTCAAACTAAAAACCTTCTTCTCAGCAAAAGAAACAATCAGTGAGGTGAATAGAGAGCCCACATCTTGGGAGCAAATCTTTACCCCCCACACACACACATCAGATAGAGTACTAATCTCTAGGTTACATAAAGAATTCAAAAAGCTAAACACCAAAAAAAAAAAAAAACAAATAACCCAATCAATAAATGGTCCAAGGACCTGAACAGCCAGTTCTCAGAAGATGATATACAATCAATCAAAAAATATATGAAAAAAATGTTCAACATCTCTACCAATTAGAGAAATGCAAATCAACTACTCTAAAATTTCATCTCACTCCAGTCAGAATGGCAGCTATCAAGAACACAAACAACAAGGTGAGGATATGGGGGAAAAGGCACACTCATACATTGCTGGTGGGACTGCAAATTGGTGCAGACAAACTGGAAAGCAGTATGGAGATTCCTTGGAAAGCTGGGAATGGAACCACCATTTAACCCAGCTATCCCACTCTTCAGTTTATACCCAAAGGACTTAAAAACAGCATACTACAGGGAAACAGCCACATCAATATTTATAGTAGCACAATTTACAATAGCCAAACTGTGGAACCAAACTAGATGTCTCTCAGTAGATGAATGGATAAAGAAAATGTGGTATATATACACAATGGAACATTTTTCAGCAATAAAAGAGGATAAATTCATGGCATTTGCAGGTAAATGGATGGAGTTGGAGAATATCATGTTAAGTGAATTTAGCCAACCCCAACAAACCAAATGCCGAATGTTTTCTCTGATATAATGAGGCTGATTCATAGTGGAGTTGGGAGGGGGAGCATGGGAGAATTAGATGAACTCTAGATAGAGCAAAGGGGTGGGAGGGGAAGGGACAGAATATGGGGATAAAAAAGATTGTGGAATGAGATGGATATCATTACCCTAAATGCATGTATAAAGACATGAATGGAGTGAATATACTTTATGTACAACCAGAGATATGAAAAAATGTGCTCTATATATGTAATATTAATTGTAATGCATTCTGCTGCCATATATAACAAATTAGAATTAAAAAATTAAATGTTAAAAGAGAAAAAAGATCTAGAAACAGTGAAGTCCCATATTAATCTGTTGATGCCTTTTCTGGGACAGATGCAAATACTATAATATCTTTCCAACAGAATAGATCATCCTAAAGGTTACAGCTTATCAATCTGTTAGATATATTTTTTTTATCCAACAACAAATTTTTAGTGTATTTTGTTAAATTTGCCTATGAATACCTAGCTTTTCAAACGAATTTTAGAACAGCTTTCATATCCTTGTGGTTTTCTCATTTGTTTATGAATGAAATAAAATCTTTGGAATGGGTTTATTTTATATTTGCCTAAAAATCATAATTTTGTTTTAGATATACTTTAAAACAAGTGATAAAGGTAATAAAAGAAATAAAGAGCAAGTCCTGACTATTTCATTTCAGCACCTGGATCCCACTACCCTACTTATAGACTCATCCTCTGAGTTAATATATTCTGTTTCTTGATAAATCTATGTCTTATATACGTAATAGTAGTTAGCCCTGTAGCCAGAAAAATGCAGTTTAGTATCAATCTGAATATATGGCCCGGTGAAATCTAGGAAATACAGAATTGCATGTTAAAATAGAAATATTTTTGGTCTTAATTTCAGCCATGGTACCTAAAACCACAAATGCTGTGTACACTTGCCATGGTGTACCATGCTTTCGGCTATAAAATGGCATCTCAGACACCTGTTTTGTGGCTTTAGTTCACCATTCACTCTAGCCTATGAAAAGAGGTTGATGAGAGGAAGAAAAGTCACAGGGTATCAAACGACTGTGCTGTATGGGATATTGTCACTGTGCTGAGAACCCTGAGCTCATGGGGGATATTATAGAAGTTGCCCTCTTCTGACCTCAAATCAAGATCCACTGAGGAAGCTCAGTATGTTCACAGCTGTCTATCTCACAGCTGAGAAATATAAGGCTCATGAGACTGGCTGGTGACTGCTTTGATAGAGGAATGAAGGGAGGTCGCTGCATTTTTCTCCCACAGTTGTTAATGTGAAAAAAAAGAATCATAATATCCTGGGTCAGATTCAAACCATTTCACAAGAAAGCTGGTATGACACCAACAAGACATAACAATCATAAATATTTATGCCCCAAACAATGGTGCAGCTATGTTCGTCAAACAAACTCTTCTCAAGTTTAAGAGTCTAATAGACCACCATACCATAATCATGGGAGACTTCAACACACCTCTCTCGCCACTGGACAGATCTTCCAAACAAAAGTTGAATAAGGAAACTATAGAACTCAGTAACACAATTAATAACCTAGACTTAATTGACATATATAGAGTATACCACCCAACATCAAGCAGTTACACTTTTTTCTCAGCAGCACATGGATCCTTCTCAAAAATAGATCATATATTATGTCACAGGGCAACTCTTAGACAATATAAAGGAGTAGAGATAATACCATGCATCTTATCTGATCATAATGGAATGAAACTGAAAATCAATGATAAAAGAAGGAAGGAAAAAGCATACATCACTTGGAGAATGAACAATAGGTTACTGAATGATCAATGGGTTATAGAAGACATCAAGGAGGAAATTAAAAAATTCTTAGAGATAAATGAAAACACAGACACAACATATCGGAATCTATGGGACACATTGAAAGCAGTCCTAAGAGGAAAATTCATTGCTTGGAGTTCATTCCTTAAAAAAAGAAAAAACCAACAAATAAATGATCTCATACTTCATCTCAAAATCCTTGAAAAAGAAGAGCAAAACAACAGCAAAAGAAGTAGAAGGCAAGAAATAATTAAAATCAGAGCTGAAATTAATGAAATCGAAACAAAAGAAACAATTGAAAAAATTGACAAAACTAAAAGTTGGTTCTTTGAAAAAATAAACAAAATCGACAGACCCTTAGCGATGCTAGCGAAGAGAAGAAGAAAGATTACTCAAATTACTAACATACGGGATGAAAAAGGCAATATCACAACAGACACTTCAGAAATACAGAAGATAATCAAAAACTATTTTGAATCCTTATACTCCAATAAATTAGAAGATAGTGAAGGCATAGATAAATTTCTTAAGTCATATGATCTGCCCAGATTGAGTCAGGAGGATATAGACAACCTAAACAGACCAATATCAATTGAGGAAATAGAAGAAACCATCAAAAGACTACCAACTAAGAAAAGCCCAGGACCGGATGGGTATACAGCAGAATTTTACAAAACCTTTAAAGAAGAACTAATACCAATACTTTTCAAGCTACTTCAGGAAATAGAAAAAGAGGGAGAACTTCCAAATTCATTCTACGAGGCCAACAACACCCTGATACCTAAACCAGACAAAGACACTTCAAAGAAAGAAAACTACAGACCAATATCTCTAATGAACCTAGATGCAAAAACCCTCAATAAAATTCTGGTGAATCGGATACAAAAACATATAAAAAAAATTTGTGCACCATGATCAAGTAGGATTCATCCCTGGGATGCAAGGCTGGTTCAATATATGGAAATCAATAAATGTTATTCACCACATCAATAGACTTAAAAATAAGAACCATATGATCATCTCGATAGATGCGGAAAAAGCATTCGACAAAGTACAGCATCCCTTTATGTTCAAAACTCTAGAAAAACTAGGGATAACAGGAACATACCTCAATATTGTAAAAGCAATCTATGCTAAGCCTCAGGCTAGCAGCATTCTGAATGGAGAAAAACTGAAGGCATTTCCTCTAAAATCTGGAACAAGACAGGGATGCCCTCTCTCTCCACTTCTGTTCAACATAGTTCTCGAAACACTGGCCAGAGCAATTAGACAGACGAAAGAAATTAAAGGCATCAAAATAGGAAAAGAAGAACTTAAATTATCACTATTTGCAGATGATATGATTCTATACCTAGCAGACCCAAAAGGTTCTACAAAGAAACTATTAGAGCTAATAAATGAATTCAGTAAAGTGGCAGGATATAAAATCAACACGCATAAATCAAAGGCATTCCTGTATATCAGCGACAAATCCTCTGAAATGGAAATGAGGACAACCACTCCATTCACAATATCTTCAAAAAAAATAAAATACTTGGGAATCAACCTAACAAAAGAAGTGAAAGACTTATACAATGAAAACTACAGAACCCTAAAGAGAGAAATAGAAGAAGATCATAGAAGATGGAAAAATATACCCTGTTCATGGATAGGCAGAACTAACATCATCAAAATGGCAATATTACCAAAAGTTCTCTATAGGTTTAATGCAATGCCAATCAAAATCCCAACGGCATTTCTTGTAGAAATAGAGAAAGCAATCATGAAATTCATATGGAAAAATAAAAGACCCAGAATAGCAAAAACAATGCTAAGCAGGAAGTGTGAATCAGGCGGTATAGCGATACCAGACTTCAAACTATACTACAGAGCAATAGTAACAAAAACAGCATGGTACTGGTACCAAAACAGGCGGGTGGACCAATGGTACAGAATAGAGGACACAGAAACCAATCCACAAAACTACAACTATCTTATATTTGATAAAGGGGCTAAAAGCATGCAATGGAGGAAGGATAGCATCTTCAACAAATGGTGCTAGGAAAACTGGAAATCCATATGCAACAAAATGAAACTGAATCCCTTTCTCTCGCCATGCACAAAAGTGAATTCAAAATGGATCAAGGAGCTTGATATCAAATCAGAGACACGCCGTCTGATAGAAGAAAAAGTTGGCTACGATCTACATTCCGTGGGGTCGGGCTCCAAATTCCTCAATAGGACACCCATAGCACAAAAGTTAATAACTAGAATCAACAAATGGGACTTACTCAAACTAAAAAGTTTTTTCTCAGCAAAAGATACAATAAGAGAGGTAAATAGGGAGCCTACACCCTGGGAACAAATCTTTACTCCTCACACTTCAGATAGAGCCCTAATATCCAGAGTATACAAAGAACTCAAAAAATTAGACAATAAGAGAACAAACAACCCAATCAACAAATGGGCCAAGGACCTGAACAGACACTTCTCAGAGGAGGACATACAGTCAATCAACAAGTACATGAAAAAATGCTCACCATCTCTAGCTGTCAGAGAAATGCAAATCAAAACCACCCTAAGATACCATCTCACTCCAGTAAGATTGGCAGCCATTATGAAGTCAAACAACAACAAGTGCTGGCGAGGATGTGGGGAAAAGGGTACACTTGTACATTGCTGGTGGGACTGCAGATTGGTGCAGCCAATTTGGAAAGCAGTATGGAGATTTCTTGGAAAGCTGGGAATGGAGCCACCATTTGACCCAGCTATTCCCCTTCTTGGTCTATTCCCTAAAGACCTAAAAAGAGCATGCTACAGGGACACTGCTACATCGATGTTCATAGCAGCACAATTCACAATAGCAAGACTGTGGAACCAACCTAGATGCCCTTCAATAGACGAATGGATAAAAAAAAATGTGGCATTTATACACAATGGAGTATTACTCTGCATTAAAAAATGACAAAATCATAGAATTTGCAGGGAAATGGATGGCATTAGAGCAGATTATGCTAAGTGAAGCTAGCCAATCCCTAAAAAACAAATGCCAAATGTCTTCTTTGATATAAGGAGAGTAACTAAGATCAGAGTAGGGACGAAGAGCAGGAGAAGAAGATTAACATTTAACAGGGATGAGAGGTGGGAGGGAAAGGGAGAGAGAAGGGAAATTGCATCGAAATGGAAGGAGACCCTCAGGGTTATACAGTGGAGCGGGTAGAGAGAGAGGAGGGGAGGGGAGGGGAGAGGTGGGGAGGGGGGAGGGGGGAGGATGGGAAAGACAGCGGAGCACAACAGACACTAGTATGGCAATATGTAAATCAATGGATGTGTAACTGAGGTGATTCTGCAATCTGTGTATGGGGTGAAGGTGGGAGTTCATAACCCACTTGAATCAAAGTGTGGAATATGATATGTCAAGAAATTTGTAATGTTTTGAACAACCAACAATAAAAAATTAAAATTAAAAAAAAAAAAGAAAGCTGGTATGAGGTCTCCCAACATCTTGTCTAAGAAAACCACATCAAGTTCTAAAGGGAGTTCCCCTGGGTGTTTAGGAGTAAAGGAAGGAGACATAGCAATCAGATGGAATGTTACCTTCCCTTGTGCCAAATGAATTAGTGATGGGATCACCTCATGCTTCAGTCTCTTCACTTGATTTGTATATATTAAATCCTGAACAGAGGTTGCCTTTGAGAGACCACAGAGTGACCAGAGAATTCATGGGCCTGGGTGTAAGTTTCAATTAAGTGGATGGGAAAAGCCACCCCTACAAACTTCAGAATGGGCTTGAATGAGTTGCCTAGGGGATAAATAAAGTTTTTTCATTGTACTTCCTGAGTCCTTTTGGGACTGTGTAACAATTACCTGTTCAAGAAGTCGTCATATTTCCTTGATCATTAAATGAAGTTTTTTCTTGTCAGTGAAATGTATGTGAAATCAGGACTTGCCTTTCAATTAATATGTACATTTAATATTATGGAAACAGTATGATTCTTTTCTTTCTAAGAACATGTTATATTGATTGTGAACTTTAGATTAAAAGAAATATGACAATACAAAGAAGGTATGATATTCCATTAGCACTCCATTCCCACCACAAGTCAGAAATTGTACAGATCATACTTTTATAATGAAATCTGTCAGTCTTTTTAGTAGCTTCTCAAGCCTTGTATGGGTAACAACTGCATTTCTAAAATCTCCATAGTTTCATTATCAGGTACCCAGCCATCAGATGAGTGCTAACTGTGACCAGCCAAGTGTTCAACAGCAGGGACTAGAGAGCCTGGCAGAGTCCCTGAGGGGCATTGCTGATTTTAGAAGCTTCAGGGTCAGGGAACCCAAACTTCAGCAGGGCAGGACAGAGCAACACAGCCTACTTGGGCCATGGAAATTTCTTCAAGCCAGAGGAATGGATTGACAGAGACAGATGTCCAGAATATTACCTTAACAAAACAAATCAGTTTTGTTAGATTTTGAGGGCAACAGCTGATTAAAATTTATCTCCTGGACATTTGAACTCTTAAGAAATCTTTTCTGAGTGAGGTGACAGCAAAGCAAGCTGTTTTGTTCTTTCGTTCTGGGTCTGTCCCACCCTCCAATTGGACAGTAAATCTCTTCCCTCCTGATTGAACCTGTGTTGAGAAATTGATAAGCCAGAGGCCAGGGCTTTCTCTCCATCCCACTCCACCTCTGCCTGATGGCCCCTCTGGGCCACTAAGTCAGAAACATCCTTTCCACCCTGACACAGACCTAACTTTCAATTCATGCATTAGGTCTCAGTCCTTTTTCTGCAAGAATACCCCTGGGTTCCATTTGCAAATTTACCAAGACCTGCCCAGAACACTTGTATGTATCAACAGCTTTTTTAGTACTGGAGAAAATGCTCTGAATATATCAAACTGAGGTGGTTGTCATTTTCCCCATAAAACATATTTTCTGGCAACTCTTCTTCTATTGTCTTTGGGGCACTGTTGAGGGAGTATTTCCCATTTTGAAAATAAATTCAAGGTGACATTAAAAAAATCCTTTTAAGAATAGGCATAAGATAGAGAAGAGGTATAAGATAAAACCTGTCCAGTCCCCACCCAGGGATATGTGACAAGTAGAATAGACAGAGGAGGGTAAGCGGGAGTCGACCTTTCATGTTTTGTGGTAGACCCACACCATCCCAAGTAGGAGAATTGACTGTTATGTTTACGATTTAATAGGAAAAGCAAGGGTTAGAGAACTCTTGTGCTATATTCTATTGGAAATTATGGATAAAAATGAAACCATAGTATGGTCTCATGGTAACAGTAACATGATGCCAAAAGAGCACAGTGCAAGTGATAACACCACATATTTAAGGAGATAAAAGAAAGACCTAAGCCAGTGTACATGTAGGAGAGAGGAACAAGACAAAACTCAGCAGCCCAGGATATGATACAGCCTCAAGGCCATTACTGAATTGAGGTGCAACACCCCACACAACCTCACCATCCAAGAACACTCACAATGGCTTTCTAACCTCCATTGCCAAATATATTTATCCTCCAAAGTTGCCACTTGTGATGAGGCTGATAATCCACAAAAGGCTAATTCTTTACTTGTTCTCTTCAACAAGAGACCAGGCATGGTTATCATCAACGCATGTGGCTCTCCATGCTCATCAGGAGGGATGAACAAGGGACAGAAGGAAGACTTGTAGATTCCTGTGATTCCTTTTAAAGGAGAAAGTGAGCTCTAAAGGTGATGTTGAGGTTTAAGCACCTCTTTCTCGTGTTTGCTTTCATTCCTTCTGATCCAAACTAAAAAATAAAGCAGCTCTATTTTCTTTGCACACCTGAATGAGAGACCTAGGAAAAATAAATTGAGTTCTGCTTAGAAAAAAAAAGTCCTACTATAACTAGATATTCCTTATTATTAATAGCACTAGTATTAGTATCAGTATCTTTTTCAGGGAATGATCATTAACTAGGGTGGAAAATACAGGAGGAAGAAAAGATGGGGGATGAAAAGAAAAGATCATGAGTTGTGTCATGTCTAAAGATTTGTGTGTGTGTGTGGTGATGGGGATTGAACCTAGGGTCTTGTACATGCAAGGCAAGCACTCCACCAACTGAGCTATATCCCCAGCCCTTCTAAAATTATTTTTTGACTAAATTTTACTCATGGAATTCATAAGAGATTAGAGCTAGAAAAGCTGATTAGTAAAACTCTATGCATTGAGATAATTGTTGAAGCTAGGAAAGTGATGAGATTGGCCTCAGAGAGAAGATAAAAAGAAAAAAAAATCTTGCAGGGCACTATTATTTCAGGGGCCAATGGTAGAAGATGTATGTGTTAACTTTGCATTGCTATCTTTACATTGCTATTAAAAAAAACCCGATAAGACAACTTAAAAAGATAAAAGGTTTATTCTGGCTTGCAGTTGTAGAGGTTTCAGTGCGTGGTCACTTGATCCTGTTGCTTTGGGCCTGTAATAGCAAGAAAATCATGGCAGGAGCCTAAGGAAGAAGAAGACTGTTCCCTAGTGGCAGGAAAGGTAGGAGAGAGGAGAGCACAGACCCAATGACCTAAATTCCTTCCACTTGGCTCCACCCTTAAAGGTTCCACCACCTCTACTAGCAACACAGCTAGTGACCAAGTCTTCCACACATAGGCCTTTGAGAGACATTCAATATTCCAATTATAGCAATGAATATGAAACAGAATAAAGAATAGTCACTAAGGTGACCATCCAGGAGCTATAGAAGCCAACAAAGAAGAGACCACAGTGAAGCTGTTTGTGATGCTCATTTCCTATTTTTGTAGGGAAGAGAAGATGAAGGAGGTCCTCTGATAAAATTGAGGAATACAGTGTTGCTGTTAGTATCAGAAGAAAAAAACGTTTTACAAATAATATTAGATGAAAGAGGATTGCTGGGCCGTGGAGAAGACAAGAGTTGAAATGGTAGCTGAAGCTACAGCAGGTCAGATGGGAATGGTTTTGTCAACTTCCCAAAATGTCACCAGGAAAACATCCACTTCAGCAGTAGAAAAGAGCTCTTGGTAAAAGTCTGAGTAGCATCTGAGAAGAGTGAAGTAAGAGGAGAACACTTATAGGATTTAGGATTTGACTGGGTGATTTTTAGGCAGGTCTTGCAAAATTGGAAACTGGTTGGGATCATGCAGAGTTATAACAGCTTTGGAACGATGTGTACAGTGAGGCAAGGGATAGAAATAAATCCTGAGAATCAAGCTGTTAGTTTAGTTGTTTCAGTTTGATTTCAGAAGAGTGAATATCTCCTGGAACAAGAAGCTAAATTAGTCTGTACTACTTCTTAGTATTATTTAACACAGGACATAAAAGTATAGGCAGTTTTTTGTTTAGCACATGGGCAGGAGATTATTTAGGGTTTAGTTCTCATTTTGTAATTTTCTCTGGGGATAGTTAGAAAAGAACAACAGTAACAGGAAAGAGGCGGGGTTTATCCAGCATTAAGAACTGACAGGTGCCAGGTGTGATCCTGTATGCCTGTAATCTCAGCGACTGAGGCAGGAGGATTGCAAGTTTGAGACCAGCCTCAGCAATTTAGCAAGGCCCTCAGCAACATATCAAGACCCTGTCTCAAAATAAAAAAATAAAAAGAGCTGGGGATGTAGCTCAGTTGTTGAGCGCCTCTAAATTCAATCCCCAATACCTCCCAACCCCCGAAAAAAGAACTAACAAATAGTGTAAAGTAACTCTGACAGTGGTGACAGAGTCAAGCCTAGTAAAGGATACAGTTGAATGAGGAGATCACAGGCAAGTTAAAACAGGAGAAGATTCAAGGAATAACAGCAGGAACGCAGCAAAGATTGAGAACATGTTGTGTCTTCCATGAGAGGAAGAATTTGAAGAGATTCGATATTAGGAAAGTGTATCGAAAATGGTAACAGGAGGGGTGAAAATGATTTATCATACTTTATGCTAATTACGACTAGTAGGTTCCCTTAGTTATATTAATATTTATATAGTAGACAGAATTAAAAGATGAATCTCTTTTTCTGACAGTTAAATTCATTCTACTTTAACACCAGTTCAGCTCTCATGTCTGTGAAGCTGTCCCGACTTCCCAGGGCGCCTGCTCTGAGCTGTTAGCATGCAACAGCTCTGGCGAAATCTCCATGGTGATTCCTAGCACAGGACATTGTTTACACATGTAAGGGAGGGGAAAACGACATTGCTGTTTAAAACCCAAATTTACTGCAGTATTTCCGTCCCTTGGGGAGTGGTAAAATTTTCTCCATAGAGTAGAAAGCCTTCTATTCAACAGAAGAGCCTTACAGTCCACTGTGACTGTAAAAGGAGAGACCCCAGAGTATGATTAGGAATGGGCCAGTGGAAAAATAAGAGAATAAAACTGGTTTGTATTCAAAATGAGCAGGAATTTGGGAGACTGGAAGCAGATCACAGGAGAAATGTTAAAAAGACGATAGAAGGAGCAAATGATCAAGCAAGCTCCATAGACAGTGGTCCGTGGAGCAAAATTGACTAGCTCCTGGTAGTAGAAATGGCCTGAGAAATTTAAAAACAGAATGCACAGTAAATATTCACAGTGAGGTATTTTTCTATGTGGTTCTTTGTCAACAAATCACCCCAAACCTTAATGCATACTTCATGCACTTCATGTCGTATGTTTTGCAGAAAATCAAGGCAAGGGGGGCTGGGTTCCACATCCGAGGGTACATAGACAATAGAAAATAGACTAGCTGTGGAAGGTGACACACATGTAAAATCAAGTTGGAGTCATCAGGATATGACAGTGAGGTGGCCTTGGGACTCTAAGTCCATGGAATCTAAAACAACCATGAAATCTTGTCAAGGGCAATGAGCTTGCCCTAGCATATGCAGTAACTATTTGAGCAATTTTTCTCAAATGTCCAAAGGGAAATGGTCCCAGCTGTCATCTGGGTTATATAGATTGGTTTCCATTAGCTGAACTTGTGTTCCCTATGATCAGAGAGTCCCTCAATGTAAGGAAATGTATCTTAAACATCTTTGCAACCTCAATGCCTAACAGAATGTAGTGTAAGTAAGTGGTCAATGAGAATTTGTTAAATAAATGAATTTTAAAAATTGGTTGATTAAAAACAGTTCTAGCCAGGCACAGTGGTGCATGCCTGTCATCCCAGCAGCTTGGGAGGCTGAGACAGGAGGATCGTGAGTTCAAAGCCAGCATCAAGAAAAGTGAGGCACTAAGCAACTCAGTGAGAACCTGTCTCTAATTAAAATACAAAATAGAGCTGGGGATGTGGTTCAGAGGTCAAGTACCCCTGAATTAAAAAAAAAAAAAGCTCTATTTTATTGGCACAAGAAGGTCAGAGTTTTTCTTAGTGTTGTGAGAAAAGCAACAAAAAGAAAACAAATGATGTGGAAAGAAGTGAGCAAATCTTAAATTCCATATTCAACACCCTATAATAGGGAGGGATTCATATTTCCATGTCACATTCTACTCTTGAGAAGTGTGACTAATAAGGCTGGGAGGTGACACTGCAGTTTTAAGAGAAGGTTCAACATGGGGAAAATAAAGTGCTTTTAGAAGAAATAGGGTTATGTGCAGATTAGAAAAGCAAGGTTGGTAGGCTTAGCCTGAACTGCACAGGTTGCCTAGGCTGTGTATTTTGACATCATGTCTGAAGGTAGACAGCAGCAATACTTCAGCAGAAAGCCTTTGGTGGAGAGGGATCATCTTCAACATTCAGCAAGTAGTAGTAGTGCCCAAGTCCAATGTCCTCTTCTAACATTGGCAGTGAGGGAAACAAGGCCCAAAGGAAAGGCCACACATAAAGGTAAGATCCTCTGCCAGGCTTCCTGAAAATAGAAAGTCCTGCTGATATTGTGTTTCACTGACATATCTCTGCTGAAAGAACCACAGCTGGCATACACTTGCTATTTTGGTTAAGATTAACCTTTGGAAATTTTTAGATAATACTTTAGGCATTCTCAAAAGTTAAGAATTACTGTATTAGCAATAAATTGTGATTTAAAAATAATGTATAGAAAACTTGCATTTTATACTACACCTAAGTCAACTTTTCCAAAGTGGAGGGGGGACCTTTCTGGTGAAATCTAAAGCAGTAAACCTGGTTAAATCACTTTTCTAGACTAAAGCAGAAAATTAAAGATTATGGCAAGATTTTTGTTTGCTTCTTTGTAGAATCAAGACAAGCAGAATAAATGCAGAATTATTGAAAGTAGTGTCAACAGGAGTGGGGGTGGGGTGATGATTACTTCTTGCCATAAAAATTATTCCATATAAATATGTAATTTAATGCTAGCTTTCTTCACATAGTAGGGAGAAACAGACTAAATTTAAGTGTCAACAACTATTTACTGAGTTTTTATTGTAAATATTTAGAAGTTGACATAGCATGCATAATATATAAAAAAAAATTCTACCATACTAACTAGTCTATGATTATGCAAGAATAATTATTAGACTATTCAATGGGAAGTCCAAAATCTTTATTCTACACCCCTAGAAAAAATCAAAAGCGCTCTCACTTCTCATTTTTGAAAGAGGATTTATAATCCTTGGTGCTGGATTCTAAAAGCAAAGTGCTTTTAGAATCTGGGTGAGAAGATTGCTCTCAGATACAAAGCACTGAACATTTTTTATCCTTTCTTTTCTTATTGTAAAAAAATAGAACACCATCCAGCCCATCAAGTCATTTCACAAAGCCAAAAAAAATCACTTCTTCTCACACCCTTCATATTTTTCATGATATTTCTAGGAAGATTTTCAACTAGTTTCCCTTCATTTTTAACAAAAGAACCTTTCTTGAGTACCCCTAACAGTCACCTTTCATGTCAGAGGTTGACTTTATAATTTTAGCATCTTTATGCCCATCCTTAAAGCTACCTTAAAACAAAACTGAGTACATGATTGGAAACTATAGGAATAAAAAACAGACTGCAGAGATGCGAACAAACAGAGGCTATTTATTTGCTCTGCCAAGGAAGTCAACCACAATCTCTTGCATTTAGCAGAGATTCAAAGATAGATAGGGAAGTAGGGAAGTTTGATAGAAAAAAAGAGAGAGAGAGAGAGAGAGAGAAAGCTTTGTGTAAAGCATGAGGAACAATGACTAAAAACAGAGCACTATGTGTAATTGGTTTGTGGAACATATTTGGCTTTCTCTGGTCCTGAGTTGGAAGCAAAGGGAATAAACAGAGAAGCTGGCTGTAATTGAGCACATCCTGACAATTGTAGAATTACTGCAGAGACGGTGGTTTGGTTTACCAAGCTGTTTGCTATAGAGGTTGTGGGTCAGAGTCCCATTGTCAGGTGTGGTCTGACCACTATCTGTTTGTATATGAGTTTCTTGATCTTCATTTTTGGTCAGCATCTCACTTCTTGAGAGCTTAGCCAATGCAGAGAAAGCAGAGATCCAACTTTCGTTGTTTAGAAATTGTTCCTCCACCTCCTAATCAACTGCACAGCGAGATTGTCTTGACCTTTTTTGTCAAATCATCTCAATCTTATGAGAGAGAAGTTGTTCTGGACAAAATGCAACAGAACTGTATAATAACCACCATGACAAAAACAAGAAGAATCAGTAGTTTGTAAGAGTCATGGAACCAGGATCTCTAGTTGTCCAAACCTGGCTCAAAACAAATTACATAAGCTATGATGATTAATCGTAGAGAAACAAGTAGTGTTTCTTTGTGGTGATTTACAACCTCTTGTACCTTGACTATTTCATTAGCATAAATAGAGCAAGAATGAACAATGGCACTGATGTCTGATTGACTAGCCAATAAGAAATCTAGAGCAAAGGATTTGTCCGTCACTACTCATGCCAATGAATGAAGACCATTCTGTGTTCCATCTAAAGCAGAGGTGATTTCACTAATAACTTTTGCCAAAATTAGAGATAAATTTCTTAACAGTCTTTTCTATTTGTATGATTGCCACAGGTGAAAACAGTACTCTGATTGTTTGCATCAACAATGACTCAGAAATTTCCCCAGGCAGAATAATGAATAATCAAAGCTGGCACTGTTTGGGAGCTTATGTCTAAATCAGAATTTCCAGTCTAGGTGACTTATAAAATTAGGGTCTTTATGTACAGACAAATCTCAGAATACTATCCCTAAAGTATGTGAGATCCTAGTCTCAAGCAAACAGGACCAGGAATACTGGGCAAGACGGAAGTAGTATCCATAACGGGTAAAAGGAAATACAGGAAAAAAAAAGTCATTCATGCCATGAAGTCAGACTCAAGACCTTACAATGGTTGTGTTACATGTTTGGGTCTCTGCCTCTCTAGCTGGTATTTTAGTCAGCTTTTTCACTGTTGTGACTAAAAGATCTGACAAAAACTATTTTAGGAAGAAAAGTTTATTTTGGAGCCCACCGTTTCAGAGGTCTCAGTCCCTAGAAAGCCAGCTCCATTCATCAGGGATTTAGGCAAGGAAAACATCATGGCAGTAGAGCATGGTATCAGGAAGTAGCTCAAGACATCACACTAGGAAGCAGAGAGAGACAAAGTTCAGTTCACCAAATATATACCCCAAAGGCAGGCCCCAGTGACCCACCTCCTCCAGCCATACCTTACCAACCTACAGTTACCACTCAATTAATCCTTGTCAGGTGATTAATTTACTGTTTGGGTTGAGATTCTCATAACCCAATCATTTCACCTCTAAACCTTCTTGCATTGTTTCACACATGAGCTTTTAGGAGACATATCAGCTTTTAGGGGACACCTCATATCTAAACCATAATAGGTGGCAAGTATTTGGTCCATTGTCCTATGAAGATTGCTAAATTGAAACTTAGAATAATTTAGGTTCTTTTCAGTAGATGGTCCTTTTTCTAGAAGAGGAGGTCATGGCAAAGTCATGGGGAAATTTGTTTCAGGTCATTTGTCTCTTATAGGAAAACACTGTCAGCTATAATTCCCCAAGATCCCATTTAATAAAAGTAAGATATATCACAGAGGTTTTATTAGGGGGACCCAGTGATGGATAGAATGTCCAGAATGAACAATATTGAGAGTAGTAACTATGCTTTGGGATAACCTAATAAAGGTATTAAAATTACTATAGTGTGATCTAAACATTATCATAAAAAGGAAAGAAAGAGAACCATTGTAAGTAAATGACAACCAGGGATCTATGGAAAATGAGAATAAAGATTATGAATAAGCAGTGAAAAACAAAACAAAGTATTCAGGGATTCGGTTTCCACATCTTGAGTGGCATATATCTCCTATCTGAGGCCATTGGCTTACTGCAAAGATCAATAGTCTGCTCCTGAAGATTAGTCACTTCTGGAGGATTTCTGAAAATTCTCATTTTGGGACCCTCAGTTGGAGTAGCCTTGTAATTGTGTGAGATTCTGGTGGCTTATTTAGTACTGAAATGTGAATCCAAGGATTGACTCCCTGTAGTTTCATGACTATATTTGTTGTTAACAATGCTTTATAACATTTCATTCAATAATGTTCAGGAGAAGTTTTTCTCTGATGTCGATTACAAAGAAAAAGTCTATTGGTTGAGGATCACATAGAGGTTGTTTAGGCAGAAATCATGGAATGGTGGCCTACCTGTTAGTATGGAAAGATTTTGCAAGAAACTCTTTTACTATGTCTTTGTGAATCAGGATGTTGCCTAGCATTGGAAATGAAATTCTTAATGCATGTACTTTCTGTTAACAGTTCATAGAAGAATTGCCACTATGTCTCCAAAGGAGTGAATCATGGCTATAAGAAATAATAGAATTACTTTGGCTGTGGGAGCTCAGGGATTTCTGAAAGTTTTGTTAATTTTAATTTGTAAATGACACTCATTCTTTCAAGCTTTCCAGAAGATGGTAGGTAGTACAATCAGTACCTTGTGTAATTTCTGAGTAAGGAGGAATGTTTTACCAGCTTCTTTTATGTCAGTTTTCTTCAAGCGCATAGATTGGTCACTAGATATAAAAGTTGGTTTCTCCAGGCTGGAAACATAAAATCTAGCCACTTTTTTTTTTTACCAATTTTAAGTAGTATACCTTTTTAGTAAGGAAAGCCTTCTTCAATCCTTCCCTGAAAATAGACACATAACAATCATAATTTGAATCCTAAGTGGGGGAGAGTTTGCATAAATTTAATCTGATGATATTAAAGGACCCTAGTGCTCTATTCCTGGCATTATCTCACCTTTATGGTTTTCCCAGGGTTGTATTATTGTCAGATGGTGCATGACTTTCAACTACTTTTCTGAAGTTTCCCCATATATGTTGATTTAAGATAATAAAAACCAGTTTGTGTCAGGATGAATATTGTCATTCATAAACTTAATTCATACCTATCTGAAATTATCTAATGTTATCCTTATATTAACTTGAGCAAAAATTATAGGACTGAAGGTTACAATGATGTTTTTCATTCTTCTTTTTCCAATTCAGGAACTAAATAAACATTGATATTTTATAATGGTCTCTTTTAATTCCTCTAGAGATTTTTTTTTCCTTTGAGGGTTTAGTTAAGATTTGTCATAATAACCTGCTAGAACATTTCCTTTAAAATCTCTAGTATCTCTTTTGGCCTGGGCCTCAACCTTTATGACAGTCATACCTTTAAGAAGTGCATTTAAAGTTCCTAATGTCAGTGCCCGATTTTGTTTAGGGTACCAGCATTGGTGAATAATCCCCTTTGTTTATAAAGCATCCCCAAATCATGTACTACTTCAAAAGCATACCTGCTGTTTGTATACACTATTGTTATGGTTCAGATAGGAAGTATCCCCCAAAAGCTCATGTGTGAGACAAGATGAGAAAGTTTAAAGGTTAAATGATTGGGTTATGAGAGCCTTAACCTAATCAGTACATTGATCCTTTGATAGGGATTAACTGGGTGATAACTAGAGGTAGATAGGGTGTGATTGGGGGAGCTGGGTCACTGGGGGCATGCCTTTGGGATTTATATTTTGTCAGTTGTGAGTGGTGTGCACTCGTATTCTCTCTCTCTCTCTCTCTCTCTCTCTCTCTCTCTCTCCCCCCCCCCCTTCCTGGTGCTGTTTCCAGCTGCTTTCCTCCACCACACCCTTCCATGATGTTCTGCCTCATCTCAGGCACAGAGCAATAGTCTCAGCAGTCTAAGGACTGAGACCTCTGAAACCTCCTACCTGAAAATTGTTCTTATCAAGTCTTTTGGTCACAGCAATGAAAAATCTGACTAAAATTACTAAAGTTTGGACCTTTAGTGTCCCCCAAAGACCCATGGATTTAAAAAATTGGTCCCCAGAATGGTAATATTGGGAGGTGGTAGAACCTTCAAGAGGTGGGACCTAATGGGATTTTATCAGACCACTGGAGATGCCCTGGAAGGGGACAGTGAGACCCTGACCCCTTCTCTCTCTCTCATTCCCTAGATATAAGGTGATCAGTTTTACTCTACCACATGTCCCTGCCAGAAGCAATGGGGCCAGTCAATTATAGACTGAAACCTCTAAAATTGTAATTCAAAATGAACCTTTTCTCTTTGTAAGTTGGTTATCTTGGGTATTTGTCATGGTTCTAGAAAGCTGGTTACCACAATATATATTTACATTTAATGTTTGCTTTCTACTCTTTGGCTTGTTGATAAGTTCTTAAAAATACAGTAAGTCCTGACATCTGATCTAATCTTCTCTAAAGGAGAGTTTGAATTAATCAAAGTATATATCCTTCTTGATAATTCCAGCTTTAGTTTCAGTCTTGAGTAAAATCCACCAACAAATAATATTAGGACAGAGTTTTCAATGGGAGGCTCTAATAAATCTTAGTGAAGTCCAGAAAGTTTTTAAAGTGAGGTAAAATGATGATGGGATTCTTCTTCTTCTTGCAGAAACGGTAGAGTGTCAGGATTCAGAGTGATGCAACAGGGAACTATAATGAGAGAATAAGAGTAATAAAACTGCAGTCAGCAGTCATGTTTACACTGTGTGATAAACCATTCTGAGAACCTAGAATCAGTCAGCAAAAGCATGAACAAATTTTATAGTGGCAGCTTTTGCCCTAAGACTAGAGGGTCTTTGCAACCAGGTCAGGATGGAGTGATGATGGATGGTTCTCATGAAGTTGAGTTTAAACCACCAGCACTCATCCATTTTACTCATGCACTAATAGGGAATTTTGGGAATTAGAATGCTGTTATGGATTAAATTATACTCCCTTTCCTCCCCCAAATAAAAATATGTTGACATCTTCACCCTCATTGTTCATTATGTGACTTTATTTTTTAAAGAGTCTTTGCAAATGTAACTAGTTAAATTAAGATGAGTTCATGCTGGAATAGAGTAGGCTGTTAATCCGGAGTGAGTGATGTACCTGTAAGAGACAAAGGAGGCACATGGGGAGAATATGACCAGCTGACAGCGGAGGCAGAGATTGAGTGATGCATCTACAAGCCAACGTATGCCAAGGACTGCTAGTAAACAGCAGAGCCAGGAAGAAACAAGAAAGGATTATTTCTTACAGGTTTCAGAATGGGCTCACACCCCACAGTGCCTTGATTGCATACTTCTAGTCTAGCTAGAGACAATACACTTCTCTTGTTTTAAGCTTACAAAGCACTTTTTGGTGTTTTTGCTATAGTAGCTCTAGGAAACTACAACACTTAGAGAATGAGGTTGTTGAGAGACTTCTTCAGAATGAGGTTGTTGAGAGATCTTCTCATATTTGGACTCCCAGAGGAGAGTCTCTTACTGAGGACTTGGTCAATTCATAAGGAGATGTCACAGTCTCCAAAAACATTGGCTTCTAAGCCTGCAAGATCCAGTGAAACCTAGAAATCCTCTCAACCGTCTTTTTGTGAGGGGTCTAGGATAAGTTAGGATGGTTTGTATTTGGAAAGAAATCTTTTTCTCCTTCTTAGCTAGGTCATGCCCTAAATAGGGAGGCAAATGCAGGAGAAGAGGGAGGATTTATTAGGATGATTAATTTAATTGCTATTGCTTGAGTTTGTCAACTTCTCATTACCTTTACCAGGAAATCTTTAGTGAAGTAATTTTTTATTTAGAATTGCTTAGAAACATTTAATAATAGCATACTGTGCACTTTGAAATTTGTTAAGAGGGTAGATCTCAAATTAGGTGCTTTTGCCACAATAAAAATAAAATAAAGCTATGAATAAATTTAAATAGACTATTATAACTTATAAGAAACTTCCTCATTTCACATTTGTGATAACAGAATTTGGATTCATTCAAGAAATAGTCAACATCAAACTAGTACCTTATGAGAGTAAATGTAATGTAGTTTGTCCAAATATAAATTTATATAACTTTTTTTTTGTTATTAACATGCTTTGACAATGTAGTTCTAAATTACTGAAGTATCTTTTTCTACAACCCAGAATATGGTTTTTGCTATAAAGTTAATGCTCAAAGAAAGGAAGACTGCTCGCACTGAGAAAGGAGCATGTGGACCCTTCATGAGTCTGCAGCACTGAATTTAGGGACAACTGCTTGCTATGGTCTGAACATTTGTGTAATGGTATTCAGAGGCGATAAGGTCATGAGGGTGAAGTGCTCATAAATTGGATTAGTGAGTGTCTAATTGAAATCCCAGAGAACTACCTCGTCCCTTCCACCATACAGACACCATCTATGAACCAGAGAGTGCCTTCACTTGACGTTGAATCTGATAGCACCTTGATCTTGGACTTGCCAGCCTTCAGAACTGTGAGACATACACTTCTATTGTTTTTAAGCCTCCTAGTCCATGCCAATCTGTTATAACAGCCCAACTGGACTAAAATACTGCCTTTGCTTAAATTAAATGTTCAAATTAAAAATTTAAATCAAATTAAATGTTCCCCTGAGTGGACATTGAAGATCCAAATCCTCCTTGATGAAGTTATGTAATTTACAATATATTATTATGAATTATATGGTAGCAAAAGTACATATTAGATGCAGGAGTTTTTCTTGAAAGAGCACAAAATTTAGATTTATAAAACTCAATCTAGCAACACCCAACCAAAGTGATTTTTGTCTTGGGTCTCTACTCTGATAATATTTGGCCACCTAAAATAATCATCGTTTCTTAAATATATGTATTTAATACAAAATATATGTATTTAATAGAAGACTTATTGTAGAATTGACTCACATGATTATGGAGGCTGAGGAGTCTCATGATCTGCTATCTACAAGTTGGAGAACCAGAAAACCAGTGGTGCACTTCACACAGTCTGAAGGTCTTGGAAGTGGTGGTGAAGTGGTGGGGGAGAGCTGCTTATCTAAGTCCTTGAGGCCAAAGACCCAAGAACAAAACCTTCTGATGAAGAGTGAGAGACGATAGATGTCCAGGGTGAAGAAGAGAGTGTGAATCTGTCCTTCCTATACCTTTTGTTCTGTTCAGGTCCTTGGGGAATTGGATGATGTCCACCCACAGTGGTGAGGCAGATTTTTGTGTTCACTCAGTCTACCAATTCAAATGCTAATCTCTTCCAGTAAAGCCTTCACAGACACTCCCTGAGATAATGTTTGGCCAGCTACCTAGGCGTCCCATAGCCCAGTTGAGCCGATACATAAGAGTAGCCATCACGCCATCTCTGAACATAGACCTGACAGTTTGGATTCCTCCTCCCTCCCCTTGACAGATAAAAGCCTAGAGAGAATGCTTTCTTTGAAGTGGAGCCAATTTTCCCAGACAAAATTCTAGACAAAAGGAAAACCTTATCCAGTCTTATTGGAGACCCTCAGCAAAGTTTGCTCAAACGGATGCCAGTCAGTGAAAACTGCACTAGTTTATAGGCCAATGAGAACAACAAGCTTGGAGATCCCGTATGCTCCACCCTTTGATTCTTCTTCCAAAGACAAACAACACTATTAGAGAGCACGACACAAAAAAGAAAGCAGGAAAATAACAGAAGGAAAGCAGAAAAAGAATGAAAAAGGAATGGCTTGATTCCACCAAGAATGCCAAACGAAATCAATAAGAAAACCTATATATCAAACTGTGAATAAATGTCCAAGAAATACAATGCAAAGAGAACAGAGTTCAGATCTGGTACAGACTTACACTGTTGCCCAGACTTGCGAGCCCATAAGCAGCAAGGTGCTCTGATCATTGACCAGGCTAAAGGCTTGGCCCACAGCTTTGAGCAGTGTATAATATACCTTCATGAGATGTCAGGGAAAACAAATAAAGAGAGCCCAAAGGAAAATAAACAGAAGTTATTTAGTCAAAATGTGCTAGTACAAAGGAATCAATATCAACACTTCTGTTTGGGAGAGACTTAAAATAGGCAAGGTGATAGTTTTATAGTGGGGGGAAAAATGGGGGGGCTTCAATTATGGTCTGTTTGGAGTTATCTGGATAAGGAAGCTGGAGGGGAACTAAGTAGAAGTGAGACAGTTTATGTCATTAGTTTGAAGATATTGGCTTTCATTGGTAGATACTTACTTGGAATCATGTGCAAAAATAGAGAAGGCAGCAGTCATTTGCCAAGCCCTGACATCCTGGGCTGGTAGCTACAGAGGTTGTGGGTCAGAGTGTTGTTGTCAGATATGGTTTGGCCATTGTTTCTTTATTCTTTCAGCCTCGCAAACTTAAAGTATCTAGTTTCATATTCCTCTATCCTTTTATTAAAATATGTTATGGTGATACTGATATCATATTTAAATTAGAGAAGTCATTCTTGTTAAGAGCATATGTGGTGAAAAGATGAATTTTTTTTAAAGATCTTCATCTTCTGATTCTCATTTCTGGTTTCATCAATAAGAACCGCGTTGATTTGCCTTAAGACTACAGGTTATCAGGTTCATCTGGCATGATTTTCATTAAATTAAGCTCTTAATTTTAAAATTTTATAATGGCTGCCAAAATTTATGGTGGTCATAGCAAATAAAGAAATTTAAAGAATATATAATAAAACTTCATTATCTGACCTCTTAAGTTTGGAATATGTGATAATTCAGATGATGAAAATACTTATGTTTTAATTCACAAAGAAATGTTCTACTAAGCAAATCATTATTTCTCCCTATAAATAAAAAATCTCCATTTATTTTCCAATGAGTCAATAATCAGAATTTTTGCAAGTACTAATCCGGTCTCCCAATCTCACTAGTGTAAATTTAAAAAGGATATGACATATTGCACTTAAAGTAAATAATATTCCAATGTGAAATCCTATGTGATTTTAATAACCAATGGTGTAAGTGAAGGTTTAGTTTCTATCAGAGTGATTGAGTCCTATTGCATTTAGTGTAAATGTAAATTCTATAAATTGGTATTATTATTTCCCTATAATTGAACATTATTCAATGTTATAGTCATTTATTACTATAATTAATAAATAAAAATAGAGAAGTACATATATACACAGCAATCAAAAAGAATAAAATTCTGTCATTTGCAGTAACATGCATAGAACTGTAGGATACTATGTTAAGTGCAATAAGCCAGGTACAAAAAGGCAAATACAACATATTCTCATATATATGTGGAAGTTTAAAAAAGTTGATCTCATAAATCAGTGATTACCAGAAATTGGGAAGGACGTGGAGAAGGTGAGGATGGAGAGAGAATGTTTAAAGGGCAAGGGGTGCAGTTAGAAAGAATAACTTCTAATGTGCTGTGACAAAGTAGGATATCGATGGTTGACAATGATTGTGTACTTCAAAATAATTAGAGATGATTTGAATATTACTAACACAAATAATAAATATTAAAGGTGATGGATATGCTGATCTACTCATCATATATTGTGTACATTGAAATGTCACACTGTGTCCCACAAATGTGTAAAATTGTTCATTGTTATGTGGCAATTAAAAAGAAAAATATGTTTTAAAAAAAACCACAAATCAAACAAAAAACAAATAGAGAAGCAACAGTGCACCTCTATTTAAATAGAAAATGTGCCCCAGTGTAAAAAACATGATTTGTACTCGATTACCTCAAATATATCTTTTAGTGCCCAAAGTTTAATTGATGTCTCACCTTTATATATACCTCAACATGTGCAAGTTCAGTTTTAAGCACTTTAAAAATGTGAAACGTTCAATGTGATTCTAACAATAAATAATCTTTGTTTATTGAGTGCTTGTTACATGCTGTATCCATTTAAAATCCTTGCCTCTTTAATTTTCAAAACAATTTGACAAATTGGATACTGTTATTCTGTTTTTATAAATTAATCATGGAATTCTTGAAAGATTAGCCCTTTTATAGCTCCTTAATTGTTTTTTCCTATCTCCTTTTCTTTTCTTTTTCTTTCTTTCTTTTTTTTTTTAACTGGTCCAGTGGAGGGAGAGAGTCAGGGTTGGGGATAGTGAGCAGGAGTCCACATCAGGCAGTGACCTGGAGCTGAGTCAGACCAGGAATCTTCGTCCTCAATTTCTGGGATGAGACCAGGCTACCTGATCCACAAGCAGAAAATCCACAACTACATCCAAACCAATCACACCACAGAGTACAGAGCCAAGAAGCTCAGGGAGAAGCTGGACTGCCAAATCCCCAAGAGGAACCTCAAGTAGATAAACTGAAGAAATTATTCTATTAAAAAGCCCAGATCCTTGTGGCCATGGGGTACAGCAAAGGGGCCCAACACAGTGGGTAACCACAGAGCCTCAGAGCAGCCAGCTTCCTTGTACAGTGCCAGATGAGCCAGGTCAAGTCAGAGTGCACACAGAGCACATGACAGAGACAGATGCAGGACCTTGATAATTCACAGCTTTAGGAAGTAGCACTGCTGAAGGAACCAGCCAGGGTTTAGGAATGTTCTGGGCTCTGTCACTCACTAGATGCCCCAATGTAAAAAACATGATTCGTACTTAATCACTTCAAAGATGTCTTCTAGTGCCCAAAGTTTAATTGATGTCTCACCTTTGTATACACCTCAACATGTGCAAGTTCAGTTTTAAGCTCTTTAAAAATGTGAAACCTTCAATGTGGTTCTAACAATAAATAATCTTTGTTTATTGAGTGCTTACTACATGCTGGGTCCATTTAAAATCATTGCCTCTTTAGTTTTCAATTTTTTAATTGTCTGGAGAAAACCATTTAACATTTCTGAAAATTAAGTTAACAATTCTAAATATTAAGTTTCTTCATCTATTAAATGAAAATAATAAGACTCAAAAAGTATTTTTTATATAATCAGAAACAGTCCCATGGACTCAGAGAACTTCAACAAATCTCCTCCCATCCCTGACCTCCAGCCTATTCCTTACCTGGGTGCATTAGAATAGTGCTGTCCAAACAACTTGCTTTGTTGAAGAAAATAAATGTAATAGCAGCTGGAAAATAATAGGAATGCAATCTCTGGTGGCTGTTATACTTGTTGTTTATGTCGTTATACACAAGAACCAAAGGAAAGCAGAGACCTCACCAGTAAGTAATTCTCTCTTAGACTAAGAGGTATTCAGTTGATTCCTCCTGATTTAAACGAAACCAAATCCAAGTCCAACAAAATTCATCTGAACTCTCTTCTAAGAGAAATCTTTTGTGTTCTTCTATAGGTTTCAAAACTATAGTGTAATTCAGCACAGACATTACCAAATTGATTTGATAGCTCTTGGTGTCTGCGCCTGTTTCATACATGAGAAAAGCCAGGTCCAAAAAGATGTGTCAATTTGATGGAGGGTGAGGGTGAGAGTGAGATGTAATGAATATTTCTAGAACAGTCATCCATGGCTCCTGGATTCTAAGTGAAATAGAGGTTTCTATAGACTATAGTTAACTGCTTTTTGTTCTTCATGATTTCCTATAAATGTGCAATATAATAACTCAGTATATTCTTTGCCTATAGTAATTTTCCCCAAAGAATTGTAATAACTGTCTTTCAGAAGCTGGAAGAGGAGGGGAAGGAGCAGGAGGGGAAAGGAAATGCAAAGGAGAAGAAAGCGGATCAATGTGACCAAATTTGGTTTCTGATTTGGAGGTGCAATTATGTGAAAAAAGTAATGGGATGAAATATTTAAAAGAGATACTGCTGGGGAACCAGACATGCCTCAATGCCACACTGATGAAGGATAGCTGCTAATAGGCTGTTCATAATTAGCTATCTTGTTCCTAGCCTGACACAGCACCAAGGCAGCTCACAGAAGAAAGTACAACTAATCAAGCCACACTAACTATGCTCATTAGCTTGCATTCCACATAGCACTGGAGCCCGTGTCCAACTTGAAAGGGCCAAGATGCCAGACACCTTTGAAAATATTAGAGTTTCAATTTGCCTGTCTACTAAAGAGTATTGTAAATGAAATAATATATTAGCCATTACCAGAGTTTATCATGGCTGTGAAGGCTTTGTCCTTCACATAGTAATTATCTTCTTTTGTCTAGAGATGGGGCTTCTGAAAAGGTGATTGGATCATTGGCTGTAACTACATCAATGAATTAATTTATTAATGGACTAGTAATTTGAATGGACTATTGGGAAGTGCTAGAAACCATAGGAGGTGAGGACCTAGTTGGAGGAAAGTAGGTTACTGGAGTTAAGCCCTGGAGGGGTACATCTTGTTCATGCCCCTCAGCCTCCATCAGTCTTCGCTTTCCAGCCACCTGAGTTGAGCAGCTTTGCTCTGCCACATTCTCCCCGCCATGATGTTCTGCCTCAATTCAGTCCCAAGGCAATGGAGCCAGTTGACCTTGGACTGAAACTTCGGAAACCAGGAGCCAAAATAAGTCTTTCCTTCTCCAAGTTGATTTTCTCAGGTATTTTGTCACAGAGAGGAAAAGCTGATTAACAGCAATTATTTTCTTTTAGTTGCTGAATACTACACATTTTCCTTAATCAAAAGGTTTTTGTGCATGCTGTTGTTTCTGCTTAGAATGCTCTATCAGCTTCTCACCTATTACTCCTTCCTCTACTCCCACCTTTTAATTCTCAGCCTCCGGCTCATTCCACTTAAACTTCTAATTTCAGCATAATGGTCACTTTCCCCAAAGTGGTATAAATCATTGGATAGCTGAACTGGATGAGGGACTAGATTGGATGAGGTTCACTGTAACTTCTCCTTTCACTCATCATATTTACTTATCTGTCTTCTCTTGTCCCTTCCCCTTATCCATTCCCTTATACCATAAACAACAGGGGATCTTGTATCTTTTCATTGGCCTAGCATCTTGGCTGGCACATAGTAGACACTCCCAGTAATATTTGTTGAGTGAATGGATGGATAGACAAGTGAATGGGTGTAAATAGAGACAGATTAGAGGATCACACAGGTATTCTTCTAAAGATACTATGTTAATCAGAATGACAGCCTTGATAAGTAAAAACCCCCAAATTTCAGCTTAACACAATAGACAGTGATTAGTCCAATGGTAATAGTCCGGTCACATGATGATTTATTATAAGAGTTCTTAATAAATAGAAATGAACTCTCTTTTCCACAGCAAGCTAAATCCCAGGCTTCTACCATCTTAGGAAGTAAAAAAGGGATGGCAGAAGAGAACTCTCACATCTTAACCAGTGCCAGCCTGGAAGTGACACAGATAATTTCTTAAAAGGTTTCATTTGGCACATCTAGAAGCAAGGACACCTGAGAAATGGAATCCTCATCTGGACTCTTCTCCCAGTGAAAATACAATATATAAAATGAGAGTTTAGGTTTTTAGAGGATGGATAACCGTAACTATCTATGGACACAAGCCAATCCAGATAACCAAGCTAAAACAACTCCCAATTCAGTAGTCTGTATATCACTATTCATATAAATTTCTGCTTTACTTTGTCTTTGAAATAATGGTCCTAATAAGGTCTTACTCATACTGATGTTTTAAATGATTAAGACTAAATTCCAAAAGTTCTTTTTAATTTCCTTGAAGTTTTGTAGTTTTTTGTGTTGTTATATAACTTTATTAAACAATATGTAAAAATTTTACATAGAACAAAATGACCAAAGTATTTTCAAAGTTGCCTTGACTGACAAAGTCTCTTCTAATCATGAAGTCTACCCTTATTTATTTATCAGTATTATAATCTAAGGTAGCATTAATTTATATCCTAAAATAGCTTTCAAATAATATTTAAAACCATCATTATAAATAGAATAAAAACATAACTCACTGTATTTTTTTATTAGCCTCAAGGAGAAGAAATAATTTAAAAATGTGTAATTGACTTTAGTGAGTTCTTGCCACATCTAAAGACAAGGATCTCTAGTTAATCTCTTTGGATATTATATAAGCACACAATATTATCTAAATAATAACAAATGTATACCCAAATGGCAAGTGAAATCAACAGAAAAAATATTACATATAATAGTCAAACTTATTGGAGATCATAGTCACTCCTTGGGTATACTAAAGGAAATATTCCTATTTTTATGAAAATGCCATACATTATCACAGGTTAATATTTTTGTGAGGACACATTGATTTAATAAGTTGAACATACAGCAATGATGCTACACTTGTGATAGTGGCTGTTGTGTTGAATATCTCTGATCTCCTAAATAATCAATATGCTCCTAAATAATCAATATGCTCCCAAAGGCTGCTGATGCAGTGCAAGGGCAGTGATTCATTTCACCACCAGTGACCTAGCACACCCTGGTTACCTTGGGGAGTGGCAGATTTATTATCCTCATCAACCGGAGACAGATGGGCTGACCCAATAATTTATGTGGTCTTATTTTCCTTGCAGACAGTGACTTGGACTAATTTAAGGATTAAGTGATATAGGAGTCAATTTTTGTAGAAAAGTAAAACTGTTGTAAGTTTGATTTCTACCCAAATTGTTAACACAATGACATGAGGTTAACCATCTGTTGGCATCCAGTGATTACCTGAAAAAGTGTGTCTTCCTTGGTTTGAAGAAAAGAGAGCTATCCAATGATCTATACCTCTGGAGACTATAGAGTCATTTTCTTTATGCTACTTACTTTCATATCATTTGTTTTCCTTTGGGGAACCTCCTTGGCCAAGGAGTGGCATTTAGTTCAAATTAGACCAATCAGACCCATTCACTCAAGATTGCTAATCACCTAAAAAAATGGATGGAGATAAAAATTCTTAAATATCTTGAGGGGCTCACTAAAGAAATGGTCTTTTAATTCTTCCTACCCTTTTTCTAGGGTATCTCTGGTTCTTTTGAGTTTCATGTCAAATTTTCCTTCAAGTTACTCATATCCTTCAGAAGAACACTTTTCTTTGCTTAAATTAACTAGAATCACTCTCTGTGGCTTGAAATTTAGGAATTTGACAATATAAAAGTCTTTAAAATTTGTAATCAAAGACATGAGATTTCCAGAAATTTTCAGTATATAATTTTTTTGAAGTTGTAATAGCTGAACAATTCTATTGAACAAATATGAAAGAAAATCTGTCAAGTTTAAAATATTTACATCTACGTTAAAAGCCAAAGAAACTCCCTGTTAAGTGAAGCTACTTTTGTACAAAGACATTGTACAGTAGTAACAATGGTTTGTTCTTTATAATTTTAACTCTTACACAGAGAGAGAGATGTGGTCCTATATTCAAAGAAGAAAATAGGTATGAAAGAGTTTCAGGATTCTTTATTGCTATAGAATTACACAATTGAATAATAGGGCCCCAGAATTGACCCAGCAGAAATCTAGAAGTCACATTTGATCCTTGTCTTGATTCTTACATAATGTCATCAGTTTGTAGCCCTGTTGCTTTTACCCTCAAAATGTATCTCAAAGCTTCGTTTCCCTCTCCATCTTGACTGCCCCTGCTCTATTCCAACTACCATCAACAGTTGTAGAACTACTACCAACCATCACCTTTCCAGCATGTAGAAGTGAAATATTCTAAGCTATTAATATGATTTTTAAACAATGCTTCACTTCTTTCTTATCCTGTCCCCATTAAAACAAATGAATCCAGTTCTCATTGCCAGCTTGGAAAAAGAGGAAACAAGGAGGGAAGGATTATGGCAGAGCAAAAAATCAGAAATTGCTTTGTAATCTTCCAGATCTGTTTCTAAAGACCAAATCCCTAAATCTCAGCGAAGATCAGGAAACAGACAGAGTATCTAGGCCAGAATCATGTAAGGAATATGATTTCCCTAAAACCAGAAATCCATGGGATTAGGAGGATAAGTTAAATAATGGGCACAGAAATGTCTGAGAGTCCAGACACAGAGGGACCTATTATCTCCTTGCTTTGCATAGCCACTAGAGGAGTGGAAATCCTTCAATAAGGAAACAACTATTTAGTGGGACTCTAGATAACTTTGTACAGACTCCTACACCCCACTCTGAGCAGAGAATCTCAGGTACTAAAGAGCCATGTTGAAGAGAATGACATTCTCTGTTGTCACTGGGGTCTATTTCTGCTCAAACTTTTATCATTACACAAAATTTTTTTTTGAACATTCAGCCTTCAAAACAGTTTTGAAGGCTGAATGTTCAATATTATGGAGCACCATTTGTTCAGCCTCTGATGAACAATGACACCTTTGATGTCTCACATCATGATGAATGGCATCATGGTGAGAGTCTGTGAGAGGCCAAGATTACATGACAAGACAGGAAGCCAGAGAATGATTCAGGGGTCAGGCTTTCTCTTATAACAACTCACTCTTGGGGATCTTAACTGGGGTCTTAATCTCTTCTGAGGGCAGCACCCCCAATGCCTACCAACCTCACTATGTCCCACCTCTCAACCGTCCCACCATCCTAATACCACCACATGAGGACCAGGCATTCAACACCTGAACCTCTGGGAGAAAAACTATATCCAAACCATAGCAATAAACAAATGAACAAATATTCTCCCTCATGAGTCAAAACCATAGCCCTAACATCACATGGATTTGAAGTTTGGATACATGTTACCTATTTCAGGAACCTCCAAACTAATAATTTGACACTGTTATAGATTTGATCCAATCCAGGATATAAAGCACCATCAAATGTAAATTTCTAGGGTGTGGATTGGTAAAAGTATGACCAGCAGGCCAAATCTGTTTTGTACAATCTGTGACCTCAGAATGGTTGAAAAAACCCAAAAGCATATTCTATGACATAAGAAAATGAAGTTAAATTCAAATTTCAATGTTTATAATTAAAGTTTTGTGGAAATATAGCTACACTTGTTAGTTTATATATTGCCTGTGGGTGATTTCACACTAATATTATTGTCAATGTAAAATAGTTGTGGCAGGAACTGTACTTTGCACTTTCACAGCTTCCCACTGCTTCTTGGTACACTACAAATCACAATAATTAAAGCCATAGTTTGGAAGCATTTTGAGTGTCACACGTATTACTTGTCTTAGTCTGTTTTGTGCTACTTTAACAGAATACTTCAGAACAGGTTGGTTCTGGAAGCTTGTAATCCAGCACTGATGGCTCAGAATCTGGCAACACTGATGGGTCAGAACCATTTTGGCTGCATCATCCCATGGTAAAAAGGCAGAGAAAGAGAGTTCACTCATCAATTTGTAATGAATCCACTCCCACAGTCACAGAATTAATTCATTTTTTAATGTCTTCATGACCTTATAACGTCTCATGAGGTCGCACCTCCCAACACTGTTGCAATGGTGATTAAGTTTCCTGCAAACAATTTTGGGGAACACATTGAAACCTAGTACATGCCAATGCATTTTATCTCATTTTTCATCACCATTGCACACTGATAATGTTGAAACAAACAAACAAAAAAGAGAGAAAATGAAAAGATAACTAGACTATATCATGATTTTAAGGCAAAATGTGAAATGAATGATTCTGTTATTTAATCAAACTTGAAACCATTATGTTTTATATATTTTATCATTCCATTCTTGTATTAAAAAATAGAATATCTGCTGACATTACCAAACTCAATAATCATCATACGATTTACATACAATATTCCCAATTAGAAAAATTAGATTTCAAAAATCCCATTAGGGGAGAATGTATTCACAAAAGTCAAAAGGAAGCTTCAACTAAAGTAAGTTTTCAAGTGGTTCTTTTTTTTATCCATGTAGGAAAAGCCACTTGCCAAAGTCAATTAATTAAATTGAATTTGAATACTGTATCCAAAGTATGATGTCCAGAAAAAAAAACTTGTTCAAATTGTTAGTCTTTTTGTGAGAAAAAAATGCTCAATTAGTTGAGTTTATAAGGGAATAACATCAATATTCAAGATAAGAAACAAATAATTTTTAATGTTTTTTGTTGTTCTGGATGAGTTGATTGATGTTACTGATACTGTTTTGTTACTCAGAATTCAATATTGAGTTTGAAGTGAATGAAAAATTAGCCTTTATGAATCATCTGAGTAAAACTACAGTCAATAATATTTTCAAAAAAGTTGGAAAACTTGAATTCAAACCAAATTGGAATCTACTAATATGTGTTATAACTTATGGAGATTAAAACATGCAGGAAAAAAATGAAGTATAATTGTACAAATTTATAAAGACTGAAAACATAAGGTATTTAAAGGTGAGAAAATTTTATTGAAATGCTTATGGAGTGGTGGTAAGGGCAAGCAAGGTTCATTGGACCTTAGAGACAAGTTTGGAATGCTATTGAGCCTACCATTTCTGCTTTTCAGTTATCAGGCTTCTTTATTCTATTTTAGACTACTTTCTCGTACTTCCTGAGATGGCTCATTAGAGTTCCTACCAACCTCACTATGTCCCACCTCTCAACCGTCCCACCATCCTAACACCACCACATGAGGACCAGGCCTTCAACACCTGAACCTCTGAGAGAAAAACTATACCCAAACCATAGCAGTAAACAAATAAACAAATATTCCCCCTCATGAGTCAGAACTATAGCCTAACATCACATGGATTTGAAATTTGGAGATACTTGGTGACTCCATTCCCACAGAGCAACTACTAGCTGTATTTTCTGGTTCCAAGTTTGAGAATTTGGGAAAGTGACTGAGTTTAGCAAACAAGGCCTGGTATCCTCTTTATACCAATCATTGGGTGAAAAGAAGCAGCCTCTCAAAAAAAAATGGCAACCACTATTGGAACCACTTACTTGGAGCAGGAGAAAGACCATTTCTTTAAAGAAAAGGTTATTCTGGACAGGTTAAACAGTCAATGTCCTCAGTATGTTGTTTTCCTGAACTAGCAGTTCTTAAAGTGTGGTTCATGGTAATGAAAATACCAGATTCTTTCAGATCTACTAATTCAAAATCATTCTCATAGTAATACTAAGGTGTAAATCAATTTTTGTTTTTTATGTTTTATTTTGCATTGATTCTGCAAAAGTAATTGTGGATAAAACTTCTTATGTCCTAGCACAAATGAAAGCATTAGCATGAAACTAAACTAATGATTATTGAACTATTCACCATGAGGCAAATTTGGAGGGGGGCTAGTTTTCATTTATTAATGTCCTTGATGAAGCAGTATAAATTATTAATTTTATTAAATAATGATCTTGATCACATATCTTTTTTTACATTCTATGTGATTAAAAGGAAATATTCATAAAATAAGTTTCTGGTATGCCAAAGTTAGATAATTGTCTCAGGAAATGCATTTGAGTGATGATTTAAGTTACCAAGTAGTCATTATAATGAAACCCAACTGGGAAAAATGGCCGACAGATAAACCATGGTTATTTAGACTTGAATATCTGTGAGACACTTTAGTCATAAATTCACCTTGTCACATATAAGAAGAACAATTGCCAGTGTTTGGTGCCAATGAGAAAATTCAAGATTTCAAGAGAAAATCAGAATTTGGGTAAACTTAGTTTCACCACTTCCCAATACTTAAAGATTTTTCTGTTGATACAGATGAAAATGTTAACAAATGTGCTCTTTTGACATAGTATAATTAATGTGTTAAAATTTGCCTGACTCATTAAACCAATATTTTCCATTTGACCAATGCATGAGGATACAAAATCATGTATGAATAAAATATATAAAGTACAAGATAAAACAATGGATTTTAATGCAATAGAATATGAAAATTACTTCAATATGCTTTCAGATTCTACATTGCAAGTAACTTTTAAGAAACTACTGAGCTGGAGGTGTAAGTCAGGGTTAGAGCACTTGCCTAGCATGAATGAGGCCCTGGGTTCCATTCCCAGCACTGCAAAGGAAAAACAATGTAAAAGAAACTAACATATGTTGGTATCCATACAGTACAAAATAAGAAAAGCCACAATTATCTGAAGGTATCTTAAAACACTCTCCCTACACAAATAAGCATTTTTAAGGGGTCTTAATAAGCTTTAGAAGTACAAAGGGGGTTTGAGGCTAAAATGTTCGATAAATTCTGCTCTAAACTATGTATTGTAAAGATATAGGGACAAGTGATAGGACAAGTGCCAGAGCCTTTGAATAGTAAGAAATCTAATTCTGCTAAATACTAATATTTGACATGTTTTTACTATTTATCATAATTTTTCTTCTTCATCATCATCATCATCAGTATTTCTACCAAAACAAGAGCAAATATTTGTTGAAAGTCTTTGTAGTCTAAGCTCAGTTCTAAATTCTCTCCATGCATTTAAAATAAGATATGGAAATAAGATATTGTTTGAAATAAGATATTGCCAATGAAGCAGACCAGGTACCCCCACCCAAAAGACCTTTGCCATAATTAAGCTTCTCCAGAGACCCTACCCATAATTATGCTTCTCACCAAGATTATACAGTGGGTCAACAGAATGTCAGCAAGGTTTCTATAGAGGGCACTGTGGTTTGAAGTTTCTCTTTCTTGTAAGTACAAAGTTTGCAGACAAAATGTGTGATAGAGTCTGTCTCAAAGAGAGCTATTGATATGCAAAAGTTACTATCTCCATTTTCTTGATAAAAACTTGTAAGTTTTGCCTAAGAATATAGGACAAAGAGTAACTGTTATGTACCCATCCATTGACATGTAACCATCCCACTAAGTATAAAGTTTAAAGAACATATAGCCTTGGGGTCTAGAGATTTTTAGGCATTAGCATCTCTGGACCTCTGAAGTTAAATAAAATTGCTTCCTGAAAATTTCTCTGGTGTCCAGCCACATCTGTCCTACATAATTATCATCCCCATTTCACAGATGGGAAACTGAGGTCTAGAAAGGCAAACAGGCCATGTAATCAGTACGTTTTCAGCTTCCAACTACTATGCAATCAAGAAAATCTCACTTGCACTGTTTATACTCTTAATGCATACATCCAGAGGCAAAGAAACAGTCTGTCCATGTTCTATAACCACAGTAGGTTCATTGTAATACCTACTACATTATGATATCTATACATTTGGTTTTTGAACCCTGGAAATGTGGCTAGTCTGAATTGATATGTCCTGCAAGTATAAAATCTACACTGAAATTCAAAGAATTAGAAAGAAAAAGAATGTAAAATATCTCATCAACATTTTTATAATCATTACCTGTTGAAATGATAAATATCTTAGATATGTTTGGTTAAATAAAAGTGCTATTAAATTAATTCCACTTGTTTCTTTTTCCTTCTAAAAAATATTTCAAAGGCTAGGGAGGTAGCTCAGTGGTACAGTATATATTTAGCACATAGAAGGCTCTGGGTTTTATCTCCAGCATTGTAAAAATATAAAAGAAAATGTGGCTAGTAAAATTGCTAAATTGCACATGCAGTTTGTATTTTATCTCTATTGGACAGTGTTGAACTAACAGATTAATTCAATTAAGCTTTACACTAGTTCAAATAAGAGGTTTTGTTATGGGCATCATATCCAAGAAACCAGTTCATTTCTTCCTGATATATTTTAAGGGCTTTATCCTTAATTAAAAATTACTGACACATAGTTTATTGTCCTCAAAGAGCTCATGCAACTTCAAACAATGTTATTTAAATCAGGCAAACAATCATGTTTCATCATGCCCTTTTAAAACTGCCCTGTTCAAGCCCATATTTCTTAGCTAAGTTCCAAATTTACACTTTTGCATGCATGAATCTTTCTGGTCATTAATAAAAATAAGAGAATGAGAGTTACAGATAGAAAAGCAAAGTGATGGGGACAAGTGTGGCAGATCCAAAGGAAATATTCTTGCACAGTAGATTGTTTGGAGAGACATAGGAAACCAAGACAAAATGCACCAAGATCTTGAGACTGCTGCATTCCTGCCTTTGAGGACTAGAGGGGGGAATAGGCTATCGAGATTGTTCAACGCTTTCCACTCCAGCTAAGCTGCAGCAGGAGTGGAATTACTAAGGATAATAGTCACACAGGTGTGTTCATCAAGAATAGCTACAACAGACACTAGTATGGCAATATGTAAATTAATGGATGTGTAACTGATGTGATTCTGCAATCTGTGTATGGGGTGAAGGTGGGAGTTCATAACCCACTTGAATCAAAGTGTGGAATATGATATGTCAAGAAATTTGTAATGTTTTGAACAACCAACAATAAAAAATTTAAAAAAAAAAGATATGTTGATAGTTAGCATAAGATTTGAGGCAGTGGGAAAGTTTTAGGCCTCTACCCAGTCATGATCCCACACGGGTTTGAGTTCATTTTATTTTATTTCTATTGAGAGTTGCTTTTTACATTTAAAAATGCCTCGGCATCTAGGCAGGTGTTTTCACTTAGACACCCCAGTTTGAAAGACTACTCAATGCAGACTGATGAATCCAGGACACACAAATCGCACATTTGGAGTGAGACAGAGTGAGGTAAGGGACAGAAAAGTGTAAGGCTAAGAAAAAAAAAAAAAAAAAAGAATAGCTACAACAGATATTAATTTTTTTCCTTGTAGTTTGGACCCCAAAATGTATCCCTAAGTTTCTTCTCTAATAATGGCTGACATTTATAGGCACTTAGAATATGCTGAGCCTTTTGTGTATGTATTCAATCCACCTACTAATGTTGGGAGGAAACTATACTATGCTTTCCCACTACTGTATTTTGGAAGCATGTAACTTGTTGCTTTCAGAGTTGAACAGCTAGAAAGAAATTTTGCCTCAGAATGAATCATCTCTCAAGTCTTACCTGTACCTGTTTTAGATGATAGTTTGATTTGACTTAGAGTTGTGGTTGGAATGGGTTGTTAGAAGACTCCGGGTCTTCTGTGATGGGTTGAAAGCATTTTGTATGTGAAAGGACAAGAATTTGAAGGGACAGAGGGTGGAATTTTATGGATTAAATGCATCTCACCACTCTAAATTCATATGTTGAAGCCCTAATCCCCACTGTGACTACATTTGGAAACAGGTTTTTTAAAGAGCTAACTAGGAGGCTTAAGGGAAGTCAGAAACATTTCTTCTAAGGACACCTAATCCAATAGGATTAGTGTCCTTATAAGAAAAGAGATACCTTGAGTGAGCAAGACAGAAGGTCACATGACTAGGGAGCAAGAAGTCTGCCCTCTGTGAGCGGAGGAGAGAGGACTCACCAGAAACCAACCTTTCCATCACTTTGGTCTAAGACAGTCAACCTACCGAAATTTGAAAAATAAATTTCTGTCATTGAAATCACTTGGTGTGTGGTATTCTGTTATAGCAGCCCTGTCAGACTAACAGAATCTGAGGCATAGAAATGCCAAGTAATTAATTAGTCACTGAGTTAGTAGACAACAAAAGGGAATTCTGACCCCATCCTCTAACCACTGCACGCACTGCCTTTCCTGCCCTGTTAACCAAGTTACTCCCTCTTCTCAGCCATGATGAAACCAAGATTCAGAAATAACACTTCAATATCATCTAATGCATATTATCTAACATCATCTATATATATTACAATAAATTCAGGATGTCAAAAACTAAGCCAGCCAAGGGCATTTGTTTTGTAAGATGTTGAAAGCCCACAATACTAAAAATTCATTTTAACCATGATCAAAAAAGAGTGAAAGTCAGAAAAATACAGATTTCTCTTAGATTTTATCCCAGGGGAGTATTATTTTTAAAAAAGAAAGAAAGAAAGAAAAGAAAAAAGCAAGAGAATTCTAAGAGGAAACTGGCTTTTGCTATAAGGCATTAAAGGGAAACATGCATATTCCATTCTGAATCCCACTGAGCATCTAATGGTCCTCCGCTGTTACATCTCATAGCATCCTTTGTTTTCCTTCATAGTTAAATGCTCTGCATTTTCTCAGTTTCTGTATTTTAAAATTAGGATAGTATTTTCTATCTTTTTAAGTTCTTAGCTGGCACCCCCTATAATGAAGGGCATATTAACAAGAGAAAATAAACAAGTTTATGAACACGTATGTTCATATACATATGGAAGATCCCCATAAAATGAGAAATTCTCAAAGAGGAGGCTTTGAATTCAGGCTTCAATACCATCTGCATCTGAAACAAGAAAATAATGATGCTGGGCTATAGCAGCTGTGAGTAAGTGACCAGGGGAAGCTTCATAAACAAGTATAAGGTTTGCTATTCAGATTTGAGTGGGTGCCTTCTCTAGTGATAAGAGTCTCCAGCACATTAGAGTCATCCTTCTCTTCCCAATAGTGAGAAGATAATTGTTTCACTCAGCTTTTTCATTGTTGTGACCAAAATACCTGACAGAAATAGCCTAGAGGAGGAAAAGTTTATTTGTGGCTCATGGTTTCAGAGGTCTCAGTCCATAGATGGCCAACTCCATTGCTCTGAGCCCAGAGTGAAGCAACACAACATGTGGGAAGGAACCACTAGAGAAAAGATGCTTAGCTCATATGGCAGGGTCATGAAACAGTGTGGGCACAGGGAAGATGCACCCTTTCCTTTCAGGGCATGCTGCCAGTAACCCACCTTCTCCAACCCTGCCCCGCCCTCCTACAGTTACCACCCAAACTAGGCTGAACTGATTAGGTTACAGCTCTTATACTCTAATGATTTCACCTCTGAATATTCCTGAATTAACAGGGGCTTTGGGGGGATTCCTCATACCCAAACCATAAAAACACCTTTACAAATATAGGTTTCCTTCATAAATTTAAATTCCCTTTACAAAAGTAGCATAGATGACATATTCTGCTTATACTATCTATCATAAAAAGTGTAAAATTTAAATAGATGAATATATATATATATATATATATATATATATATATATATATATATATATATATATATAAAATGCTTAGAATAATTCCTAACACATGGTAGAAGCTCAGTAAATATTGGTGGATATTATTGTTTACAGCATTTAACATAATTTTGCTGCACATAGTTTTGTGACTATTCATTCAATATTTGACTCTCCACTAGAATATGAGTTTCCTGGTGGCAGAAGAAATTAAACACTGTGGCACACATCACAATTCTTCCCTGCTATCCATTTCTTCTCTCCAGTAGGAACCAGAAGGAGATTGTGCTTCCTTGCCTTCTCAAAGTTGGGCATGGCCATTGACTTACTTTAGTCAATGAAATACATACAGAAGTGTCATGTCTGGTTCTATTTTCAAATGCTACTCTTTATTCTTCACTTCTCTCTTCTCCAACCTCACTGAATGTGGAAGTAGTGTTTGATCTAATGATATAACACTGAGTCCTGACATACAGGACAGCTACTCTGGGAAGTAAACTGGATCCATAGTAGACTTTGATAAGCAAGAAACAAACTGCTATTGCTTAAGCCTCGGAGACTTTGGGTTGACTTATTTCAGTAGCATAATCTAGCCTACCCTGGATTTTGTAACCATTACATTTCCACAGTGTATCATAAAGTCTGGCATATACTAAAGTGATTAAATGTGCTTTGATTAAATTAATAAATTAAAAAGTTTTAATCAGCAATTAAAATGAATGATTTTAATTAAAGAAATTATTTCAACTTGATTCTGTGTACAATCAAAAGTCTTGGAAATTTTAACTGATTAATACATAGGGATCACTATCCTTTAAATATCAAACCATTATCTTTGATAGAGTCACACATGCTTGGCACTCCAGGGGACCCCATTAAAATTTTGTGTTTTGTTGAATTTCAATTGAATAAACTTTTCTGTGACTTGGTCTTTGAAACCTTTATTCACTTACTTAAATCACTCCCATTTGAAGGCACCAGTGCCTCATAGAATGTCCCTGCAAAGCTCCATCTGTGTGTGTGTGGTCCCTGCCTCCATGACAACCAAAACCCAGATGCAGAAATTCTTCATAATCACTTAGATTACACTAGAAACCAGAAGGACATTGAGGTCAAAAATGATTCAAAGAACATGTTTAACAAATTGAATTTGCAGTTTCTACCACCAGGGAGGAGGTAAGGGGGATGGGCATTTGTTTGTGGTATCTTTTGGTTCTCATTTCAACATAAATCAATAAATTGGCCAAAAGAAAAGAAAAATATGAGCCCAGTGTATACTCATTGTAGAAGTGAAAGCAAGATCTGTGAGGGGCAATGGTGGGATCAGACAGAAAATTGAACTTGCCACAGAAAAAAGTGATGATACCCCAGAGAGCGAGGAAAGAGCCCTGTGTATGAGAAAGAAGTCTCAGATTAAAGGTGTTCTCCAGAGCTGCTAATGGTACCAGGAAATCCACTTATTTAGGAAGGTTCCTCAACTAACTCCTGGAGCTCCCAGTTCTGGTGACTAGGGGACTGTCAGACTCATAAACACAAGTATCAGGAGGATCTGAAATCTTATTTGAGGGGTAAGAACTAAGTAAGTCTAAGACATAAGAAAGGGGGGCAGAGAATAAAATGAAAGGACAGTTTTGATCTGTTAGAGAAGCTGTGGGCTTTGGAGAGGCAGCAGAGTACAGAAAATGAGCCAGGGTGCCTACTTGGATAACTTATTATTACCTTTACTAGTTGTGTGATCTTGGGCAAGTCTTAAACCTTAATTTAAACCTCTCTGTGCTGCCACTTCCTTCCCTGAAGATGAATATACATCAGTGCCCATCTCCAGGGATTGTCAAGGGGAATAAATGCCTTGATTAAGACCTGTACAGCTGCTTGTCCAGTGCCTAGCCCACAGCAATCATTCAGGAAATGCCGGCTTTTGTTATTATGGGCCTGGTGCACAAACTATCCTTACCAGCTATGTAATCTTGAGCATGTTATTTTTCTTCTCAGCATCTGTTTTCTCATCTGAAAAATGGAGTGGTAATCATTTTAATGCCTTATTGTTTTAAAAGGAGATACAACACTTTCAATAGCACCTTGCTCACTTATCTCATGATGGATATTCTGACAGTATTATTTCTTCTGATAGATAGGAAGCTAAATAGGAAGCGAAAGACACCCTACCTCTGAGAGGAGGAAGTGCAGTAGAGTCGAATGTGGGTGAAGATTTAACGTACACTAAAGAATATCTGGAGGAACGAGGATCAGTTTCTTCATAGTTGGAAAGAAATGGTTCATCTCTTTAAAGACTATAAGCTCATGTAAGAAAAGCTGAGATGGATTCTTGAAGACAGAGATCTGCTCACACTTTGCATCCCCTTAACACAGTGCAAGGCGCTCTAAGCATTTAGAATCCACTTAAACCAAGGGTCTATGATGGACAGTATAATCCAAAGTACATGTATAAAGACGCGAATTGGTGTGAATATACTTTGTATACAATCAGAGATAAGAAAAATTGTGCTCTATATGTGTGATAAGAGTTGTAATGCATTCTGCTGTCATATATAAAAATTAAAAAATAATAATAATTAAAAAAAAAAAACCTAGGGTCTCCCATACTGACTGTCCAGCAGAGGCCGCCCTGGGCCGTAGCTCCTGGGGCCTGAGAGCTGCGAGGGGGGAAACCAGCGGGGGGAGGCCCTGTCAACGCCTTGGGGCCCTGGTGGGAGGGGTTTGGCAGCGGAGGCGGCCCGGCCTCTGGCTGCTAGGATGGAGCAGAAGTGCGCTGGGAGCCCGAGGGCACGCAGCTGACTGAGCCGCGCAGCTTTGCTTGCCCCGCCGCCTTCCACCTGAGCTGCCCCAGCCAAACGCGCCCAGCCGTCTGCACTTCCCAGCTCCTACCGCAGCCCGCTGGTCAGAAAAGGAGTCTCCAGCGCTCGGAGCGCTTGGTCGGCCCCAGCAAACTCCTCCCGCCGGCACCAGGCTCGGCACTGAGCACCGGGATATCATGGTCTGCAAGACTCTCCTCGCTCTGTGCATCTTCACAGCAGGTACTTAGCGCAGACCTCAAGGAGGGGCCAGGCTCGGTGTGGCCCCCGCGGACATAGCTGGGGCTCCACCTGAAGCCGGGAGACTGGGAAGTAAGTCGCGGCTTGCGGGATCCTGACTGGTGCGAACCTCCGGGGCTGCGCGCAGGTGTGTGCGCACTTAGATTTGACAATCTTGAGCGGTGCGGAAGGAAGGGATGATGAAGCCTTCCTACTGCAGCCCGAGCCCGCACAAACTCTGCTTTGTGGAACAGGTGGCTGGCTGGCACAGCACATTTGAAACCCCCAAGGGCTATACTGTCTGCTCCTCCTTCGCTTTCTTCGCCGTGTTCCCTGAGCGCACCCGCCAGAGTCCGGATCAGACTTCTGGTCGCGGTTCCGCCTGGGGAGGGATTCAAAAGCAGGGGAACGAGTGGGGTTCCGGGGTAGTCGCATCTCGAAAGGTTTAGGAGGTGACTGCCTGCCCAGGTGGGGCTGGTCTTCGTTCCGGGTTGGCGATCTCGGGGTCTCCAAGGTCCCTTTTTAGTTATGCTTAAGGATGATATGGCTCAAGGGGTCCTAGGGACAGTGGACCCGGCTGGGGTCAAGCTCGCGAATTCACATCAGGGTTTTTGTGTTTTTTTTTTGCAGGTCTTTCTTGTGTCCAGGAGCCTTTAAAAAATGTACCTTTGGGAAGAAACTAGAATCTTGATTAAAGCTAGCATTCCCCTCACCCCAATTCCACCCATTTCCCCATTCCCACCCCTCACACAGGCTCCGGGCCACGTCCCCATGCGCGCGCCTCTCAGGTCTTAGGACTACCAACAGCCATGACCTCAGGCGGGGGTTCTAGGGAGAGTAGAGCAGGCAGACAGAGTTCGTCTTGGTAGGGGCTGGAGAGACAGACAGACAATACTGAGTCTAGAGTTGGGTATCCAGTTTCTCCAGAAAATGCATCCTGACTAGAGACAATTGTGGATACGGCACAGCACGGGTGGATAAAAGTAACCCGAGTGCGCGACCACTGGTCTGTTCAGACCGATCCAAAGACACATAGTGCAAGCCCGTTGGACTGAAGCTTTAGTTCTTGCTCCCCTGTGAGTTCCTTAAGGTTCCTGTAATTGTGGCCCTGAGTCATTACTGTCCCTCGAAAAGAAACTACTGGTTCCCTGGCAGCTTACAAAAGACAGATTTAAGAAAAAGTTTCCAAAGTCGAGGTACAGTGTGGTGTTTTCTCTACTTGCTGTCTGTTTTGGCGTTTGCACGGTTTGGAGACTCATCTGCTGACGATTCCGGAACACTCCGGGCTCTTTGGCTTGTGCAGCCTCAGGCTGGGATGAAAGAGTGGATCTGGAAGGTGTAATCTGTTATTGGTCGGCAGCTCTTGGATGGCCTCGCATGGTAATTCCACAGTCTTCAAACCAAGAGATGTTTAGGAAATGAAATGGAATGCATCTTTACTTTTACCTTAAAATCTTTTCAGGAGGCTCAGAAAACCTTAAGCGAGCCAGTAGATGGGCTTGTTTGCTAATTTGATTTGTAGCTGCTTCTTTATTTATTTTATATTTTTATATTTTGAACAGCCCAGGCAATTGACAAAACCGAAATTAATCCTAGCAAGCAGTTGATTGTAGCATTATTTTCCTAAGCTCAAGATTTTCTTTTTTTTTTTTTTTTAATCCAGTCTTACAGTTTACCTGGTTATTATGAGAGAAGGAATATTGTCTTCATCCACTGCCCCAGAGAGAGGGCTGGTGGGCCAGCCCCATCCATGCCCCCACCTACATCTGTAGGGATCAGAGCCAATAAGATCAGGATAGTTCCTGGGCTCCTGGGAGTCAGGAAGTCACACTGCCTCTTTCCCCTATTTGGTCTCTATGGACCTATCCCAGAGAGCCATGGAACTAATGGAAGCTTTGTTCTTACCTCTGAAGCTTGTGCCTCTGAAAGAATCTCTTTAGTTTCAGTTCATTGTTAAAGAGTTACTTGCAATATATTGTCAGGAAAATAATACAAAGATCGTTGTAAATACCTCCTGAAATTCTTTGCATTCAAAAGTAAGATGTTTTCAGAATCTAAAATATTATTTTTCTAGGAGAAAAAAAAAAACCTGATGTATTGCAAAGAGGCAAGGGGGAAAGGGTTCTCCAGAGTGGCAGGTATGTTTCCACACCTATCCTAGAGCTCCCCCGCACACTTCTATTAAGAACTTCCCCCAGGCTGTTGTTTCTTTTCTGTTTTCTACCTTTTTTCCTCCAGCTTTAGAGGATTCAACATTTTTTTGTACAATCCTCAAAATGATACCTTCTTGAGCCAGGAAAAGGGTTGGGCAAGAGCCTATTTTTATCCTAATAAATCCTCTCAATATACACATAGCATTTCCTCCAGGATTTATAATGGGCATTTGAGGATAACCTGTGCATTGTCAACAACCCAGCCCAGGTAGATCTCTACATTTACCCACCTGTATTTTAAATAGTAGGAACAAAAACACCTTGGATGAACTTCAGTTCTCTCTTCAGTCCTTATTATGGTAGGACACAAGCACTGCTGTGTTAAAAACTATTTTTTAAAAAAAAACACCTCTTATATTATGCCAGTACAAGGTATATAGGAGAACTGCTTTTAAATTAACATACAATCTGGAACCTCCAAGGTTTGGCCCCAGAACCAAGCAGGAAGGGAAGATAGCCTGTCATTGGGTAACTTTCGTCTTCAGACTTTTCCTGCTCACTTGTAGATTATCTTCCTTCATTCCCACAACCATTGCTCCCCTTTAATATTCTATGTCCCAAGTTTAAAAAAAAAAAAAAAAAACTCCTTCACTGAGATATACTGGAGCTTTCGATTATTTTTAAATACTCAAGGATAATGAAAGAGAAACACCTAATAGGTAAGAGAGGTACAAATCCTATGATCCTACTTTTCCTGCCCTCAGAGAAGTCTGGCCCTGGTCTCCCTCTGGGAAGAGTACATTCCACACCATTGCCAAACACTCTAGGCATACTTATTGATCACTTGTAAAGAACAGCACAGTAGAGTCCCAGTCTGCCACTCAGCAAGGGATCTTTTGTGGATTCTAAATATGTCAGATAGCTCTTCTAATACTTAGAATGTCCATATCCTTGAAGGAACCTCTCTCCCTACAGGGTTATGGCTCTGTGCATACTACCAGTCCTGATATGTACCAGTTCAGTAACCTTTTCAAAAATATATTAAACAAAAATTGCATACACATTTAAAGGAACAGAAAGTTGCCTTTGGTTTGTTATGGGTGGTAGAAAAGAGTTGTTTTCATTCTTTTGGCTCAGTTAACCACTATTCCCCTGAAATTTGTGGTTACAGTCAAAGACAGGTCACCTCCTTCATAGGAACCCTGCTCTGAGATGGTGGAAGTTCTTCATTGTTCACATTTACAGAAGCATCAGATTCTGCAGCTAGGTTGCTTGGGTACAAAACTAAGCTTTACTACTTATTAATTGTGTAATTTAGGACAAATATCTTAACTAATCTTCAATTTTTACATTTACAAAATTGGGGAAATAAGACCTCATAAGATATGGAAGGTTAAATATATGAACACACCTGCAAATAGAAAGTGCTAGGGACATAGTAATGTGCAGTGTTAGCTCTTATTGTTGCAATTCGTATTTATAAAATTTGCTATAGTCTAGGCAGGCTATCCTCTTCAAAAGCAAAGTATATGTTTGCACTTGGACTGTGTAAATCAAAAATCTCAACTAATATTTCAATGCTAGCTGTTCCAGCAAACCCAATGTCAAATTAAGAAAATATTCAGCTGTCTACTAAATGCCTAATTTGAAAAGGTTAATAATGTGCCAGCTCAGATTTAGCATAATAATCCAAAAAGTATGCAGTAACAAATAGAAGTAAAGTCTCACTATTTCTTCTAGAAGGACTTTTGCAAACTACTGTGTTTCAAACTCCCAAGTCAGCTAAACCTTAAAGGTCGGGCACTCAGTGCCACAAAATTCTGGGCAATGCAGATAAAACAACTTAGAAAAAGACAGGTCATTTTTTTCTGACATTTTTCAGAATGGTTCTCTCCAGAACCCAGAATCATCAGTAATTGCCAGATCCCTAATTTAACTTCAGCATTTGGACCTGGCCTACTTGTGCTTGTGTTTTCTTAAAGAAAATATTGGTTACCTATTTAGACTGTTTGAGCAGATTTTCTCAAACAATAATTTCTCCTTTGGGTCAATTGCACCCACTGGAAATGGTGGAAAGTGACATGTTTTAAATGTTTCAGAAGGGATTGGCTATCTTATCTCCTAAAAGCAATCTGTATCAAATGAAAGGAATTTTGCAATAGTAGTTACAACAGTGTGCTTCTTTTTGAAAATATCTGTCACTGAAATTTAAAAAAAATGTTAGTTAGGAATCAGATATTTGCCTTGCTTATGAGATATCAAATGAAGCTGACACTTGGAAAAGTTAGTTTCATGTAGAAGTCAATAGTAGTTCTTAGAAGTGGTCAGGGAGTTAAGTTAACACGTTTGCTTTTTTCTTGGAAATGCAAAGCTAGTAGGTTAATGGGCAAGCCAGGTGACTATCAGTTAAGGCTGGTTTGTGTATGTAGTTTATAACATTTCTTTTTTTAGTTGCATCTTAAATTATTCAAGGGGCAGGAATTGCTGTCACATCAGGTTTTCTGATATGTGAACTTTTAAATGCTCATCACAGCCCTTCCTACCAGCAAGCCCATTTTCTTCACCTGCCTTACCATTGTTTAGGGATCTCTGCCATTTTATAAGTAATAAAAATCTTTAAAATAAAATAGAGAATTATGAAATCTTTTCATCTGCTTTCCATTGGTGCAGAGAGGTATAATGGCAATTAAAAATATATTATCTTAATTTTCTTTTGGATCATGTTGCTGAATTTAGCTAATAAAGATACAGGTTGCCCAGTCAAATGTGAATTTCAAATAAACTACGATTCTAAGTATGTTCTATAGAATGTTGAAATCAAATTCTAATGAGTGTCCCATATTTTGTCTGGCAACCTGAATTTGGCCTTTCATCTGCAGTTCATCTATGCAATGGGTTTGATGTAAGATCAGCTTTAGTTTGAATCTTGCCTGATAGAGCTTTGGTTGCCCTGTACCATTTCATTAAATATAATCTGCTTGTGGGAAACATGGAGATTTAAGAGCAGCTGTCTTGGTTAGCAACCACGTGGATTAGGATTCAGGGGAAGCTTTCACTCCAGTGAATTATTTTGATTCTGATAGCATATTTGTTAACTGAATATTGTTGTGTGCTTCTGAACAATTGGTGGAATTTCTATGGCCTCCTTGACCTACATTAATGATCCCCTCTAACCCTTCCTTTAAAAAAATATATTTCTCATAATTGCAATGTTTTTGCCTAAGAACTGGAACTAGAAACCTTCTAGAATATGTCTGGCAACTGATTAAAAAAGAAAATTATAGAATAGCTTTGCATTTTAGTGCTCTCTTTTGTGCCAAGATCTTAAGACATCTTACAAATATTAATTATATAAGTTTTATAAGCCCTGCTGGGTAGGTTTATTGGTATCACTTAAAAACTGTGGCTGTTCAGAGCCTGAAGCAATATATTAGACAGAATTTTAAGGCAGATGTTTTTTTAAAAAAATCTCTTAAGCAATTGAACTGTGTTGGAAATGTGCACCCTTTATACCTAAGCTGAAATCTGTGAATTGCCAACTGTTCATTATTTAAAAACTTACAGAAAATTACCATGTGTGATATTTAGAAAATATGTCTATTCAGTTCAAAAGGTGAGTAGAGTATATCTTTGATGATAATATCTTTCACTTACATTTCAAATTTGACACCTGATTTTCTCTTCCATGAGCAAGGAAATCTGGATACGGGAACTTTAGTCCAGGTGTTGAACATGAAAGGATTTAGATGAGAGACAGTTTCATTTTTTATTTGGCTGTGGTTGTAAACTTAGAGCTACCATGCAGACTTCCACTTAGATCACATTATATTTCTTTATATAGTGTTAATAAAATATATGTCATGTTTTACATTGTGATATTCTTACCAACTTCATGTAGTCCAGTGCATAACCTTATTACAGACAGGTTATTGGTGGTGTTTATCTCTCCTGAAATGTTTTCAGTTTCATTGGAAAAGATTTTTATGATCTCTTAGTCCATTCAGGCTGCTATAAAAGCCTGGTTCTATAAACTGAGTAGCTTATAAGCAGCATACATTTATGTATTATAATTCTAGAAGCTGAGAAGTTCAAGAGCAAGGTGCTGGCTGATCCTGTGTCTAGTGAGGCCTCCCTTTCTGGTTTGTAGATGGTGCTTTTTCATTGTGTTGTCATGGTAGAAAAGGCAAGGCTGCTCTCTGGGGCCTCTCCTATAAAGGCATTAATCCCATTCATGAGGACTCCACCCTCATGACCTAATCATCTCCTGAGGGCTCCATCTCATATCACCTTGGGGGTAGGTTTTTAACATATGAATTTTGGGGGCATAAAAGCATTTAGACCATAGCATGACCCCAGAGGTAGACAAGAGACAGATACCATGAAACAAGTGTTGAATATTTATTTGATTGTTAAACACTCTATACTGTATGACCCTTGTTTTGTATTGCAATTTGGATTCATTAGGAAGAACAGTAGCAATTATTGCAAGAATAAAAGGGCATTCTTTTTATGTGTTATTTAATAGTTACAGTGCACTGTCTATATGTGTCTAGGGAAATGTTCGAGATCCCAATTGTTCTGTTGAATTAAAATGTTTTATTATGAGAGAATTTCAGTGTATCTCAAAATTACAACATGAGAGAGACCTTTCTGCCACTTGTTTATCAGAGAACCTTAAAAAAATCTGGGGACATCTATTTCTTGGCATGGGAAAGAGACAACTTCCTAGTGGATCGCACACTCTGCCAATCATGGGAATTCTTGCTGTTGATGGGCTCTGCTGTCTGAGGGGCAGCACCAAAACATGTGCCATCATCACATTCAACTAAAAGGAAACCCTGGATATTTTGTATTCAAAATTAAACTGTTGCCCCGTGAGGTGACACACGCCTATAATCCTGTGTCTCAGGAAGATCACCAGTTCAAAGTCAGCCTCACCAACAGCGAGGGGCTAAGCAACTCAGTGAAACCCTGTCTCTAAATAAAATACAAAATAGGTCTGGAGATGTGGCTCAGTGGTTGAGTGCCCCTGAGTTCAATCCCTGATTAAAAAAAATTAAACTGTTGATGGAGATAATATTCAATGACATTCTCTCTCTCTGATCCTTGATTTTTCTCTCTCTCCCTTGCTCTCTTTTTGAAAAGCTAATCAAACAGGTCAGAGCAGGAAAAAAGACTATCATTTTTGGGATAAAGGATCATTCATCATTCACATTGTAGGAAAATGTTGTGGGAAGGGGCTATTTCAGCATTTCTGCATAGGCTGTATAGATTGTTATCAATCTAATCAATATTGCATGAGACTCAGAAAATATAAGAAGCCTAGATAAGAGGGGGATGATAATTAAAATTGTTTGGTAGTACAAAGGCCCAAACTACCTCTTACTGCTGCTGCTACTGCTGCTAGTGCTGGGAATGAAAAAGTAATAAAAGCTGGGAGATAAGTAATACTTCCTCAAATGTATATGAATATAAAGTTTATATTACTGGATCATTTTAGTTCTGTGAAAGGTTGCAAATTGAGTCAGATTAAACAACATGGCAGTCCTTGTGGCAGGTAATTATCTTCAGCATTATGAAGCAGAGTATAGAATAAGAAAATATCTTCTACCAGCCACAGTGGTCAATGTCTAAATGCCAGCACTTTGAAGACTTGAGCCCAGGAGTTCAAGACCAGCCTGGAGAATGGGGTGAGACCTGGTCTAAATAAATCAATAAATCCTCAATGACTGATGGTGTAGCTCACTGGTAAAATGTGTGCTAAAAAAGCAAGCAAGAAATGCCCTGAGATGTCAAAATGAATTCAACTGCATGGTTTGGGTCAATTAAGGAGGGCTGAGTGGCCTGGGTTGCTCATTGTCAGGCATCTTTCCTAGGCTGTACTTTAAAAATAGTCCTATTGTGAATATTCTCCTTTAAATGCTTACATGAAGAGAAACACAGCCCTGATATTTTATCAGGTGAAGATGGAATTTGTGTTATTATATATGAGAGGCAGCATGGTATGTAGAAGGGGGCTTTGGAGTGACACAGGCTAGCATGAAATGCCACCTCTAGAATCTCGGTTTTCTCCTTCATAGTATTATGATACTATGCATAGAGTGCCATGTGGATAAACATTTAACCAGTGTCTACTAAGCACCCACAACAAAGGATAGAAGATATTTTTTATTTTGCTTTCTTTCCATGGCTGCCTCCCACTACTAGATTGTAGTGTAAATAAAAACAGAAACTTTAGCTGTTTGATCTGAGGCTGTATCCCCAGGAGAGTGAGACACCAAGTGGGTGCTTAATAAGTATTCATTCTATCAGTTTTTATTGAGACTCTACTTGTGCTAAACAGTATCCAAGTATCTGTAGACACACTAACAAATTAAATAGAATTTTACCCTTAGGGAATTTACATTCTTTGTGGATGAGAAATTTTAGTGTAGACAAAAGAAAATCAACAGTTGAACATCTAATAGCATCGCAAACCCAACATGTCACAACTGAGTTCCTAGACTTCTTTTCTTCACCCAGAGGCTCCACCTGAAATCTTGATCATCTCAGGGAATGGCAACTCCAACTTTCCAGATGCTCATACTGATATTCACGTGTCATCTTTAGGTTCTCTTTCTCTTTCAACACCCCTCACCCAGTGCTTCAAGACAATCTGTTTGCTCTACATTTAAAATATATGCAGAGGCCCTTGCCCTTGCCCTGGTCTGAGCTACCATCGTCTTTCTCCTGGACTACTTCAGTGTCCCACTCCAGATCTGCCAGCTCTCACCTTTTCCTTCCCAAGGTCTGTTTTCTACATAGCAACATTTTATCCATTGGAAATAGATGGGATGTCAAAGTCAAAGTCTTTACAGTGACCATCAAGATGTGCATGAGCTGCTGTTACATTTGTTTTCCAACCCAGTCTTCTACTCTCTCCTTTGCTCACTGTGTAGAAACACTGGCTTCCTTATAGTATGCAGAGGCTGGTTCCTCTGTCTGGAATATACTTTCTCTAGATATCATTGTGGCTAATTCCCTCACCTTCTTAAAAAAACCTTTTCTGTTAGAGCTTGGCAGTACTACAACAAGAAACCTGAGATAATCCACTTAAAAAGAGGAAAGGGTTAATTTGGAGGTTTCAGTCCAAAACTGACTGGCCCCATTGCTTTAGGCCTGTGGCAGCACAGGGCATCATGGTGGGAGCACATGACCTAGAAGGACTGGCTTATGTCAGGGTTCAGGGGAAAAAAGAGAGAAAGAGACCAGCATCCCAGAATCCCCTTCAAGGGCATGGCCCCCAATGACTTCAAACCTCCCTGTAGGCCCTACCTCTTAAAGGTTTCTACCACCTTTCATAGTGCCAAGTTGAGAGCCAAGCCTTAAACATCTGAGCCTTTGGGGGACATTCTAGATCCTAACTATAGCAACTTTGCTCAAACACCAACTTCTAAATAAGACCTACCCTGATCAACATCTTAAAATTGCAGACTGTGCCACCTGCCAACACCATGTGCCCAGTGCCCATTGTCTGACGCTTGCCTCTTTTCTATCATTAATGTCTGTCTCCCTCCACCCCTCTCCTTAGTTCTGAATAAAACACAGCTTCAGAAGGCCTAGGCTTTCTTCTCTTTTGTTTGCTGTTGTATTCCTCAGTGCAAGAACACTGTGTGGCATACAGTGGATGCTCAAAATCTATTTATTGAATTTAATATATTTGGGGGGTCTGGCAAAATGAAAACTTAATTCAAATTTTTCCTTAGATCACCCAAAAACAAGACACTGGCAGACTTGCTTATGTCTAGTGATTCTAAATAGCTTTTTAAAAAGCAATGGTCAGGCCTTTAGTCTTCACTGAGGATTACAAAAACTAAAATTTAAAAAATCAGCTATATTTTTAGCTATGCACATACAAAACTCTTTTTAAAATGTAAGCTTTAAGCTTTTTTTTTTTTTTTTTTTGCCATGGACATATTCTTCAACTCTGTGGCCAATTAAAATGTCACCTTTGAGCTCAGCTAGGGAGGGTACTGTTATCTCCACCATTTGAACATTTCTGAGAGTTTTCTGAATAACTAAAAATAGCCTGATGATGAACAGTGATTCGATTCTAAAGGAAGCTCAGTTGGCAATTTTCCAGTAAAGTTTGAGAAAGTTAAGTCAATTTAGCTGCTGAGTGTTGGAAGTGTAAGTTAGTAACTAATAAACTCAAGAACCTAAAGGGAGTTTTCTTGGGCTTCGATATCCCACCTTCCTTTAGTGATTCTGAAATATGAATTGGGTCTCAGACTAAGCAACAGAAGTAATGCTGAAGTTCTCATTCAAATCAAACCTGTTTCCTGGGGGTGGAGGGAGGAGACATCATCTATCCTGGCAAGATGACACCTCTTGACATGGCTGTTATTAAAGTCACCCAGGTTGGCATATACCCCAGCTTCATCATGCTGTACTCCTGATGCTTTTTGGCTTACTGAAAATAGGAATGATTAGTTATTTAGTAGCTGCCAAAAGGAATGTGAGCTTTAAAAACATAACCACACACTTGTCTTGATTATATCAACTTGAGGAGCAACTTATAAATAAAGCAAAGAAGGGAAAAGATGAAACTATTAAAAACATTGGCCTTGCTGGTTCCTTGAGATCCATTGCCCATTCTTGAGGAGGGCAGGCTCTCCATCCTCTTGAAGTTCAGCAGCCCTGGCAGTAAGCAGAGTTGTGCAAAGGAGAGGAACCCTGACCTTTTACTGGAGGCCCCAGAATTTGTGTCTGATATTGCGAGCATGGCACTGGAGTGGCCATTCCATCACCTCTCTTCCCCTGGGTGATACCATGTTCCCTAAGTGATATAAAAAGCAGGGCCTAATATTTGGCAGGCAGGAAAAGGAGCACACATCAACAAGAGAAAGCTCATGATGCCCAAAAGCTCAAAGACAAATGTGGTGTAGAAAGAACAAAAATAACTACCTCACTCAAAAAGCTAGTCAGATCAACCAACATACATTTAGCATTCACACTGAGCAACAATAAGCAACTGCTTAAGTAAATGGGGTGGTTCATTGTGTACCAGCATGTAAAAAATGGTTACAATATATTAAATCAATATATGGTAACTTTATATTTCCCAATATTGAAAAATCAATATTGGGAAATATAAATAAAATGAATAAAATGACCTTCTGATGAAACATTTAACGCATTATGCTTATATGTGTGTGCCTGCAGAGAAGAGTTTGGAATGATGTAGTGGTTATCTCTGGCAAGTGAGTTTTGGGTCAGTTTTGCTTTTCTCTTTCTTTTTCAGTTTCTGTCACTGTCTCTGCTTCTCTCTCTCTCTCTCTCTCTCTCTCCCCCCCCCCCATGAATTTTTTAAAGAAGATATTATGAATATTTTGACAACTTTTAATGTGGCCATAGTAACTACTAGGTGACTGTTTTAATCCTCCAACTCTTGACTCAAAAAGCAGTCTGACGAGCTATCAAAAATAAGGTCTTAGAGAAGCAAATAACCTCAGATAGGTTTCAGGGCATTGCTGATGTAATGAGCAGGGAAGATTCTGGGAAGGAATTGACCTAAGGTAACATTACATTTTTTAAAACTAGAGTACTTTATAAATCATTGATTGGGATGACCAGCTTGGATAGTATTTTAAGGGGCTCTGAGCTAACTTATCAGTATTTAAGGTACATTGTTAGGTTTATATCTTTCATTTAATCTCTTCAGATTTTGTCACTTAGAGAAGCAGTTTCTGAATACATTATTCTAAGTTTCTCAAAATGAAAGTTGGCAACTTAGATATTAAATAAGAAAAATAGCACTCAGAAGAATATGTAATTTGTTTTTCTCTTGGCAACATTAAATTTCTTATATCATCTTTTCCATAAAGTAATCAATAAAATGTGGTTTGGGCAAATGCTAGAAGATCCATTATTAATCCTCCATGGCATTATCAGAGAACACATGTAGGTGTGACCAGGGAAGACAGCTGAGCAGATAGGACAGGGAAAAGCTTTGGCATAAGCTAGGCCAACCCTCTGTAATTGATAAAACTAGACTCATGGCTTGGGTAGGGGAGTCATGTTTTTAAGATTTTAGTCTTACTAGGTGTCACACATTATGCTACATTGGTTTCATCTGCAACCTCACCTAATCCTCTCAACAACCCTCTGGGGTAGGCAATACTGTTCCCATTTTGCAGATCAGGTCACTGCAAAATGGGAAAAGAACTGTGGAGAATACAGCTAATAGGTAGCAGAACAGAGTTTATAACCTACATCTCTCATCTTTACCCACCTCTTCCCCCATGGCCTTGAACTGCCAAATTAGTTTCTAACTCCTTTTGTGTCACCCACTCTGATTTTTTCTCCATCCCCACAGATACAGTGTTTTTTGGGAACCTTAGTATCTCTTTCTAAGTAAAGGCAGTAACTCCTAACTGGTCACCCTCTGTCTTCACATAGACCCTTACACAAATCCTTTGGATCCATTCAGTTCATGTTGAGTTGTCAGCTCCTCTCTAAAGGAGGAGATACAGACCCCAATCTGCTTAATACTCTTCTGGGTGCTCAGATTTTGGTTCCTAAATTCCGTTTCTACTAGCAGGAATGAAGGCTCCTTGGAGAAGTGACTAATTCCAGGCAGATCTCTTTTAGGAAATGTATGAGTAGAATATCTTATTAAACCAGGAACAAAGATATTTTTGAAGACTGCTAAGATCCTTTCAGAAGAACTCGGAACCAATTCCTGAGGCTCCCAGACTGAAGAGGGGAGTTGATGGGGGTAGCAATCATTGTAGCACATGGAATACATTTACTCCTAAGTTCAAAATGATGCCAGAAACAAGATAATAATGTGATGCAATCTTTATTGATCTTCATTGGTGTATGCTAATAAACCAATACATTACTTAGAAAAATGGCAGATAACTAGAAAGAATCAAGTCTTATTTATTTATCTTATTCTGCCTTTATTTTGTGAAGGGTACCATTAGGTGATCAAATACTAAATGATAGGCTGATTGGGCTTGTTTCTGTAAACAATCGGGAGATCTGTTAGATGCTTTAAAAAACTTTTTATAATGGAGAAATGTATTCATCTACAAAGCAGGAGAGAAGAATATAATGAAGAGTATAATGAGTATAATAATACTAATTGATTGTCTTTGGCAGTATTTTAGCTTATAAGTGAAAAAAAGTGCGCTAGAAACAGAGTATCACCACCATTATCACATAGACTAATGAGCTAGTGAATCTTGTCAGTGATCATCAGTGACTGCCAACGTCATGAGTATGTCATAACCAGAACTATATCTCCCAATGGAAGGGTATGCCATTCCCTTTGAAACAGTTTTGTCAAATGAAAAGGAACCTACATCTGAACAAGCCTCTACATCCAACAATTAAGTTTCAAGAAACATAGAGGACTGAGGAAGATGTTCAACAACACCTAGAGAATGAAATCAGAAAATCCAAGGCAATGAAAAATTCTATGGGATGAGCAAACTAGTTTGTCCAGTAAGTACACTGCAAAGGGAAAAAAAGAGATTGATAGGGAGATGGGTGGAGGAGGGGAAAATTTATAAAATAAGAAGAGACTTAAGGGAAATAGCAGTCAATCACAGTTGTGGACCTTATTTGGACTCTCAGTCAAATCAAGACTGTAAAAATAAATGATGACATTTATGAAACAATTATGAGTCTGAACATTGACTAGATATTCTATGATTTATAGGTTTTAATATTTTAACTATGATAATGGTGTGGCCCTTAGGTTTTCAACAACCTATATCTTTTATGGACACATATCATTATATTTATAGAAGAAATGCTGAGATCCCTTGAAATAATAAAGAGTGTGAAAATAGGAGGGAATGTTATAGGAAAAAAACAAAACTGTGGGTTAGTAGTTGCTGAAACAAATTGAAGGGAATATAGGGTGTTCATTATACTCTTCTCTCCTGCTTTGTAGATGAATACATTTCTCCATTATAAAAAGTTTTTTAAAGGAGTGACAAACAGATCTCCCAATTGTTTACAGAAACAAGTCCAAACAGTCAAATGGCTTAGGATCTGAATCAGAGTCAGAACCAAAAAAGGTGGTAGAGGTAAGCATGGCATGAGAGGCCACAGAATCAGATAGGCCAATCTTGTTTGGAAAGGTTCCCCAACCAGAGAACACCTGCTGCATACCTTTAGCAATCAATCAGGCTCTTAGGCCATTCTGGAATGCCATTCTAGAATGCCATATCTGTTCTCCTTAGGTCATTTGCACATGTTGGCACTCCTAGTGTTTTCCTGTTCTTATGAGAGCAGGAATCATGTCAGAGCTTCCTGTTTCTTCCTTCCTTGTATGAACTTATATGTGGTGGGTACTCAGAGTTTGTCAAATTTAACTAAAGAGATGAAGGATCAGAGATGTGGAGCCCAGGGTCGTGAGAGTAGCTGACTTTAGACTACAAAGCTCATGAAAATCTGTGTCCCCTGACTGCAGGGACTCCAGAGTCCCTTTAACCTTGTTCTTCTCTCCTTAAGAATTAAGATTTAAGGCACTGATGGTCTCTGAGAGAAGTAATATATCAACTTAGAGTAGCTGAAAGTTATTATCGGTTGCCTTGTACAGGCATGCAGAGAGCACCGCCTCAAGGGAGTCATCTATAGGAAAAAGTGTATCTTGGTAGAGAAAGTGACCCAGGAACTGTGACACCACCTGGATCAGGAGTTTCACAGAGGGGCGTTATGTATGCAAGGAAAACCAGAAGGCCTCAGAGGAAGCACAGAAGGGAGAAGCAAGAGGTTGTGGAGACCCAGGTCACCTGCTTCCTATGATTGCAAATCAAATGAAATTTGGAAAGGAATCACAACCACTTGCTGGACAAACTTGTTACATTTGGGCAACCACCCTCACATGCACATCCTTATAAAATAAAACTTCACTCTAGACTAGTGAAGGCAATAAAGATTATCTTTTAAAAGATCCACAGACAGAACTAGCCAGTGCTAAATCTCAGGGGAGATTTTCAGAGGGAAAGAGACAGTGTGTATATGTCCTCTGAAAAATGCATCTATTTGTTGGTTTCTGTACTCAGTGGGAAAAGAATATGAGCTGTGTTTCTGTATAGGAAGGTCTTTTCATTTTAACATTGCAATCCAGTTTAACCTTTGAAATGTGTTGTCAAAACAGAGCCTAGATGAGGCCCATAAACCTGAATTCATGATGGCCAACATGTCCTATGGAAATGAAGAAGAGATACTTGCCCGTGGCCCCTTTCTCCTTGTTAACAGGATCTGCGTTTTCAACAGAAAAGGAGTGACAAAGAGGGAGTTTCATTTATTCTCTGGGTTTTTATGTCACTTCTCTTCCTTTGAACTTGGGACTCTAGAAATCCATCCTGGTGTCATCAACCAAGACTAGAGGAATTTGGAATGTAAGTGTGCCCTCCTGGCAGAAGAGGATATACTTTTGCTATCTTTTCAGTTATCCAGCCGCACAGGTTGCCAGAAGTTAAGTGTCTTGTCCCTGAACATCACTCCCTAAAACCACTATGAGCTACTTATCCCCTTGAACTATGCCAACCAGTCATACTTGGGATAAATATAGATTATCTATTGTCTGAGTTTCCAAGAGCTACCATAATAAATTAGCATAGACTTGGACGGCTTAAAACAACAGGCCTCTCTATTCCATCACAGTTCTAGAAGTTCAAAGTCTGAAATCAAGTCTTCAGTCTGAGTCACACTCTCTCTGAAGCTTTAGGAAACGATCTCTCCTTACTTCTCCCAGTTTCTGATAGCCATAGGCATTCCTGGGCACAATGATGGCAGTAAGATTTCAATCTGTGCCTCTGACTTCACATGGCCTTTCTCCTGTTTTTTTCCTGTCTGTGCTCACATTTCCTTCTGAGAAGGACGTAAACCAGTCATACTGGATTAGGACCCACCCTAATTCACTGTGACCTTATCTTAACTTGATGACATCTGCAAAAACCATATTTCAAAACAAAGTCACTTTCACAACTATTAGGGCTTAGGGCTTCACATATCTTTTCGGGGAACACAGTTCAACCTATAACAGTTACATTATTTTTACAACTAACCATGTTCATGAAAGACCCTCCCCACAAGTAAAAAATAGCTGATAACTTAATCAAGTGTTAATCAGTTCTACTCAAGAGAGCAGTTGCTATGGCTTGAAGTACTTTTATTTCTTCGTTTACTTCTTTGTTGTTCTTGATGGTAGAAGGCTGATTTAATACTATTTAAACGAGATATTTCTCAACTTGAGTTCTGCAGGCATTTGAAGCGCAATATTTCTCCAACCATCATGGATTTCTGATCATTAAATAACTGATCATTAAATAACTGTAGCACCCTGCAGGCACAAATTTAAAAAAAAAAAAAAAGCAGAGGGAAAAAAAGGAAAGAAAGAAGAAAAGGAGGGAGGAAATACTTTCAAACACTTTGAAAATATCAGACTCATTGAAAACCAATAACCTAAACTAATGAGGGGTTTAATGTCCCTCCTTAGAGCTCTAGCAGAGTGGATTATACTAAGCAATGACAGCTCTGGTTACCCTGCCAGCCTGCCAAATGTGAGAGGCCTCTAGAGGATTCAAGAACATTCTGATTTGAGGAAGGTTAGTGGCAGCCTGAATACTATTTTGGATGCATATGGCAAATTTTGAGCACCATTTCAATTCTTCTCTGCCACATTTAATACTATGTTGTTGCTTACAAAACTGCCTGGCTGGGCAAGGTGGCACATGGCTGTGATCCCAGCAGCTCCAGAGACTGAGGCAGGAGGATCACAAATTAAAAGCCAGCCTTAGCAACTTACCAAGGCCCTAAGTAACTTAGTGTGACCTTGCCTCAAAATAAAAACTAAAAAGGGCCAGGAATGTGACCCAATGGTTAAGGGCCCCTGGGTTCAATCACACCAGTACCAAAAAAACAAACAAAAACAAAACTGTGCCTGCATTGAATTAGGAAGTGTATAGAATATGGTAAAGTTTAAAGATATAGGCAATGAAACTAGCCTTCTTCTCTGTTTTAGTTTAGGTAGTAGCAATATAGAAACGGAACATTTCCTCTGTTGGTATGGGGAAGGATCCACTTTTAAAAAAGGATCTTTTTGTTACTATTGTCCTATGTAATGTATTATTAGATGAGGGAACATAATCCATAATCTTTCATTGTGACAAAATGTATATATTGTGACATTCTAGAACAGTGGCTTTCTGTTTGCTGGTGTGAAGTGTGTGTGTGTGTGATGAGTAGAATGCATTTTTTCCCACCTTACTAAAATAATTAGAAGAATTTTAAAATGGAGACATCAAGTTTACATTAGAATTTTTAAGGGAATATTAATATATAATGGATTCAGACATTTTCGATACTATAAAAAATTTATTTTCCTCCCCCAAAACATGTGGAATATTTTATATATTTAAGAGCCATAATGATATCCATCAATTTCTTCTGATTGAATAACTAAGATGTGTATTAGGTGAACATGAGCATTTTTTTTTTGGTTCTGTAGCTATCTATTTGATGTTCTCTTAGATTTTCTTTTAAGTCAGAGTGAAAATCAGCATTTGAAACTCTAAAAAATATAATGTCACTCATAGGAGGCTTCATTACTTAGAGAGTTTGCTTATATAGGTAAGAGAAATATTCTAAAAACAAAGTGAGAGGTCTGCTGTCTAAACCTTTACTTATTTGAATTATTCTGTAAAAGATAAAACAATTTAAAGCTCTGATACTATAAACAAAGCTCCTTGAAGAGAACTGAGTTCATGCTGAGATAAAAAGTCGGCTTCATTATATTTTAAAATCCCAGGGAGAGTCATTGTGTTGCCAAAGCAATGTGGTAAAGCAGCCTGGGACCCAAAGTTGGTGCCCAGGAGACCAGGAATAGAGAGTTTTAGAGGCTTTGAGGGTTGTTTCTTTCTTTCTTTTTTTCCTCCTAAAACAATTACGATTAAAGAAGTTAATCGGGAAATCTGAGGTTATGTAAGGGGTGAGCAAGTCAACCAGCTCGTATATCTGGTTCAGGGCACATGCTTAGGATGAGCAAACATTTCCATGGAAGATTGTACTTTATGATAATTCTTCCAGAATGAAAGAAGTGGGAAGCAACATTAAAGTTTGAAAAGCAATCCCCGCTGCCACTGACATCTGAGAACCCCTTGGCCTCTCCAGAGATACCTGACTGAGGGAAGCCGAGGACCAGCTGGGCCCATCCCAAAGGGCTGGACAGGACAGGGAGGGAAGTGGGTCACGTCTGGCGGAGCAGCTGTCTCTCTTGGCAGCCCGGGTTGCTCCTGTGGCTGGCCTGGCCACCTCCTTCAGGGTGGCATGGGTTGTAGCTTGAGACTTGACATGAACGTGAATCCAAAACTGAGAGTGAATCTGAAATGTAATCCTCTGAAGCTCTAAGGCTCAGCATCATGAGAAATTCTCGAGACTAGTGGGAAAAGAACATTTCCTATTGAAGCAGGAACTTCCCAGGGAGAACCAAAAGCCTTCTGAGATGATGTGTGAAGGGTCAGGAGTTCTGGGGCAAGATTTGATTTCTCCTTGACTTGGATGTTAGGACAGTGGGAAGGCACAGAACTCTGGAACAGAAGGGGAATGGTTGTTTGGCATGTGCCATTTGACACTTCACTTGCTAGTGAAAGTGTCATTGTTTATGTTCTTTCTTAAGCTGGGTCTATTCTGGTCAATCTTTTCCAGCAGTGGCAGCTTATATTTGGAAGTGTGCCTGTTTTTCTTTGCTGAGCATTAACTACAAGGTTTTTAACAACATAAATTTGACCTGTGTTCCACTCATAATGCCAAACAAAAACATGCTGCTAGTGTTTTGAAATTACACAGAGCACAATGTGTAGCTCCAACCTTGCGGTACACTCAGTGCCTCTACCTGCTCGCTTTCTTTTCACTTTGTGGTGCTGATGGTGCCTTCTAGTGTCATGGTCAGAAGACACCCACCAATGCTGCCCTGCAGGAGAGCAGTTTCCCCTAGTGGTGATGACAGAGGAAAGGTAGTAAGTCCTAAAACCCGTCTGTAATGGCAATGATGTCCCTCATCATCCAGGTTCCTGTGTGCTTATACAGATAAGCATTTCCTTCATTTCATTTTGATAAAAATGCATCTTTTTTCCCTTAGCATCAGACCTAAGTAACACTTAGTTTTTCTTGTGACAATGAATTTGCCAGAACATAGGCAACTAGTTAGGAGCCATGTAAATTCAGAAGACTCTGTTAACTGTTAAACAAAAAAATTTATCTGAGAATTGAGATATATGCTACATGGATAAATTTTCCTTAATAGCCTTGGACAGTGTGGTTTTCAGAGGAGCACTAGATTAATTAAATCTACTTTCTTGCTAAACAGCATCATTTTGTGTACAAATTCAGTTTATATTATGGAAAATGGAAATATTCTGGTACCTGAAGTATTCCAAATAACTACTTATTCTATATAATGTAAGTTGCAGATTTTGAAAATGGGAAATAAAACCTAGTTTAAAACTATATTTAATCATTGTGGTAAGATCACTGATAAGTTCCTTCTGTGACCTAGCAAGGAGTATCAGGAAGTCTGTGAATTTCCTGAAATTGTATCAAACATCATGTTTATGTACTTATGTGCATTGTTTTTCCCCCTTGGGAGAAGATCCATGGATTTTCTTTAATACCTGAGATCTGTGCTCCCAGTAGGTTAAGACCATCTAACATCCATTTGTGATTAAATTTGACTATTAAATGATTTAGGCCTTCTTTGAAAATTCATAAGCCTCCCTGGATGTTCTGGTACTTGAATAATCTTGAATCAGTGCGGTAGCTCCCTGTACAGGTTGCTCTTACATGCATTCATCTTGCCCTCAGGTCACCTTTGAAGGCAGAGAATGACCTCTCAAGTTACAAATGAGGAAATGGAGCATAGAAAGTCTCTGAGGTGTGTCCCTGGGCATGGCAGGCAGTCAGGGTGTTTTGGCTTCTTGGTCTGGTGTGCTTTCCATTACAGTCCATTATGTAGATTATAATAAAGGCAATTTAATTCACAAAACTTAGTATTTTGGAAGCCGTTTATATTAGCAGAGGCCTCTAAGGGTTAGGCGCCCTAAGAACTGATCCAAAGAAATAAGACTACTGGCAAGTTTGAATTTTAATTGAAAATAATACTCAGAGAATAGAGTTCTTCAGGTTCCTGTTCTTTAGATTCTAATTACGTCTTTGTTGTTGTTGTTTTCATGGAACACCCGTGGCTTCCTCAGAAGCTTTAGATGCAGCATGGTATTCAGTCCTCAAAAGCTTTTGGCAGTCAGCTAATGTTCCCATTGCAGAGATGAGAAAAATTGAGACATCAAATTATGGTGACATATACACAGTCAGAGATTAAAGGGCAGAACTAGAACTCAATGATGACTCCATAACTACAAGTTTGCACTTGTTCATCGCATCTCAACTATCTCCACAGTGTTTCTGGGACATTAGGCATAGGGGAAGGGTGCACAGGCTGGGAGGTATGTTGCCTGTTGAGACCATTTTTTAGGTTCAAGTATTGCAGTGAGAGCTATCTGCAAAAGAAATTCCATAGTAAGACAAACAGTGCATTCTCTAGAGTCTAAGGTGAAAACTTTTTTTAAAGTATGGAATCTTTCTCCATATCAAGCAAACAAAAGACAATATACCTATGACCAGCAAGAAAACTACTGAGAATGAAATCTCTCCCAGCTGGAAATGCAGCCTACAACTTTTTATAAGAATATTTATTGTGGACTTGCACTTTTCTCTTTCCAGAAGAAAATGCAGCCTGATTCAAAACAAGAGGATGGCAAAAAAGATTTAGGACGAGTAAAGCTATTGCTACTCCCTCTATCTTACTGGCTTTTTGCAAATGCCATAGAAGCTGGAGCACAGTAATTATCATCATCATCATCATCATCATCATCACTATTATTTTGCCAACTTCAAGCCTTTTTCCCAAATAGGTCTATGACATTGTCTGGCAAGATGTTTTTATGATCAGTCTGCCCTCGAGGTACATTAAAGTACACTGGGAAATGCATGATTTATGCATTTTGAGTTTGACTTCTAAGAGATTTATATCTGGGCATAGATACATGAAATAACAGATAGTGGTTTGCCAGTATAAAGGAATCATTCAATTTCAGCCAGTATGATTGTATCACCACGGTGATGGAGGAGCAGCTTAGACAAGTCCTTATTACAAATCTGCAAAGAACTTAGATTTGGGAGTACATGACACTGCTTTTGAATTATAACTCTGATATGTAACAGACAGGTAAGAGGAAACCAATATTTATTAAATCTAATAAGATGCCAACCATTTATATTAGATACTTTGCAGACATTTTCATATTTGACTCTACAACAGCCCTGGAAGGTTGGTATTATTTGTTACTATTTCTAAGTTTCAAAACAGATTTAATGAGGCTCAAAATTTGTCCAAAGCTATAACCAAATGCCGCAGTCCGGCTGCAGCAAAATAACCGGGGGGTGACGAGCAACTTGTGTAGATTGATACAGCTGGAGTGGGAGCCGTTTATTGTAGGACCAGAGGGGTATATATATATATATATATATATATATATATATATATATATATATATATATATATACATTACACACAGCTTATATTAATTAACATAAACTAGATACAGCAGTCAACCAATAAGGAATCTCCACACTTAATGGCTCGCTGGCGTTACTTCACAAACCACTCCCTCTGCAAAATGCCAGGCACCATCTTGACTTGTTTACAGACTCTAACAACCAAACACAACAGGTCCACCCTTTGGTAAGGGTAAACCAATAAACACAACCAGGAAATAAAGAATGAAGAGAAATTTATTACTAGAACAAGTAACAAAAGCACTCCCAAAACAAAGTCTCCCTGAACAAAGAAATAAGGAGGGGTGACTCATACATATTCATACTAGAAAGATTCATCCTCACATGCAGATATGGACACACTCCTGAGCTTGCTCAGTTCTTCTTCATTCATTGCTTGTTCAGAAATGGTGGACCGGAATGGTTCCTGGGCAGAGAATTTAGCATTAAAATGAGATTATAATGAGCAAAGCTTACTCTAGTTCACTCCAAAGTGTGATTTTAGCTACTTCTTTCTGGAGAGACTTATCTGAAATTAAAAAACAAAACAAACAAACAAATAAACAAAAAAACTGAAGGAATGTTAACAGCCATTTCAAGGAGCACCAGCCCCCCGCATCCACACACACAGCCCACTACCAGCAAGTACAACTACTTGCTCCTAAGAGCTCCTGCCTAGCAGCTTACAAGTAGAGCTAGTGGCTCCCAAATCTGAACTCAGATCTCTCTTCCATGAAGTCCATGCTTGTTCTATTTTTCAGTGGTATTTTCTGGGCTTCAGTATCTCCATCTGTAAAATGAGATGATTAAGCATACCTTTTAGAATTATAGGATTACAGGAGATTAATTTACCCAGAATAATTCTGATATGCAGGGCATCTTTGATAAATGGTATTTTTCTTCCTACATTTTGTTCTGGTAATAGCTCTGATTTTGCTGTTTGATTTGTCTGCTAGGTTGATGAGAGTTTTTGTTTTGTTTTAAAATTTGAGCCTACCTCAGCTTTCTCTAAAATGCAGAAGCACAAAGATAGCTCAAAATAGTAGTGCCTCCATGATTCTTGAGGACAGGGAAAGCCAGAGTAACATTTTGTTCTTTCGTTATCTGTTTGGGGTGAAGAGCTGCAAAGAGAAGGGTGGAGAATAGGGTGGTGCTGTTCCCTGGGAGAATGTGTGGGACTGCCAGGTGTCTTTTAACTGTGCACCCAAGTCTCTCTCTCTGCAAATAGCATTTATATTAATCAGCTGCAGTCCAGTTGCTCTAGGGAGGAGTGGAAGCAAGACAGCAGAACTGTGTATTTCCAAGTAGTCCCCGTCTTTGTAGGCAGGTAGCCTAGAGTGTTGTCAAAGCCTGGTACATGGTAGAAAATGTGGACAGAAGGTCACCAGCATTGGTAGAAGTAGGCAGCAGTAGGAGGTGATAGACTGCTTGGAGAGATGCTTAGGAAGAACTATTTCATCTGAGAAATATTTTGTTTGTTGTTGTTGTTTGTTTTACTTTGCTCTTAAAGGTACTGGAGCCCTCTGCTTGCAGGTAATGAATGGAATCTAAAGTGGGCATTCCAAGAACAATAGAAAGCATATTGATGAGCTCTAGTGGTTGCAAAGAGTGATGACTCTTCATCTTAGAAAAATATTTTTTAATTGATTTTTATTTTTTAATTACATGACAGTGGAATGCATTATAATTCTTATTACACATATAGAGCACAATTTTTGTATATAAAGTATGTTCACACCAATTCATGTCTTCATATATGTATTTTGGATAATGATGACTATCACATTCCACCATCATTGCTAACCCCCTGCCCCTTCCCTTCCCCTCCCACCCCTCTGCCCTATCTAGAGTTCCTTTAATCCTCCCATGCTCCCTCTCCCAAACCCACTATGAATCAGACTCCTTATATCAGAGAAAACATTCAGCATTTGTTTTTTGGGGATTGGATAACTTCAGTTAGCATTATCTTCTCCAACTCCATCCATTTACCTGCAAATTCCATGATTTTATTCTCTTTTATTGCTGAGTAATATTCCATTGTGCTTTCATTGACTCAGAACCTTCTACGAACTGGGGATAGACACACACACACACACACACACACACACACACAAATTAGGCACTTGCTTCATCTTGAAGAAAACAGTCTGATAGAAGACTAGACCTGTAAACAGATACCATAATGCATTCTAGTAGGCTTTGTATTTGAGGTGTGAGTGGAGTGTGGCAGAAGCCCCAAAACAGACTAGGTAACTATTTTGCCTGATAGAGAAGATAGTCAGTTTTTACAGGATAAATAAGAAGTTGACAAGCAAAGAAAAGGAGAATAGGGTGTGCATTCTAAAGAAAACATGTATACAGGATCAATATCCACAAGGGGTATTGTGAGGAACTTGTAAGCCATGACCATAAGACAGTGGGATCAGAGACCAAGCCGGGGGCCAGAGTAAAACGTGTGGGATCTGGATTAGGACAGTCACGTGGGCTCAATCCCTAGTTCTGCCACTTCTATGGTGTGGCTCTGAACAACTCAGACACTATGAATCTTGCTTCCCTCCTTTATAAGATGGGCATAGTGCCATTCCGATCTCATAGACTGGTTGTGAGGATTAAGTCAAAATGGCCTTTAAAAAATTCTCACAGGCAATCATGCTCAATAGACGTCACCTCTCAGTAGTATCCATAAGAGCAATTGTTACTTTTAGAATAAAATCAACAATATTGCATAAGAACTTAAATGATATTCACATTAGACTTCTCAAGGGTCTTTTTGAAGAAAGATCTAAACCGGGGATGGCCAATTAAACTTTCTATTATGTTGGAAGTTTTTTCTCTGTGTGTTGTCCAGCTCAGTCTGGCTACTGAGCTTTTGAAATGTGACTAGTGTACCCAAGGAACTTAAATTTTCATTTTGTCGAAGTTAAATAGCCACATGTGCTCTAATTACTACTCTATTAAGACAGTGGAGGTCTAGAGTCATGAACTCATTAAATATTTTACTTGTAAAAGACATTAGAGATTGAAACAAAGCTCTTATCCTCTCCTCCTAAAACAAGTCTACAAATATGAAAATGGAGGGTCAGGGAGGGAAATTGACTTGCCCAGTTCACATAATTAGTTAACGACAGACCTAGTCCTAGACTCCAGCAGCTCTACTGGCTCTTATTATAATGAGATCTGATTAAATTGTGATTTTTCCACTTTAGAAGGTGCCTATTGCCCAAGCATAATGTCCTCTGACATCCCTCTCAGCCACCTCTCCTTCCTCCACTGAGCACATTTCTGTTCCTTTTTTTCTAATATAATACACAAGCTGCACCCTGTAGATATGGAATAATTCATAACTCACTGACAGATATTTAGTTCCTTGTTTTGACAAGTGCTAATAGGAACACTATGTATTGGTAGCAGCTCATTTAGTATGAAATACCCAATACTATTGTTTTCATAACTAGTTCATGTTTTTGCTACTGTTGGGCTATTATTAATTTTTATTACTGTACCTGAGTGCTAAATGCATGTCAGCAAAAATATAGATCTTAAATAATTTATAAAACATGAGTACAAATTGTTCATTATTAGAAAACTGAGGTTATCAAGTCATTTAGCAAAGTCAGTGGTCAAGAAAGGATGATCAGGAGTTGGGGGGAAGATGGTGGAATAGGAAACACCAGGAATCTGTATCCCCATCTAGAAAATAATTACACTGGAAGAATCTCTCTGACTTAACTACTTTTGAATGCTGGAATCTTCTAGAAGGATTACAACTTCCAGGGAAAGGATTGAATGAAAAATTGTGATAAATTTTAATTTCAGCTCACAGCTTCTATTATGGGTAGTAGCTACTCAGCAGTAACTTGCAGGCAGGTCATGGGAGCTAGGATGAACAAAAAATGAATCTGTCCTCCAAAAACTTGGGGATCTATCTCCTTATTACAGGTTGCTGCTTCTTGGAAGTGAGGACATATGGTGGAGGAACTATTATTGCACCTCTTCTCACTGTTTCAGGCCCCTTCCCCATTGACCAAGGTAACTTCCAGAGTAGCCAACAGGCCAGCAAAATTTTTGTCTTATTTTTTTCTGCCTCCCTCCCACTCCCATTCATTTTCTCCTTCCCCCTTACAGGAGGCAAACATCTAGAGAATATGAAACATTTAAAAGCAATCACATAGGGTTGAGGCAACAGCTTAGCAGTAGAATGGATTCCAAGAAAAAAATAAAAGCTACCACATATATGCAGGTATTTTAGAAAGTCACAGCACATGCTCAGGAAAAGGCACAGGCTTATAAAAGACCTGAGGAGACCTTGTGCTTGTTACCACCACCATGGATATGGTCTACAGTATCTAAAATCAAAATTAAAAATTAGTAAACCTGAAGAAGGGAAAGCTCTAATCTCCAAAATTGTTACATTCCTAGATTTGAATATACAGTTTTCAACAACAGTAAAATAAAGGTCACAAGACATACAAAGAAACAGGAAAATATGTCATAGTCAAAGGAAAAATAAAACAACAGAAACTGTCCCTGAAAAAAGACCTGATAAAGGCTTTATTAGACAAAGACTTTAAAATGACAATCTTAATGATGCTCAATGAACTAAGGAAGATGTGGAGAAAGTCAAAGAAATAAAGTATGAGCAAAATGATAATAGCAATAAAGAGAAAGAAAGCCTAAAAATAAACAAAAAGTTTGGAGCTGAAAAGAAGATAATCGAAGTGAAAACTTCAGGGATTCAAAGGCAGTTTAAGGCATAATGAAGAAAGAATCAGTGACCTTGAAGTTCAAACAATAGAAATTATTCAAGCTGAGAAAGATAGAAAAATACTGAAGAAAAGCAGAGAGTATAATGGATTTGTGAGACCTCCATCTAGTAGACCAACATACATATTATGGGAGTCTCCGGAGGAGATGGGAGACAAAGATGAAAAAAGATATTATTCAAGAAAGTAATGGCCCCAAACTACCCAAATTTGATGAAAAAATATGAACATAAACATTCAAGAACCTCACTGAACTCCAAGTAGGATGAACTCAAGAGAAGCCCACACCAAAAAAAAAAAAAGATTGTAATTAAACTGTAAGCGACAAAGATAAGAGAATCTTAAAAGCAATGAGAGAAGTGTCTCATTACATGCAGGGAATGTCATAAGATTTTCATCAGAAAATTTGGAGATCAGAAGGCAGTGGTCTGATATATACAGAGTGCTGAAAGAAAAACAAAAACAAACAAAAGATTATATGCAGAAAAACTAAACCTCCAAAATGAAGCAGAAATTAAGACATTCCCAAATAAACAAAAATCTGAGGAAGTGCTGCAGTCCGGCTGCAGCAAACTAGCCGGGGGCGGGGGGGGGGGTGGGGGTGTTGAGGAACAACTTGTGTACATTGATACAGCAGGAGTGGGAGCCGTTTATTGTAGGACAGGAGGGGTATTTATACATTCCACACAGCTTAATTAACATAAACTAGATACAGCAGTCAACCAATAAGGAATCTCCACACTTAATGGCTCGCTGGCGGTACTTCACAAACCACTCCCTCTGGCAAAATGCCAGGCACCATCCTGACTTGTTTACAGACTCTAACAAGGAAGTTCATTAAATCTACTCTGAGTACTGAGAGTTCTCTGAGCTGAAATGAAAGGGATAGTAACTTGAAACCATATGAAGAGATAAAGATCCCAGTATAGATAAATACATGGACAATTTAAAAGTTAGTATCATATTAACTTTGATTTTAACTTTACTTTTTGCATTCTACATTATTTAAGAGACTTAAAAATACTAATTTTTAAATATTAATATTATTATGTATTAGTCAGTTTTTCATCACTATAATGAAATTCTTGAGGCAATTAACTTTCAGCAAGGAAAGGTTGATTTGATCTCACAGTTCTGGAGATTTCAGTTCAAAATAAGTGCCCCTTTGCTTTGGGTCTCTGGTAAAGGCAGCATATCATGGTAGGATCATGTGCCAAAGCAAACTGCTTGCATCATAACCCAGGAAGCAGAAAGAGAGGGAGGAAGAGGGGAAATCCTATAGTCCCCTTTAAGGACACACTCCTAGTAACCTAAATATCTCTTATAAAGCCCTACCTTCTAAAATTACACAAACCTCCCAAAATCACAACCCTGGGGACCAACCCTTTAACATCTTGCACTTTGGGCAACATTCAACATCCAGAGAATAGCAGCTAATATTCTTGTAACTTTGGCTTGTAACTTCACATTTAGTCCTCTACATATTTAAGAGATTTGTGTATAAAGTTGTTAGTTTTGCTTTGGGACACTGTTGTAGTTTGGATCTGGAATGTCCTGAAAGTCAATTTTGGGAAGTGATTAGATCATGAAGCCTCTGATCTCGTCTGTGGATTAATCCTTTGATGGCTGAGTGGGCTACTGGGAGGTGGTACCTCATTAAAGGAACTAAATAACTGGGGACAAAAATAAAAAATCAAATAACATAAAAGAAAACTATAATGCAGGAAATAAGGGACAAAAAGCTCTAAAGCATATAGAAAAGAAAAAGCAAAATGAGGGGCTGGGATTGTGGCTCAGCGGTAGAGCGCTCGCCTAGCACGGGTGGGACCTGGGTTCAATCCTCAGCACCACATAAAAATAAAGGCATTGTGTTGTGTCCATCTACACCTAAAAAATAAATATTTTTTTTAAAAAAAGCAAAATGACAGAAGTAAAGGACCCTTTACTAGTAATTACTTTAAATGTAAATGGATTAAACTTTCCAAACAAAAGACAGAGATTGAAAGAATGGACTTTGAAAAATGATTCAACTATATGCTAACTACAAAGACACTTACTTTAGATTTATTAAAGACACAAATAGATTGAACATGAAAGAATGGGAAAAGATATTCCAAGCAAGTGGTCCCGAGAAGAGAACAGAGGTGTCTATAATTAAGTCAGCCACAAAAAGACAAATACTGAATGATTCCTCCTATAAAAGGTATCTGGGGTAGTCAAATCCATAAAGGCAGAAAGCGGATTTGTTATTGCCAGGGGATGTGAGTGATTGCTTACTGGGTTCAGAATTTCTATTTGGAGAGGTGAAAAATTATGGAAATAGTGGCGATGGTAGAACAGCATTGTGAATATAAATATTATTACCAAATTTCACACTTATAAATGGCTAAATTGGCAAATCTTATAGTATGTATGTATACATACATACTATGTGTGTGTATACATATATATTTAAATGTTTTTTATTTCCCCAAAGTATATTTTATATATATATATATATAGTATATCTTTCCACCAAAAATAGAGACAGAGACAGAGAGGTAACCAAATACAAACATAAGTCTTCGAAGCATCCCATGTAGTTAATTATCCTTGAACTAAGAGGCAGAGGTGCTGATGGCACTATTGTTGTATCTAATCTACATAAATGTATTTGTTTCCTTCTGCAGATAGAAATCTCAACCGTTAGTTACAAAAGACCCTAGTTAAGATGTGGCAGGTGGTGTCAGGGACTTTGAGTAGGTACTTCAGATTTGCTGCCTCATTCCCCTCCTTTCCTCAACAGAGGTATTGGTGTAGAAGGAGCAAGGATTGGTGGCTAGGGGAAGTAGGGACAAGTCAGTTAGCATTTTGTTCATAGTACAAACAGCACTATTCTATGACATCAAGGAAGTACTTAACTTTTGCTTTCCTGAACACTTCCCACTGTGCCCTGCATGAAGGACGACATTCACCATCTTGAACTTGATATTAACCTGGCCCTGCATAATTGCTGAGGTCACTTCAGTCTCTCCACACCAAACCTGCTGTGGTCTGTTGTTCCCAGAATATTCAAGGAGGCCTTGCTTTCACTTTCTTTGTTGGCTAGTTAAGCTGTTATTTATTCTTCAGGTCTCTTGCAAATATTGTTCCTGGGATAAGTATTCCCTAACCCCACTCAAGAAAATCAGTTTCCTCCTACCCCACAAAACACACACACACACACACACACACACACACACACACACACAAATAGACTCACTGAATTCTTCTTTCATGTTTTCTTTATGACTTTCATCACAGTGGGTGATGATACTTTATAATTCAGTGTTTAGTATCCATCTATCTCCTACTTAGACTACAGATTCTATGAGAGTAGAGATTGGGTCTGTTTCATTTACTACCCTATCCCTAGGATCTTGTTCAGTCCCAGATACTTAGTAGAACTTAGTAAATACTGGTTCAATTAAAATATAATTCAATAAGAGAATAACTATTAATGGACAGAAACTAGCTACTTAGAGCTAAATACAAGGAATTATTTTTAGTTGAGTGAGTGAATGAATACCTTGGCTTTTCTTCTGAGAATTCTAGGTTAACTCTACTTCTCTGAGAAGTCTAGGGGTGGTCTTGACTAAAGACAACTTAGGACACACAGATAAGGAATAAGTGGCAAACAGCTAAAGCAAAGTTATTAGTGAATTTGTGATTACCTACACTTAACAAATGTGTCTATTAAAAAAAAAAAAAGAATGTACAATGCTAAACATTTGGACAAAGTAAGCTCTTACCAATTCCACTACTCAGAAACTAGGAGAAAAACAATTGGCCTCAACCCTCTAGTTCATTTTGGATGAGTGGACACCATCTCAGAGTCACTTCTCACTAACATATTGTGGGTACAAAACTTTTTTTAAAAATAAACCTCACTTTATGTTAAATAAATAAGTTTTTTTATGATTGAAAGAATATTTCTTGTTTACTGTCCCTATGTGCCTTCTGGGTAGATGATTTTAGAAGGGCCTTTTTGAACTGGATAATTGTTGTGCAGGTGCAAAAAAGAGTTGGGAGGTTAGGTAATGAGGTGCCTGTGGTTTGGAGATGGTGGATTTTAGAAGCTAGGCGAGTGGAGAATACAAAGGCTGATTTTTTTTTTTTTAAAGGGGAAATAACTTTTAACAGGAAATTCCATTAATCTGTGTTATAATACATGCAATGTAACTGTTTCCTCCTTCCCCTCCCCTCCCTTCCACCATGAAATTATTGGTAAAATTCCTCCCTAATGCCTTGGGTACTGGGTTTCACTTTGGACAGTGATGGGATATGGGGAGTCATGCCTCTGAGATTAGTGAGCAGAGTCTGCCACATTTGCAATGTGCACAACAATCACAAGTCACCACGGAAACATGATCATGTGATAAGAAGGTCCCTGCACTTCCACAGTGTTCTTTCCAAAAACTATACACCCAGTCGAATTAAGAAGACATCAAACTATCCCATATTGGGTGACATTCTCCTAGATACCTCCCAGTATTCTCAGGACTGTCAAGTGATAAAAACAAGGAAAAATTAGAAAATTGTCACAGACCAGAGGAGACTGGCATGACAGATGAATGCAATGTGGTACCTAGATTGAATCTTAGAACAGAAAGAGAATAGTTGAAAAATTAATGAAGTCCAAATAAAATCCACTTTTTTTTTTTAGTTTTGAGAAAAATAAGGTATTAACAATGGAGAAAAAAACAGTAACTCTCTGTATTATAGCTATAACTTCTCTGTAGATATAAGATTATTCCAAAAGAAATAGATCATTTATAGGTCAAAACTTAGCCAGGCATACTGGCACATACTGCAATCCCAGAGACTCGGGAGGCTGAGGCAAGAGGGGTGCAAGTTCAAGGCTAGCCTCAGAAATTTAGTGAGGTCCTAAGATGTTTAGCAAGACCCTATTTCAAAATTAAAAAATAAAAAAGTTCTAGAGATGTAGTTCAGTAGTTAAGCACTCCTGAGTTCAATTCCCAATATCAATAAAATAAATAAAACCTTAAAACTTATAGTAGTTTTAAATAGTCAATGTGGCCCCTGGTTAAACTAGTAGCAGAAATAAGTAAAATAAATAATCAAAGTTTAAAAATAGCTTACATTTTAAATTAAGGTCCCTGCTAGTGGATAATGACATTTATTGTCACCAAAGTGCCTTGAACCTTTGCTATTGTAGCAAGGTCATAATTGTTAAAGATAGAGCTGTTCTGACATTTGTTAAAATGATTAGGAAGACTTTATTCAGGATTATTGCAATTGTGTCAAGGTAACCATAATAGGGAAAAGAGCAAGCGTAACTCTGGATACAGCAATAAGGAAAAGTGGGGATTTATAGTCAATATGTGTGTTCGTGGATGGAAAAATCACTGAGAGCTGACATCAAGATTAGGAAGATTCTTGCCAAATCAACTTAACAGAATTTTTCTTCAAGGCAGTCCAATGACTTACACAGCAAAGGGAGCTGGTGGTGGGGAGAGGAGGTGAGTGCGATTTGCTAGAAAAACTTGAGAGGGATTCTCACTAAACTGACTTAGGAGAATTCATGATAAGACTTGAGCCAAGCAGGACAGGGCCCCAGGCAGAGGCCTAGTTGAGAAGATGGCTGAGAGAAGCCTGACTAAATTTGGGTGGAAGAGACAGTCTATTTCATGGTCAGTCACATTAATACCCTCTGACTCCAATTTGAGTGGCGCCTACCAGCATTTACCTGATAGCTTGACTCCTCTCCATATGATTTAGTTGCAATCGTAGTCTTGGCATGATACAGCCTGGAAGCAGATTCCACCTGTGACTTCACATCCAGAGTCTAGATCTTGACTATTGGGATTGTAGGGTTGGTCAATTTCCTCCCAAAATGATTGGTTTGGGGGCCTGGAGGCGGCAAACTTTGGGATTAGGCATATGATTTTGCAGATGACTTGGTACCTAGCATCCCCCAAGTAGTCCTCTCCTGGGGCCAAAAGCCTTGAAAGATGCTGATATTTCTAGTCCAAAGATGCTTTCTAGATGTAAGAATTTTATATTTAGTACAAACAAATTCTTCATAAATCTGCCACTTTAGGTAAAGAAGATAAACAACAGGAGGACTTTGATTTTCTTCTATGCCAGTCTAATACATCCATTCAAATTAACATATCCAGGTGTGGAGAGCTTAAAAAAAATTGATCAATTCAGTCTCTGCTTTGCATTTCTCTTGGGGCAGAATGTCATGGGTTGTTTGTCATTTGGGTAATTCCTGGAGCAGTGCCTGCCATGCAAAGCCAAAAAGATTAAATGAGAACAGTCAGGCAATTCCAAACAGAACCAGTCTTGATTTCACCCTGTATTCTGACCTAAAAGCATGTGCATAATAGCCCCATTTCTGAGCCTAGCTTTGGCTGTGGAGATACCCTAGGATCCTGTCTGCAAAGAGATGGATTGTATCACCAGGAGCATTAAGGCTTGTTAGGGAGGGCCAGCAGGCCAGCATAGGTTGACATTGGCTGCTGAAAAATCAAATTTGAAGGTGGTTCTCCCCCCCACACACACACACACACACCTCTCTCTCTCTCTCTCTCTCTCTCTCTCGGTTTCAGTTCAAAAAAAAATTCATACTCTAACACAGTCTGACTCTTCCAACTTCATAAATATTCTGAAGGGACATGAAAGAAGGTCTTAAAATCCAACCAAATACATGTCTACCTGTGAGGTCTTCTTGTTCTACTGTTATTTAACTTGTGATTTTTCCCTAGGGGCTACTTTAATATATGGAGAAGGAGAAGGTGAAACTGTGGCCAGAATATCAGGCAAAATGTAACCATTATTAACAAGCAACATATGGACAGATTGTCAGCCACTACCCCAGTGCTTTGGTGAATTACTTAAGAGGATAAAGCCCCAAACACAGAATTCTGTTGTCTTGGAAGAGACTGTCAAGAAAATATAGGTGTTTCATTATTTCTGAAGTACTATAGGTTTTCTCCCCTCCTTTCATTTTTCTCCTTACAAAGCTCTTTAATTTTAACACCATCTCTTAGCCAGCTTTCAAAATAAAATTAATGTATGTCTATGACTTCATTTCACTTCAGCAGTTTATAATATTTAAGGACAAGCCAACTATAATTTATTTATAGAATTTGATCCCATTTCTGTTTCTCTATTTGTCTCCTGGAAAGCAGTGGAAAAGAGATCTAAATATATCAGAGAAATTAGACATTGAACTTTGCTTTCCCCCAACCACAGCAAATAAAATTATAAACATTTGTCTCAAGACAAAATTAAGAGAAAAGAACATTGTATCATTTGAAAATTAGATTACTAAAATATCAGGTCTAGATAATTGAGTTTATACAGGTCAGGAAATAAGAAAGTTGATTTATTCTGGTTTTAAGTCTTACCTTTGTGTGGGTGATGAATTTAATAATAAGTCCTTAGCCTTTCCTGAATTCTATGCCATCTTAACTTCAAATAAAATTTGATATGTTTATAGACCACACCCAGATTATTTGTTGGTGTTCATAAAAGTTTGAAGAGGAAGAAAATATAATGCTAGCTTGTGAATTAATTGAAACAGAAATTAACTGTGAAATTAGCCATGATCCCCTGACATGATCCTATTGACTGCAGAAAAAGAAGTTTGGCTCAGTTGTCTATTGTGTTTTCTTTGGTCAGTAATCATCTTGTTTATTTATTCATTGGTTTGTTCTAGAAGGAGGAACATTTCCTTCTTAATCATTTACTTCTGTTTCCTCATTACCCAAAAGTAGAAAAATACATGGTATAATTTCTTTGGGAAAAAATTAAATGAAGCTTGATTTGGCGAAGCTATCAATACAGAATTCTAAAAATACAGGCAAATCTATACGATTTTTTATTTCTAGTCATTCTGAGAATTGTGGTATGTTCCCACACTGAAGAAATGCTTTGAAAGACAATAATAGATTATGGGCTGCTGGTTTGCCAAAGTGGTTCATGTTCAAAAATAGAAACAACCTTTCAGACAGAAAACCATTCTGGGCTGAATATAGGCAGGCAGGTAAGCATGCTTGGTGGCCAGTCACTCCTTGTGGTTGACTATGGTGAGTACAGATCATGGTGAGAATGAAGGGCTTCTCCTAATGATGAGTGAGGAGGAGCCACTGGGGTCCTCCTGCTGCTCTCTGTCCCTTTTAGAAGTTTCCTAGGAGCCAAGCTCACAGGACCCTGGCAGTGGTGTTGGGGGATCTGAGAACCCCTCCTGGTTGCTGGTGTTTAAGGAGGGTTTGCAGGCACACAGAGGGAAAGAACAAACCTGAACTCCTACTTAACATGTAAGAACGGACTTAAATACCAGGCATACAGCGCAGCACTGAGAATGTTGTAACCTGCAAGTTGCAGGCAAGCAAACACCCAATGTGGGTGCAGTTGCCCTCCTTCTTTCTCAATGCTAGCATGTGTGTCCTGCTATGCAGACTCACGTGGTGGCCCTCTACAGCCAGAGGAAACAGAGAGGAGGCATGTCCTCATGTTTCATCATGAGGGCTCAAGTGCCATCCTGCTGCAGAAACAGTGTCTCCAGAGGAATGAGGTGTTTCTCAAGCACTGGTCTGGACACAGTTCTGAGGCTGTCCTTTTTTCACCAGGAAGGCAAAGAAAAGAAAGGTCAAAACACTAAGTGGCAGCGTGATGGAACCGAATCCCTCATGAAAAGGTGGATGCCTTTGTTCCTGTCCCAGCATGGGCAACGTGGCGACTCCTTCTCCTTTGGTTGCCCTTCAGTAGCTTGTTATCAGCCAGCAGGCCGCAATAAAGTAGCCCAGGAGCAGCAAGAGTGTTGTTTGCTTCTGTTTTTGAGATAATAAAAATGGATGTGCAGAGCACTCTCATTTTAAGGTCAGCTGAGCTGCCAGGCCTCCTCACAGGGGCCCAGTGAGTCTGGGGGCCACCTTAGTTGTTGTCAAAGTCAAGGGCTCATTCAGAAAAAATAAAGGCAATTTATAGCCAGATGAGCAGCATAGCGGAGTAGGCAGTGACAATGTTTCTACGCATGTATTCTACTGCTCTGAGTTTAAGTAAGTATATTCCATATGAAGAGTTAGAGGTCATACCTCCCAAGCTAGACTTTGAAGTGATAATGTGTGAACAGGAAAGATACTTTATCTGGAATTTTCTGGGACCTCAGCCAGATGAGACATTCCAGATCATTCCCTTCCAAGCATAACTTGTGACTCGATGCCACCCTGGACAGAGGAAGGACTATAGAGGGAACTGCCCTTTGTGTGGCTCTGTCCCTCTTCTCAAGTCTGAGGGGTTTCTGGGCCAACCGGGACTCATGTCAGCCATTAAGGGACATAGTTCTGAGCATGGCAGACTTCCACCATTTCAGCAGTGGCTTAGGAGTTGTTGAGGAATCTTAAAGTTCTTGCTATGTGGTAGAAAGAAAGGCCAGGCTTATGGGAAAAATAAGATCATCTTCATCCCGTCCCACATTCCAGTAGGTGTAGAGCTGGTAAAACATTAAATCCAACCATGACAAAGCTATCCCACTGCCTGGCTCGTGGATTGCCTACTTTATATGTTTTACTGAGCACATTTCCAATCTAAAGATGCTAGATCTCAGATTGGCAGACAGCTACCCAAGCGGCTTCCAACCTGCCTGCGTGTGTGCAGAGCAGCAATTTAATTTTTATGTTATCCTAAGCAAAACCTAATCAGGAGGCAAATGTTCCACAGACTAATTTCGTTCTGTTTTTCAGAGCCAGAGATAAATCCCTTGGAGTGAGAGGCCATATAGAGTTGTGGGAGCCAGCTCACAGAAGGCAGGGGCCTCATCCGATCCCTGGCTCTGATCCTAATTATTAGCTGTGTGAATTGGAGTAAGTCATCCAACTGCTGGACTTCAGGTTTCTCACCTGTGAAATAAAACTGCATAGTAGTGGGATACAAAAAGAGACCTAACAACTGAGTAATGAGCATTTGGGGGCAAGTTGCTTATGATAGCGTATAGCTCATCAATTCTAAGCCTGTTCGTTCTTTTCATCTTTTCTTTTTTCTTCTTCTTCTTTTCTTTTTTTTTTTTAATCTTTGTTTTTACATCCACCACCCCTTGGAACTAAGATGCAACTCACAACACCATAGATTATAGTTTATGAGAAGCCTTTTGTCTCTGTTCTTAATGATACATAAAATAACAGTGTGTCTGATAATAGGCACTTTTTAGATTTGTTTTCTGAACCGGGATTGCTAATCAGAAAGGAAAGCAGGTGAGCTAAGCAAGTTATCAGGCCTCTTTTCTCTTTGATGTTCTGAATTCTGATTTGCTGAACTGTCTATTCCATCACCTCCTTCTGTGGTGGGGCAAATGAAGAGCTGACTTAACCTTCAAATGACCTTGCCTCTGATCCTAATCTCCCAACCTAGTCTAGACTCTTCTTTCCAGGAGATAATTCTCAGAGTTTTTGAAAAGTCTGAGGTATTGAAACACATTCTTTCTCCAGCTCCAATTTGCTGAGTGGCATCTGCCCATACCAGGGGACCCAGGACATATTTTATAGCCACAAACATAATGATTTTCTGTCATAGATACTTTTTCATTCCCAGGTAGTACCTTAAGGTCACTGGTAGTGATTCTCAAGGTCACTGGAAGGATGTGACTGGGGTTGTACAAGGGTGAGCAAGAATGTAGACATGTGGGCCCTGTCTCCGAGCAGAGCAGGGATGAAAACACTAAATTCCCAAGTTGTCCCTGGTGGGGCAATTCTGCCTGCATCACCTTCCCATGGATCAGAGAGACCGAGCAAACATGAGCTGGAGACAGCGCCACATGGCTCTGGAATCACCTGAGTATCTGCAAGCTCTTGATCTGGGGGTCACTGCTTGTTGCCCTAAACATTAGATTTATTTAATTTTGTTTTCAACAATATTTTTAAATGTCTGTGACATCCCTCTCCTTTCAACCATATTCTTCATTTGGCTTTGGAACCTCTCTTTGTTCCTTCAGAACCTCCACTTACCACTGAGTTGTATATTTTTATGTTTCATAGCAATAAGGAGGCTTCATAAAGAAGCACAAGTCTCAATAAAAACCTTTCTGAAACCTTTGCCTTTTTTAAACATTCACCAATGACTCTGAATGATCTCAAAATTCTGTCTTTTAGTGCAGTTCTTCAGTAGCATTATGCAAGCTCTGGCATTCTGCCATAAATAGCTTCTTAGAATCAAGAGTTATATTTGAGAGGCTTGTCATTTACTTAACACACTTGTGAAAATTCTCCTGGCAAATACACAAAGTAGTACTCCACCACTTCTTAGGATCAGCAGAGACCCGAAGAACATGGTCTAGGCACAATCTAACAGGTAACTCTAAATTCTCAAGGTTCTTTTATTTGAAGTATTAAGTCCTTGATGGTGTCTGCCTTGATGGTGCTCTCATGTACCCAGAAGTAAGGTGAGATGAAAATTTACAATTTGGGAACTAGAAGTCTAAGGACAGCTAGAAGCTCACAGTATGGTAAACAAGGTATGGGTTTTGTTTCAGTCAAATGACAAGTCATAAGCTTTGTCCCTGAAGTGCCATATGATCTCTAGTTCTTGGAACCTCATTTTTCCTCATTTGTAAATAAGGAGACAATCATATCTTGAAGTGTTATTCTGAAAATTATACAAAATAATATAAAATGTGCATTCTAAAATCCCATCACATAATAGGTATTTAAATTTACTCCTTCCCATTTCTATACTACTTTTGGAAGCCTTAAATTTTTTCTTGGTTTGAATTTTGGTTTTAGGTTTTTTTTTTGTTTGTTTGTTTTTTCAACCAAAAAAGTGTAAAATGTTTTCACATATACAAATTGTACAGAACACAAACTTTAAATAGAAAAATTAGGGCTGGGGATGTGGCTCAAGCAGTAGCACACCCGCCTGGCATGCGTGCGGCCCGGGTTCGATCCTCAGCACCACCTACAAACAAAGACGCTGTGTCCACCAAAAACTAAAAAAATAAACACTAAAATTCTCTCTCTCTCTCTTTAAAAAAAATAGAAAAATTAATGAAACCTCTCATCTAGGAAGTGCTGGAGAATATATGTGGAAGAGAGTCACATTTCTTCCCCCCAAATATGAACAGACTTTCAAAATATTCAAAAGAATAAACAATCTCAGCATATAAATCACTTTTATATGATTTATAAAGATTTCAGCATCTTAGAAACAGCCAAGGATTCTCACTGTCCCCTAGGATTACAGCACATTCCAGGGGCAGACTGGGGCCATCTGCCTTGTGGAGGTTACTGGAGAGTCAGGTTCCTTGTCTGCATGTAGTTTCTGGAAATGTCCAAACTGAATACAGCATTGTGTCCTGAGGATATGGATAACCTCTGATCGTCCCTAGGAACATTCTTGCACAGGCCTCAGGATGGGCATGAAGTTGAATGCACATTCTTCAGAGATAGTGACCATACTGTCCACACTATGCAGATTCCCAACTCTGTCCTCTCTCCTGACACAAGTTCTGATGGTGTTGGCAGGGAAATCCAGGTCATCACCCTCAGATTTCAGGACACTGGGCTTCTGTATTAGGAAAACAATAGATTGTGTGTGTGTGTGTGTGTGTGTGTGTAGAGGGGGGGATTTGTAATGAAGAATTGGTTCATGAGATTATGGAAGCTAAGTAATCCCACCATCTGCCACTGAGAGCTTGAGAAACTTGAGAACCAGTGGTGTATTTCAGTCCAAATCTGAAGCCTCACAATCAGGAAAGTCAATCATATAATTCAGTTTAAGGCCTGGAGAAGATGAAATGTCTCAGATTAAGCAGTGAGGCAGAAAACGAAGGGGTGAATTCTTTCTTCCTCTAGTTTTTGTTCTCTTTGGATGTCAGTGGATTGTATGATGCCTCCCCACTTTGAGGAAGGCAATCTATTTTACTGAGTCCACGGATCCAAATATTAATTTCACCTGGAAGAACCCTTACAGACCCACCCACAAACAATGGGTTCTTGACACATAAAATTAGTCATCACAGATCACCAGCTCCCTTCTGATACAGCAAAGATACTGGGAAGGATGGGTCACTGAGAATTGTTGTCCCTGTTTGATACCTTAAATTCTTATGTATCATTTTTAAAACAAACATAGGAAACACCTGATTAGTTAGCTGAATATTGGAGTTAAAAGTTCTGATGACACACAACCAGAGAATTTAGTTAATGAGAATTTTGCATTTCCTAGTCATACTACATTGTGACTTTTTTTTTAAACAAAACAAAAGCATGCAACGTGAAGTTCCACCCAGAAGCAGTTTAATGGTCTCAGTTTCCTTCATTGACTTTATGAGTTTTGGAGGAGTCAAAAGATATATATAACAGTGGCTGTAAACACAAGGGAAAGCATATTCCTTGCTAGGTTTTAACATTTCCCGAAACTTTACAGGAATCTAAGTTCCAGAGAAGTTTGTAAAAGACTCACAATGACTCGCCTTTAATTCCTTTAATTGTGTCAGTTAATTAGTTCCTTATCTTGGTTAGATTAGTTAGACAAGTAAATTAGTAATTCAGCGAACTCTGTATTATCATATAATTAGTCCTCCCAATGGCTAAGTATTATTTTTTTAAATAAATTTTCCATTTTTATTTTTATTAATTAATTTTTAAATTCTAATTTGTTATATATGACAGTAGAATGCATTACAGTTTATATTACACATATAGAACACAATTTTTCATGTCTCTGGTTGTACACAAAGTATAGTCACACCATTCCTGTCTTTATACATGTATTTAGGGTAATGATGTCCATCTCATTCCACTGTCTTTCCTACCCCCAGGCCCCTCCCTACCCCTCCCACCCCTTGCCCTATCTTGAATTCATCTAATCCTCCTGTGCCCCCCCAACCCCATTATGAATCATCTTCCTTATATCAGAAAAAACATTCCGCATTTGGTTTTTTGAAATTGGCTAACTTCACTTAGCATTATCTTCTCCAACGCCATCCATTTACCTGCAAGTGCCACAATCTTATTCTCTATTAATTCTGAATAATATTCCATTGTGTATATATACCACCTTTTCTTTATTCATTCATCTACTGACGGGCATCTAGGTTGGTTCCACTGTTTAGCTATTGTGAATTATGCTGCTATAAACATTGAATTGGCTGTGTCCCTATAATATGCTGTTTTTAAGTCCTTTGGGTATAGACCAAGGAGTAGGATAGCTGGATCAAATGGTGGTTCTATTTATTTGCAATATGTAGGAATTGTAGAAAATTGGAAGACTCAGACAAGCATGAATCTAATAGAAACTTCCTCTTCCCACTACCCAAAGATCATCACTGTTCAATACTAATTCTTGAGTATATTTTTCAAATGAAGTCAATGACTCCTGAAATTAAGGTTTGAAGCCTGCTACCATTGGCAATTGTGAATTTGCTCTAGAGGCAACGGCCCTGCATTTACAGGATAACTTTCAGAAACAGTTCCCTCTGGGAACATTTTTAGAGAACTTCAGTCTAACTTTAAAGGAAAAAAAATCCAAAGCAATTTCTCCAAAGATATGCCTGAATTAAGTTGCCATTATTCTGAGACACATACAGTTTAGTTCTAATTCCCTTCATACAGAAAATCACTATCACCCCTTGAGTCAATCAGCTCACTATTCAGAGGATTCTGTTCTGACCCTATAAAGTACAGTTGTTAGTCTCATGCATTCCTTGTCTGACTTTTCCATTAACCCTGTAAGGGGTCTCTGTAAAGGTTTCCTTTCCCTGTAAAGGAAAAAATTAACCTCAGATCCTCAATGCCATACCTCACCACTGACACCATTTAAAAAAAAAAATCCAGGGACTAGACAATGCCATGTATCTACAATAATAACTCATAATCTTACACTAAGTTAGAGGGGAAACCAGAGGAATTTCCTACAGCCCAGGACCAGGAGAGGTGTCACCAGGTCCATCCAGAGCATTCGTCTTCTCTACCCCTCTCACACCTTTATATCCATTGTAGATCTCAGTACATGGTAGACTCTTGTGGCTTTGGTCACTGACTTCAGTCTGAGAATAAGGTTTTATGGAAAACTAAAATCTTTATTCTTTTTCCTGAGGGATTTTTTAAAAATCATAGCTCAAAACTATATTTGAGGGATATCTTTGAAACATGTACTTTCCCGACTCAGAAAATAAAACAGACTACATCATTCTTGATTTTCAGGATGACTTGAGGTCACGATCACAGAACTTCCATGATGCAATGATGTCACACTCCCCTTCCCCGACTCCCACCATTTACTTCTCTATCCCACTACTTTTCTTCTCAGGTTGGTCCTGGAGAGTTTGCTTTTCAACTCTAACCCATACTGGGCACTTGTGGACATTCAATTATCAGTTCCCTTTCTCCCTCACCCCTTCATCTCCCAGTAAAGCAGTACTTGGGAGACCTCTTGTAGTCTTTATTTGTTATGTCATTGATGTATTTTTTCCTTTTTTTTTTTAACTTGTTCTTTTTAGTTATACATGACAGTAGAAGGTATTGACGTGTTATACAGGGAGTACAACTTCCCATTCTTCTGGTTGTACGTGATGTAGTATTACGTTGGTCCTGTATTCATATATGAACATAGGAAAGCTATGTCCGATTCATTCTGTCTTTCCTATTCCCTTCCTCCTTCCTTCCCTTCATTCCCTTTTGTCCCTAATGTCTTCTTGGCTATTTTTGTTCATCTCCTCAGAAATGTCTTGGACGAAAAATTATCATATTTGTGCAGTTAACCACTTAGTATGAATTATTAGTGTCTCTTGTCCTTTGAGGAAAAAACCATTCTGCAGTCATCTGGGATCAGTAAAGGATAGGTGTGCCCCTCTGGCTTCCATATCAACCACAGTATATTTGAAAATGATGATGTGAAAACTGAAAACCACCTTGTATTATAGACCAAAGCTTTACTTTACTGAACAGTAGCTTAATGACCTGAAGCCCGGTTTAACAACCTTCTTCATACCTTGGCACACATAGAAAATTATCACATTTGTGCAGCACACTGGAGTAAAGAGATGAGGAAGACCTGCTACCCTGGAGGCTGGGGGGTTCAATGTCTACACTTACACCCGAAACCTACTCCGGGCACTGTGTTGAGAAGCCTGACATAAAAGACTGTTCTGGGGTTGAGGCTGTAGGCTCAGTGGTAGAGTGCTTGCCTAGTACATGTGAGGTACTGGGTTCAATCCTCAGCACCACATAAAAATAAATGAATAAAATAAAGGTATATACATATTAAAAAAAAAAAAGACTATCCTGTTTCCAAAGAAACAGAACTCACTTGGAGGAGTAGGAAGAACACTGCATTTTATGTATACCAGAAAATTCCCTTATTATTTGAAAGCATTTCTTGGAGTTTTAGTGGAGTTTCCTTGGGCTTAGAGATTAACAAAATAAAAATTGATAATTTAAAAATCTTTCATTAATATAGTACATACTGTTTTAAGTTCTTTACATGCATACCAGGAAAGAACACCAGCCTCATGAGACTTAAGGTCAAATTTAGTCTAGTTGTGCTCAACCCATTAGTTGAAAGTAGTTCTTACCTTTTTAAAGGTTGTTAAAGAAAAAAAAATGCACAAGGAAGAATATGCAGTGGAGACCTTATGTGACCCCAAAGCTTAAGATACTTACTATCTGGCTCTTCAAAGAAAAAGGTTGCCAACCTGTGACCAGAGGATGGCAAGAGGACTCCAGAAAAGATCCCAAAGACATGAGTAGGCTGGCCTGCCCAAGTCCAGACAGTGCAGAAGGAGACAGTAAGAGTCCGCAGATCAGAACAAGGCAGTTTACAGCACAGAAAGTGCAGGAGCATCAGATGATAGTGCTGGTTCCTCAGCCACTAATTCCCTGTGATGTGGAGGCCCAGCTGGCAGCTGTGCAAGCAGTTGTGCTTAAGAATCTAGGACGAGGGGCTCAGCACCTTTTACAGTGAGTAGGGAGCAACCCAGACTCCATCCCCTGGGGAGTTCATAGTCATACCATTGTGACCTGTGTCACCTCAACCTGCTTTGCTGACTATGTGACTGGCTACAGAAGTGGCTTGGCATCGAGAACCACCTGGCACACTCAGCAAGGACAGGCACAGATGCCTGGGCCCCTGGCAGACTTTCCTGATCAACAAAGTTGTCCCTTTCATCCACATTACAGTCCTGAGAAGGAGGTACTACTATTACCCTATCTTGTGATTGGAGACAGATTCAGAGAAAGGAAAGTAACAGAATAACTTGCTTAAGGTCAAAAGTAACTTGCCTAAGGTTGCAAAATCAGTATGAGGGGAGCAGTGACTTAATCCTGATCTGTCTGCAGAGCACAAACAACATACGATTGCTTCAGTTCATTTAGCAGGAAGCCAAGAACTACAGGACTAGACTTAATATACCTGAGAAAGCAATTCATTGTTTTGCCCTCTTTTTAATAACAATAATTCCAAGAGATGGCATTTTTTTAGAGTGCATAGGGCCTATGATGCATAATAACCCATTTTAAGATTTATGTTAGGTTTCAATGCCAGCAAAGCCTGCCAAGACTTTCCCTGATTAAAAAAAAAATGGATTTGGCTTAAGTTTTACCTTTCCCAGTTATCTTGAAAAAAGTTTCCTTTGCAGTATGAAACATGAAACACAGATTCAATTATCTTCCTCTAGCTAATGTTTGAACTGCCTAATTACACTAAAAGCATTAATTGTAGATATTACGAAAAGCAGCTCATAATAAAATATTACCTCATGATTTAACCAGGCTCATCCATGAAAGAAAGTCCCAAACATTTTCCTCCAAACCCTTTGCATTATTCTCTCCATGTTACAAAGGACTGATTTCTATGGATAGCATAGAAGCAGGTGCAAGATGTGTTGTATACAGTGTGCGTATGTGTGGAAAATGAACACAAACAAGAGAAGAGACTGCTGGAAATAGGAGTGTGAGCTTGCACATGAAGCTCAACAGCAGTGGCCATTGATAGCCCTAACATGAAGGGGACAGGGCAGTTATAGGGATGTTAACGATGTAGGTAACTAAATCCCTGAAATGGTTTATGCAAATGTGGAAGAATTAAAAGCAAGAAAGTGGTCTTTCTCATAATATCCAAGAACAGAGAATTCAGATAAGTCCCAGGCACAATCAGAACATCTCACTAAGGAAGCCTCCCCATCTCTACACTCTGGAATAATGTGTTCTCTCACCCCTGCTCAGCTGCTCCAGGGGAAGACCATGCCATGATTAATAAGCTGGGCTCTGGAGTTGGACTGCTGGATTCACATCCTTCCTGTGCCTCTTCCATTAATCTCTCTTTGCCTCAGTTTCCTTAACTACAAACACTTGAGTGATTTGAAATCTGTGAGAATTTAATGAGGTAGTACCTAACACTAAATTCTTGAAATTCTTTGGGCTTCTCTTTCATATTTGCTTCCTTTATTCCCATCTGCAAATTTGCATCCTTCATTCTCTATGCACATGGAAAGATGCCCTTACAACTTAAAGACATCCTTTACAAATCAGTAAGAATTTTAATTCCTACTGATGCCCTAGTGTTTCAGTCCCAAATATGATTTCTTCTAAAAAGAAACCTGATTGGCCAATCTTGAGTAAGATATTCACCTCTGGTCCAATCAAGTGTTGTTGGAGGACGGGATCAGTGTCTGGGTGTGACCACAGAGACCCATTCTTTTACTAGTCTGGAGTGTGAGTTCTCAAATTAGCACAATCATAATATTTTACTAATTATAAATAAAATAGTTGTGAATGAGAAACTGAATATTTTAACAGTCATATCTGTAAACAGTTTTATTAAGGAAGGATGAATGTAAACCAAACCCTATTTTGTTGTTAAATGGAATTATGAAGTAAAATCTCTTGTAAAGACTTCTTTTAGATTTGAAATAATAGGTACATTAAATATTCATACTGTTTATTGAAAATTAAAGTATTTGAGGTGTTAAGACAGGGTCAATAGATGAAAGTGTGAAGTTTTATTAAAGTTTGCCACTCAGCTTGATTACGTTTTGAAGAAACCAAACTTGTTGGATTCTGTACTTTTGTGGTTGATCAATAAGAATTAGTTTCTGCTTTGAGAAGTATTAAGGTCAAATACGAAGAAGCAAGACAACACCTACTTCTGGGGATATTAAAAGATCTATGCCCTCCTTTCAATTATTCAAGACATAAACAGATCATAAGTATCCTTCTTATTCTTGCTTGATTGTATTATTTCATTAAATCAGAGAAGAATTCATCTCTGCTCAATTCAGCATTTACTGTGTGTCATGTGAGATCCTGGGCTAGAATCAGAGAGTAAAGTCAGGAGGAGTGAGATGTGGTCTGTTTCCTTGAAGACCTTGTTGTTGGAGAAGTGGAACATTTATACAATGGTGAGAGAAATGGCCACAAGCAGTGCAGACCTTTACTGCTATAGGAGACTTACTCACTGTGACTGTGAGAGAATAGCCTTACCCCAGCTGGGTGGAATCAGTTCAGTTCAGCTCTGATATCATCTTCCTGGAAGAAGTGCCAGGTTCCACAGGCTATGAGCTAGGTCTAACAGGACTCCATTCTGCTTCAGACACCAGTTTCAAGAAGAGGGTTGTCACCTACACGTCTGACCAACTGGCTATCGGTTGGGAGTTCTCATGATTACCTCTTCAGGTTTGATTAATTTGCTAGAGTGGCTCACAGAACTCAGGGAAACATGTAAAGTCATCAGGTTATTACAAAGTTTATTACAGAAGATGTAGATAGCTTAAATGATGGTGCATCCCTGTAATCCCAGCAGCTTGGGAGGCTGAGGCAAGAGGATGGGGAGTTCAAACCAGCCTCACAATTTAGCAAGGCCTAAGCAATTTAGAGACATCCTGTCTCAAAATAAAATGTAAAAAGAGCTGGAGGTGTGGCCCACCAGTTTTGTAGCCCTGGATTCAATCTCTTGTACCAAAAAAAAAAAAAAAAAAAAAAAGCAGATGAACAGCAAAATGAAAAAGATGCATTGAACAAGCCAAGTGGGAATGGTCACAGAGAGTCACCTTTAGGCCCTCTCTGGGCATACCACCCTCCAGAGACCTCCACATGTTCACTTATCTGAGAACTTATCTGTCCTTTCTGAGTATTTATGGAGGCTTTGTTATGTAGACATGATTAATTAAATCATTGACCATTGGTGATCAACTCAACCTTCAGCCCTGGAAGTTGGGGGTTGAGGGATAGAGCTGAAACTCTCAACCTTTTAATAGTACCTTTGTCTTTCTGGTGACCAGGCCCCATCAGCTACCAAGCATACATTTAAAATAACAAAGATATTCTTATCGATCTAGAGATTCCAAAGGCTTTAGGAACTGAATGTCAAGAAATGGAAAACCAATATTATAAGATATTATATGTCTTATAATATCACAGAAAGATTCACATAGCAATGCTGTGTAGGATGGATTAGTGATGCTAGAAGCAGGTGCACGGTGGATAAAGTCTAGTAGCAAGGGAGTAATAATGGGAATGCAGAGGAAAAGACAAATATGAAAAATATCAGAATATTAAAATCTGTAACATTCTTGTGACATAGTACATGTAAGATTGCAGAAGAAGGGGAACATTTGGAACTTGTAAGCACACGAGATGAAAAGAGTAAAAAATCAAGATGTCAAAGATAACTCTAATTCGAGTTTACCTCATTAGGAGATAGAAGGCATCACTAATGAAAACGGGGACCACAGAGAAGGATCAGATTGGCAGGGAAGATGAATTTTGGATACGCTCTCCTTGAAGTGAGAGCAAAGTGTGTGTGTGTGTGTGTGTGTGTGTGAGAGAGAGAGAGAGAGAGAGAGAGAGAGAGAGAGAGAGAGACTTTCATATGTGAAATTATTTCATTGACTTCTTCATCTATAAAATCAGTTTTTCCAGCTGGAAGGAGAAAGAGTTTTGTAGCTACAGTATAAATAGGGATTAGTGAGTTCCTCCAAAATACTGTTGGCCTCAACACAGTATCAGAAACAGCAAATATAGTTCAGGTTCTGTTTGTGATCCAAAACACAAGGACTTAGGACCATCCAGGGAAAGTCTTAGAAAGTTACAAATTGCTACTGGACCAAGAACCTAAGTGGAGAATAGAAGACTAGGATCAGGAGGTAAGGAGTGGGTCAAAACAGCGATTGTCAACCAAGCTTAGTACTATAATTAAGATAATCAGATTAATTTTGCCAGATGGCAGAATTTTTCACCTGAGTTCACCTTTAAAATATTTGGCACATAAATGCAGGTTTGAAGCCATCTGGTATTGCAAAGATGCCACTCAGATTTTAACAAAGATAATAACTGAAGCCATCAGATTGGATGTCATGAAGGGAATCTCCTGTATTTATAGAGTGGTCTGAGAAGTTAGATATAGAAAAGACTGAGATAGGAAAGGATCAAACGAATATACCATTTTGCAGGCAAAGGGAAGACTTCACATGTAACTTTTCCAAGAGATCATGTGAACAGTGTTGCATATTTTTCAACATGCACATCATAGCACTGTGCTAGGTGTAAAAGAAGTCAGGTAATCTGAGTCTGACCTCCAAGGGCACTTTCTCACTAACATAAGGGATATATGAAAAGTTATGGGAGTCAACTCTTAAATATTATTGAAGCAGGTAGAACAGATTTCCACTTCTGAACATGGAGTGATAACAGATTTAACTTTCCATGGTTAAAAAAAAAACTAGGAAAACAAACTAATTAAATCAATCAATAGCTTTTTGACATTGGAAAATGAGCAGTAATCTGTAGGAGAAGGGAAGCAACCAAAGTAAGTCCTGCACTTCTTCAGCTTGCTACCTAGACTGAGTTTACTAGAACTTAAGTAGATCCAGGCAGTATCCCTGAACTGAGAGAGCAGAATTGAGAATTTCAGAGGAAGACCAAACTTCTAGGAGTCCCCAGGCAGGGTACTAGAGCTTCATAGCAAGGGAGCTCCAGAGCCAAAGTAACCATAGCACAGCTCAAATGCAAGCTGAAAGTATCAAAATGTTTCCAAATAATTTAACTATTTCCCAGGACAAAGTTTAAAAAATAATGCAAAAATAATAATAACACCTGAATGGCATCAATCATCACAATGTCTACAACCTAATTAAAAATTACCAGGCATGTAAAGAAGCAATAAAAATTGACTCATAATGAGAAGAAAACTCAGTCAGTGGAGCCTGATCCAGAAATGATAAACATGATAGAATCAGTAGAAAAGAACATTAAAGTAACTATGATAAATATACTCCATATGTTCAAGGAGATAAAGTAGGAACATGTTAAGTACAAGGTGTAGAAGATTTTTTTAAAGAGCCAAATCAAAGCTCTAGAGAAGAAAATTACATTGTCTAGTAAAAAAGAAAAAAAATGCACTAAATGTAACTAACAGACTATATATATATAGATATAGATATATAGATATAGATATAGATATGGTCTGTTAGATACATTCAGTGCAATATCTATATATATATATCATCAAAAATAGTGAATTTGAAGACAAAGCAATAGAAAATTTCAAAATAAAATGGGGGGGGGGGGGGGCAGGGCAAAATAAATAAATAAATAAACTGACAGAGGAACAATGAGTTGTGGTAGAGCTAAGTACCACAAAGTAAAGGAGGAGTACAGATAAAATATTTGAAGACCTAATGTCTAAAATTTTTCCAAATGTGTGGAAAACTATAAACTTGGAAATCCAAAAAGCTCAATAAATCCAAACAAAAGAACATGAAGAACATCAAAGCACATGTTAATCAAATTGTTTAACATCAATGAAAAAGTTTTTAAAAAGACTTTAAAACATCCAGAAGGAAAAAGAAACACAATTAGTGGCCATCAACAAAGATCAAAATAGTAACAAAATTCTCATTGGAAAAAAAATGAGTGAGAAGACAATAAAATAGCATCTTTATAGCACTGAAAGAAAAGAAATGTTCAATTTAGAATTCTGTACCCAGCAAAAAATTATCTTTTAGAAAACAAAGGCACAGTAAAGACTTCTTCAGACAGAAAAATCAGAATGTTCCACCAATAAATAAGAGTTCCTTCAGGCAGAAGAAAATGGTACCAGATAGAAATCTGAATCTGAATCTAAACAAAGGAATGAAGGGCTCTAGGAATTAGGTTTTCTTTTTAAAACAGAAATAATAACATGGTGTTATGAGCTTTGTAACAATAAGATATGATACCATCTTATTTGTATCTGAATAGCTGACTGATCCACACTTCCTGGTGCAATCCCTTGGCCTTGTAAGAGGAGAGCCCCAGAGACTTGATACTAATGGATACAATACAACAAGACAGATAGGATGGCATCCAGGGATGAGTTTGTACACACTGACTTCCATCTTGCTCGCTCTTTGTCCTCACTTGCTTACTCAGAAAAAACCATCTGTCATGTCTTGTGTTGCCCTATGGGGAAGCCCCATAGGACAAAGAACTGAGAGTAGACTAGCCAAGAGCCATAGAGAAAGAGAAGTCTCCAGTTCAAAAGCCCTCCAGGACTTGAATCCTACCAACCTCCATGTGAGTATGCTGTGAAGTAGTTCCTTCCCTGGTTGAGTCTTGAGATGCCTGGCCCCCTGGCCAGCACCTTACTTGCAGCATTATGAGAGATGTGGAGAAAGGACCCAGCTAAGCTGCATCCAAACTCTTTACCCACAGAAACTGAGGAATATTGTTATTTTTAAGCTGTTTGGTTTGGGGGTTTGTTATGCAGCAACGTATTATTGGTACAACAGGAAGAGGAAATGGAAGTATGTGTGGTAATAAATATAAAATACCCTTTTTCCTTATTTTTTATGTTTCTTCAAAATATATGTAAAAAGTGTTGAAAAATAACAACAATCAATTGTGATTTTATAGCAAATGAAGAAGTGAAATGTATGACAGTTTTTGATTTTTAATGACAGGAAGACCAGTGGTTGTCTGGAGACTGGGCTGGGTGTGAAGGGAGGGATTACAAAGGGGCAGAAGGAAACATCTGGGGTGAAGAAACGGTCTGTTGGTTCTCTCAGTTGGTAATTGGTCATGGTTTCATGGGAGCACGCAAATGTCAACTTTTAGCAGTTTTGTGCACTTTGAGTACATGTTGCTTATTATGTCAATTATACTTCAAAAAGGGAAAAGTATAAAGAACAAATAGCAGAGTTTTAAAGAAGAGAAAGTTCAGAGAGGGTTGTAATTATTACAAAGACTGCACAGGGGACCTAGCAATTAGGTTAGGCTTTGATGAAATGGCAGAGAAATGTGGAGAGGTAATTAATGCAGAGGGCAGAGCACTGGAGAGCCAATAAGCAGGAATTGTTCTGGTGTGTGGAAGGGATGAGGAAGTCAGTGCCCAACTGAGCAGAGAAATGTTCTTCCTCTGCCTTTCAAGGGTAATTTCTTATTGAAAACTGATGAAGCAAAATCCTATAAATCTAAAACATAATTGCTATTAGTTTCAAGGGATGTTGATGCATCCTGAGCTCTAAAATTAAGCCACTTCTACCAAAACAACACCAAATCTTCTTAAAATGGACACTATCCCTTTAGTAGGTGACACTAATTGTCAGGGTTTAGCTTTCCAAGGCAGTTTCCCTACATTAATTTTTCTAAGACAAGACCAAATGCTTTAGTTCTGTTCATCATTGGCTACTGCATATTATATACTTAAACCTTTGCTGTTCCTTTTTAGCCCACAAAAGATAAAATAAATCAATAAAAGCAATGCAAATGATGCATAAAATTGCCACTATTATAAACATGCTAATCAAAAATACTGGGAATTCTTCACCCCTCAGAAGCTGACCTCCTAGGACCTATCATTTCCTGGTGCTCAGATATTTGAGAAGTACACACAATACAACACAATCCAAAATAGCTCTCATAAGCCAATGCAGATATTACCTGAAACCTTTTTAAAATTTAAGTTCTTGGAAACTAAAAGGGCATACCTTAAGACATAGCTGTGATGAGAAATAAATTTGGAGAAGAGTAAATAAGATCAAGTGAAAGAAGGGTTTTTTGAACGTTAATTAAGGATTTTGAACTTAACGAGGAGGCTTTTAAGATCTACAAAAGTATTAACCTAGAAATCATATGCAGTGTAAAATTGGGCTGGAAAAGAGTGAGATGGGAAGGATATTTAAGTTGCCATCATGGAATAGATTGGGTAAGATGTGATTAGACTGAAGAAAAGAAATGGCAGTATAATTCCAAACATATTTAATATAACATAATAACATGTGCAGAATGCTTCTCACATGGCTAGCACTGATCTGAGTGCTTACATGTGGTGACTATCTAATTGCTATATATTTATGGTGGAATGTATACCATATTGCCCATATATTGTATCCTAGAAAACAGAGGCACAAAGAGATTCCATAGCTTGTCCATGGTCCCAGAGCTAGTGAAGAGCAGAGTCGGGGTTCCAATGGGGCAGTCTTGCTCCAGAATTCTGCATGACCTCTGCAGTCCCTCTAGCATTCACTGCAGATGGGCCTTGTGATAAGCCACTGGGAGCGCTGTTAAAGAAACAGCCAACCCCAAGAGAGAGATCCTGAGTGCATTTACTCAGCTCCTAGTCCTAGAAGGTGTCTTCCCTCTGCATGAGCTTCTAGCCACTTTCTCTGCCTCCAGCCATACCCACACCTCCAGTTGATTCTCCACTCTTACCAGAGTGATCTTCCAAGAGCATAGAGATGATCATACCTCCCAGCCATTCAAAATCACTGGGATAAAGTCCAAAGCTATTATGTGTACCTTACAAGATCCTCTACGATCCAGTCCCTGAGGATTTCTCTAGCCTCTTCTCTCTTGCTCTTCTCATTTTACATTCTAGTTTCCAGACATAAGACTGAATCCTCTCTCAATTCTGGGGTTTGTGACACAGCCCTCTTGAAGTTGGAAATGTTGTTCTCCCTCTGTCCACACCCCACTCTTCATTCTTCATGAACTAACTTTGACCCATCTCCCACATCTAATCTGAAAGGTGACTTCTTTCAGAAAATCTTCTCTGATACCCTATCCTGCACCTGCCTTAGGCCCCTCCAATGTGCCTGGACAGTGCCATCATGAAATACACTGCATTCTAGCCCTGAACTTAATAATTGGTTTGTTCCATTGAATATTAAACTCTCTTAGGTGGTGATTTTTTAAAAAATTAATTATATAATTTTTAAACTTGTTTTAATTGGTTATACATGACAGTAGAATGCATTTATGCACTTTGATATACATAGATGAGATGTAATTTCTCATTTTTCTGAGTGTACATGTTGCAGAGTCACATAGCTCATGCATTTACATATATACATAAACTAATAATGTCTGTTTTGTTCTACTGTCTTTCCTATCCCCACATCCCCTCCTCTCTCCTCCCTTCACTTCCCTCTACCTAATTAAGATAATGTTATTCTTCTCTAGTGCCTCCCACTTTATTATGAATTAGCATCCACATATTAGAGAAAACATTCGTTTTTGGTTTTGGGGGATTGGCTTATTTTGCTTAGCATGATATTCTCTGGCTCCATCCATTTACTGGCAAATGCCATAATTTCATTCTTCTTTAAAACTGAAGTAATATTCCATTGACTATATATACCATATTTTCTTTATTCATTCATCTATTGAAGGACATCTAGGATGGTTCCATAGTTTAGCTATTGTAAATTGAGCTTTTATAAACATCATTACTGTATTACTGTAGTATGCTGATTTTGAGTCCTTTGGGTATAAACCAAGGAGTGGGATAGCTGGGTCAAATGGTGATTCTATTCCAATTTTTCTGAAGACTCTCCATACTGCTTTCCATAGTGGTTGCATGAGGGTGGTGATTTTGTGATTTTTGTTCCAAACATTAGCATAGTATACAGTACTTGGTGGGCTCTAGTTAATTTTTAAATTAAAGAGTAAATAAGGATTGGTTTTGATAGGTTATAGAAAACAAAAGTGAGAAAGAAATCAAACTTTCTTAGAATACTTTAAATCTGACTAGTACTAGTGACAGAATCAACCAGCACTTAGGAAACGTGTTTTTGAGGCACAAAGGTGGCAAGAAATCACTCAGTTTAGATTGACCTGTTGAATATGGTGCTAAGATGTCATTCAAAAAGAAATGCCCTGTGTGCAGCAGGAGTGATAGGATCTGGGCTTATTTGAGGATGAGGTTGGAGATCTAGACATGTTAATTCCTAGAGATTTTACCACTTTTCCTTTAAAGAATTCTTTTTTCCTCCCCTTGCTCAATTGCATTTACCTAGATTGTTACAGCAAAACAAATAAAAATTATTACCAGACATACTCCTTTCCATGTTATGTGTGCAATCATAACATGGAAGGAGAATTAATTTTCTCTGCATCTTTCAGAAAGTTTGCTTGTATGTCTTATAGTGTGCTGTTTCTTGCTTAGATAGTGAATGAAGGTTGGTTTGTGATAGGAGCGAAAGCTAAAATACTCTTGATTCAATTATACAGTGAGTAGAAATGCTATTTCTTATCTTGCAAAGAATAATTTTGGCTTTTCCATACATCATTATTTGATAAGGACTTAGTAAAAGGTACATTTTCTGCATGAAGACTTGTGAATGCAATTACAGTCCCATAGCCATACCACGCCGGAGCGCTTGAGCTTCAGCCTGCAGAGTCCTGACTAATAGTTATTAAGTGCTTTTAGAGCAAAATGTGAATCTGTGGTGCTAAAAGCAGCCTCTGAACTAGAGCAGAGGCATGTCAATAGCATGGCTGGCAAGTATTCCTGCCAAAGGACAGGTGAGCATATATTCTATGGCCTAAAGAATGACCCACTGCTTTTTTTCTGGGTAATTATGTGAGGAATTTGTATGTTTGGCTGGGCAAAAAAAGTTGTGTGTATTGGGTGTTCAAGTGTATAATATTTCACTCTACTACAAACAAATGATTTCCCCTTAGTAGCTTCCGTATCTATATTCCTCATTACAAAAAGACCTACAGGATTTATTACACACAATAGTCTGATATATCTGGGCCCAAACCCAGATTTGCCTCTTACAAACTATTTGACTTTGGATTAGAACTTCAGTAAGTAGGGAGGGCAATTATGTAAAGAAGGGAAGCCCAGAGGAGCTGGTTTGATGAGTAAAGATAAACCATATATTAGACCTACTGACTTAGGGTATAAAACCCAAAAGGCATTTGGAGTTAGAGGACTAGAATGCAAGAGATAACACAAAGCTGGATATTTAGATCTGGGGGTCACCTTTAAAAGACAGCCATGAAGTAGAGTGGACTCGGCTTTAAATTACACTTGTGTGTTTGGGGGTGTCACTGTGTAATACAAGCACTGCCAGAGAGAACGTAGGAATATATCAAAGAAGTGGTTTATGAGATTTAAAATGGGTAGTTATTTTTGGAATAATTTTTTCTAAGCAACAATTTACATTTATTCTAAAGAAGTCTACCAAAAGCAAAATTATTCTTTGCATTGCACTATCAACAGAGCCATTTTTTCTACAGTTTCCATAATTCTCCTGAGTTAGCTCACAGTGCCAGATCCTGTCCTTCCAAACTGGTATATTTAATAGTATCTGTCAGCAATGGCTGCAGAGTAGCATTTTAATGGATCCCAAAGATTTTCATCAGAATATGATGTACTCCAATCACAGTGCCAGAGACACCTCCCCAGATGGCGTTGCTGACACTCCCCTTAGCATAGGTGGCTCTGCTGCAGGCATTCATGAGATGCTGGGGGTAGCAGCAGTTGGGGGCTGTTTAACAAATGGGGCGCTGAAGATATTTGTGTGGCTATGTGTGTCCCAGTAGGGATTTAAGTTATTTTAAGCAGAGATGCAAAGTCTGGTGAGTAAGAAGAACAAGCTCCATCTTTCTGGAGTAGTGAATGTGTTAGGTAGCAAAAGCACAGGTCAAGAATTTTAGGCAAATTAAAACTCTGAAAGTGTCTTCCAGGGTGACAAATTGGGAGATAATTAATCACATCAAATGAGGATTTGTCATGGAATTTCTTCACACAGCCATTTCCCCTTGCCACTTAAAGTATGTGATTAAAATTTATTACCCACAACATCTCTTGCATAAAGCATGATTCGTTGTGTTGATTTCATCTGATTTAGTTCATTTTTGTAGAGGGGTTCTCTCCTACAAAATTAATATGTGACCTTAATACTACCTTATCTTACTCTGTTTTGTACTACTATAACTGAATACCACAGACTAGGCATTGTATGAAGAGTAGAGATTTATTTCTGACAGTTCTGGAGGCTAGGAAGTCCACAATGAAGGGGTTGGCATCTGGCAAGGGCCTTCCTGCTACATTATCCCATGGCAGAAGGTGGTATGGCAAGATAGCGTGCCTGCATACAAGAGGGAGAAAGCACATGAGAAGGGAACCAGACTCACCCTTTCCTCAGGGCCTGCACCCCCACAGTAACTAACTCACTCCTGAAATGACAGCATTAACAGACCATTCATGGAGGCAGAGCCCCCACGACCTCATCAGCTTTTAATGACCCCACCTCACAACTCTTGCACTAGGGATTAGGTTACAACACATGGACTTCAGGAGCCACATTCAAACCATAGCACACCTAAACTGGAAGTCACATTTTCCCTACTTTATGTCCTTGGTACTTTGATGTGAGCCACAAACATGTGCATGCTCCTGTAACCTCTCAATGACTGAGTTTCTGATCCCCAGCTCCTCTCTTCATTCAGGGAAAGCAGGGGTACAATATCCCTGCTTCCCTAGGATGGTCTGCCTGTCTTTAACAGCATGTCAGGACTTAGAAACATTCCATGAGGGGGCAAAAAAAAAACCACAAAGCCTTCTTCTGGAGTCTCTGGTGATGGGCTGGGTCTACTGTATAGTGTGGTTCTGTCCGTGGCGTCCATCCTCCAACCAAGTTTACTTTCCAAAATGACCCCTCACAACAGAGAAATCAAGTACAATAGTGAGGGGCCCTGATGGGAAAGAGGGTTAATTATGAAGGGAACCAGATGTCCTAGAGGAATCTACTCATCCTAGAGGTTTGTCCTTGAAACCCAAGCCCTACCAGCCCGGAACACACCAGTGAGTGACAAACCTCATTCTCATCTAAACATCTGTAAGGGACAGTAATCTCCAGGTTCCAAGAACTAGATCCTGACCAGTAAGTTCTAGAACTTGCAGTTTAGGACGCAGTTTAGGAAGCAGAAAAAAACAACTGAAGGAGAGAAATCCTAATTTCTCTGAGTATCTTTCATTGGTGTTTTACTTAATCACTTACTAATACCTTTTACCTATTTGTTTATCCCTGTCCTCTCAGCATATTTGACCAAATAAATAATCTATGTAAAGAAAAGGTGGTAGAGGAGGAAACATCACTCTCCCAATATCAGGCCAAGTCCAGGAGATAATAAGTGTCCCCATACATGAGGAGGAGACAGAGCTGACTTGCAGCGGTCAAAGGTCAGACTGTGAAATAAGAGTGAATGCAAGCCTCTTCCAGAATGCCTTCCTCCATCCCATTCAGATGCCTAGGTGCCCTGCTCAGAGCAGGAACCTGGTACCTAGTTGTCAGATTGGACCTGAACAAAGATTGAATAGAATTTTAAAAACATAAACTGCAAAGCGATGCTTAAAATTTAGAAATGATAGTAGGATGGCATTCTGGTGAGTGTGTTCTAGCTTGTACCTCATAGCACTGATAAAGGCAGGCCAGCTTGCCTAAAAATAACAAGGCCTGGTCCCTGGTGGCTGTTGAGTGCTCTTTCTCTGCTTCTTCCATGCCTGGAGGCACTCAACTTGATGCATGTCATATCAAGACTCATTTTGAAAACTGCCCCAGAAGTTTCTGAATTTTTCTTTTAATGAGGTAGAAAAATACAAATTACATTTAGCTAGTGTTTTTTTTTTTTTTTTTTTTTTGCCTTTTTGGTATGTTCTGTGGTGTGTGAGGCAGCTTGGCTTTCATTAGGCAACAGCCCAGAGAGTACCTTGGGGACTGACGGGTCCAGCTGCCCATTACTTTGTTGAAGGATGTGTGAAACTACTGCATCCCTGAGGCTCACAGCTAATGCCATCAGGAGCATCCCTCCAATAATGCCTAAAAATGCCTTTTGAAAATCATTAACTAATTAAAGAGGTGAAGGCATTTGGGCTCAGGTTCCAATAGAAGTCAACATAATAGCCTAATATTTGATGAGCTCTTATTTTGTGGCAAACATTGTGATAAACTTTTTACTTTATACTGTTGATATTCCATGCAATGGAAAACCTGATCAGCAGTATCTTAATTCCCAAGTATATACTGTCTATTTAATAGGAAGTCTAGACATAGACTTTTCAGGTTAAGGGGAAAGGCTCTTTTTCTCTTTCATTTTCTTTATCCTTAGTGGATTGACTTTCATCCTTGTCTTCACAAGATGAGTGCCACTGTGCCAGACATCACATCTGCTTTAAAGACGAGCAGGACAGACAAGCATTAAAGATAAGCTCGAGAGAGTTCCCCTTCCTACATATTCCTTTTATAAGGAGACAGAACTTTTCCAGGAGTCTCTTAGCCTAATATTCTAACAATTTTATTGCATAGAACTGAAGTACATTGATACCCTTTAGCTGCAAAGGACTGTAAGAAGGTAGCATTTAGCTTTCATATTCTCTATTTAAAGATAGCAAGAAGGGATTGGAAATGGCTGCTGGACTAGCCAAACAATAGCATTATCCTTACATGAATTATTTATTTAATCTTCACAATAACTCTTTGAATAAAGATAGTATTATTATCCCAAGTTTGTAGATGAGGAAGCAGAGTGATTAAGAAACTTATGCAAGGTCACACAGAAAATAAATGGTTTGGCTTCTAGTTTTAATCATTGCAGGTGACTGTATAGCATGGTAGTTAAGAGGGCAAGTCTAAAGGTAGCCTACTTTCTAGAGTTTGAATCCTAGGTGTATTCTTTTCTAATTGTATATCCTGCAAAGCTGTTTAAATCCTTCATGTCTCTGTTTGCTCACTTATGAAAAGAAAATATCAGTAACACTCACCCTAAGTATATTGTGAAGATTAATGATTCAATACTTGCAAATTGCACAGAATATGGCACATTTAAAAAATGTTCAGTGAGAAGCTATGAAGCAAGAAGCTTTATTTGTAATAGCCCTAATCTGAAAACAGCCCAAGTGTCCATCATTAGTGGAATGGACAAAGAAATTGTGGTATATTTGAACACATTTACAATACAGTTGAGCACAGTCCTTTAGTGAAAAAAGGCTGAGCTGGAAATACACACAACATAAGTGAGTCTCAGAATGACTGAAAGAACAGAGATATAAAGAGCACACACTGAAAGCTTCCACTTATGTAGAGTTCAAGTGCAGGCAAAACAAAGCTATGTGACAAGAGTCATAGAGGCACATTATGAGAGGACACTGGGAACTTTCTGGGGTTCTGGAAGGATTCTGAGTCCCAATCTGGGTGGTGGTAACACAGGTGTGGACACATATAAAACTTTATTGAGCTGGATACTTAAGATGTAGGCATTTTATCACATGTAAGTTCTATTTTCATTTTAAAAATAAAGAAAGAAACCATGAAACATTCATGACTGGCCTCTTTAATAGAAAACCTTAGAAGAATTGGTTGTAGAGAGAGAAAGGGACATACCAGTGTCACAAGCTATTGATCTTCTTTCAGAAGGTCCCTGCTGCCCTCTCCAGGATCAGAGAAAACATCCTCAGTCATTTTCTTAGTTTTTGCCCTGAAGCCATCCCCAGTCTCTTGCCTGCCCATTGATGGCCAAGTGTGGACTTTGGAGGTGAAGCCAACAGCAATACAAGGCCTGGCTGTACTTCATAGATGTCATTCTGTGTGCAGTCAGATTGCCTGCTAACTCACCAACAAAAATGTTGGAGTGCATCTGCCTGGGTGTCCCAGAGACCTTCCCCTCTAAAGGCAGATTGCAGGGAGCTGACCACTCAGTGGGTTCCTGTTCTCTGTGGAACAAGAAGTCATGGAGGGTGCCGGCAGTTGAGCTGGAAGCCATATGGGAAAAGAAGTGGACAAGTGCCCGTGGGCCACCTCAGCTATCTGGGCCATCGGAAGCCTGAAAAAGACCCTTGAAGAAAGAAACTCAGTGCAGAGTGATTGTATGGGCTTTGTTAAATTCTGATTATTTACAGGGTCTCAGGGATAAGAAATGACTAGATTGGGACTTGGGATTGAAAGAGGTGGGTGGGTGAAACAGATTACCACTCCTCAACTCCGCAAGAGACCCCTGAATTTTACAAACATCCACACACAAAAGCATGTTTCTTTTTAATCCCATGAGGCATTTTAAGTTTAGGTAAGTCATTGAGCAAGCAGGAAAGGGACCTGGGAGGTGACCTGGGCTGGCAGGGCAGAGGGCGTGGCCTGCAGCACACAGGGAGGGGAGGAAGGAGAGAATCACTCTGTGAACCATAGCCGCTGCCTCTGTTAAAAGCTGGTCACTGGCAAATCACCTGAAGTGTGGCCTGAATCTGCTCCTTCCCTTCTGCATGAGAATGTCTAAATATCCTCCTGAGAAAAGTGAGGCATGGGGAAGAAGAAATTGCACATAAAGATGCTTAGGGCAACCTGTCCAAGTCACCTCCATCCTGGGTTTGGGTGGACTGAGGTGCAGTTTTGGCTTCCACTGCCCTAGCAGATCCTGGTCCCTTAGCTTCAGAATCCCCAGAGATCCCTTGTTAATGGTCTTCAGAGACCTGGATGGGGCACAGACCAGGCCATGGCTACAGCCACATCTTAATGTATAACAGTTGCATATTTGATATTTTCTGTGTGGGATTCTGTGTATACTCTTTCTCTGGACCCCACAAATATTAGGGTTGAGCCTATGAAAGGGAAGAAACAGAGATCATGACATTGTCCTTCAGGAAATTCCCCAATAACTGAACATGGCCTTTCTCCCTTGCTACTACCCACTACAGGAGGCTATACTCCCTGTCAACCATGATTTCTAAAAAGTTATTCACCCTCCTCCATTGCCATTCCTTCTCTCCACTGTCCCATCTGAAAAGCTTCAATATGGCACCCTCAGAATTTTAGGAATCTGTCAGCATCCCTGCTCACACAGCCTCCCCAGGGGCCAACCACCCAGCCTGGATGCAGCAGCAAGTATTGGGAAGCATTTGACTGACAAAGACAGATGTTGCTCCTAAGAAAAAGAAAGAAAATGGCATATTTTTTTTCCCCAGGAAGCACAAGATTCTTCACAATGTTATTTTCTCATTAGCATTCATAGCACCCACAGGGAGCCTGGTGATATCATTAGTACTGATTTAAAGGATGGAGAAATTGAGTCATATGCCAGGTCTGCAGGTTCTGATTTGGTGGCCAGAAAACAGAAGCTCTTTCCTCTTTTTGGAATGAATTATATCTCATTTCCATAAACAAAACACTCCGGAGAATACAGCTTTTCTACTTGAAACAAGTATCTTCTTAAACACAGTTGGATGACTTTGGGGCATACACATTCTGTCTAGACATATGCTTTCAGATACCATATGGTTGGACCACACTCTGATGAGTAATGCTTTTGCAGATGTTAGATGAACTTTCTAGAGTATTGGGTGTCCTCAGCATCCCCAACCAGACAACATGGGAAACTTGTGGGGGCATGTCTCACTCTACCTTTTAGACACTAAGACCCAGCTTTGATATTGAAAAAAAAAAAGTGTATACACACACACACACACACACACACAGTATTTCAAGAGCTGATGACTCAGGTCTATAACATGCATAAAGACAAGAAATGACTGCAGTCTCTGGAAGAAAGCAAATAAAAATAACAGCCTATTTGGAGGCCCATCCAAAATTGCATGTTAGTTGATCATTTTTATGGAACTTAAAAGCTAATCCAAGAGAGGATTTATTCCTGCGATGGTGACTCAGCATATAAGCCAAACAACATTCCTGTTTTTCAAGGGGTAGAAAATCCATGTTTTCACTCAATATGTATCGAGCACCTTCTCTATGCCAGGCACTAAGGCAAGAAAGGCAAGTCACAGCCCTTGTTATCAGGGCTCCCGACGTGATCCGAAACAAGTGCAGCAAGAAATGATGCTTCATGATACTGTGCGCCACAGTGAGTCAAGTGCTGCATCCACACCGAGAAGGGCTCCATCCAGTTGTCATTACTCAGAACTGGAATGGCAAAAGGGGAGTCAGGGAGGAACAGTCAGGATAGGAAGAACAGCAGGTGCAAAAGCAGGGAGGCAGATGGTTCTAGAATATTTCAAGCATTCACCGTGATTCAGATTGACAAGATCTCAGGGCCCATGGGGGTGGAGTGGAGAGACCACAAAAAGTGTTGTGTTGTGCCAGAGAGCTCAGGATTTATCCCCAGGACATGTACAATCCTGTGATAGGATTAAGAGAAGGGAAGGTTCCTACAGCCAGACAGTGTTCTTAAGATCACTCCACGGGTCCTTATTATAGACTTTATTAGGGGAGACTGATGAAAATTGAGGGTTGATTACCTTGCAAACATAGGGCCTAGACTTCAAAAACACCCTTACATTTCCCAGTTCAATACCACAGAATGATTGGCAGGCTGGACCTGGAGCAAGACAATTTGGGGTTCAAGCTTCAGCTGTGCTGCCTATTAGCCAGGTAAACTTAGGAATGGTTTAACATTTTTGAGCATCTGTCTAATTATCTGTGAAACTGAGATAACAAAGGTGCCTACCTTGTAGAGGTTATGTGACGACAAAATGAGGTGACACTCGTAAAGCACTCAATAGAGCATTCAGCTCCTTTACTCACTGTGTGTGTGTGTGTGTGTGTGTGTGTGTGTGTGTGTGTCCCCTTGGCCTTTTCAGAAGTCCCCTGTGGTGCTGTGTGGAGTCACTGTTAGCAATCACTCAGCACGCAGACCTCCAGCAGCCTTGGGGCCTCAGCCAGGAGGGCACAGGCAACACCTGGCTGACTTGGCAACAGCAGGGGAGGGCTTAACTGTGTTTCAATCAAGTTTCACCAAATTGGCAAAAAGCTTTGTCACATGTTTTATCAGGTACTTGACAAGCCTGGGGCAAGAAAGGAGAAGGCATAAAGGGAAAAAAGAAATAGAGTGAGCAGTGCAGATAATCAGGCAGCCTAGGACTTTGACACTGGCCTAGGTTGCTGTTCATGGAATCCAGGAAAGGTGACAGAGTTCAGGCCATTCACTGACCTGCATTCCTGATACTCAGGTGGGTCAGGAGGTGCAGAATGCAGACTCTCCAGCCTGGAGTGTCGTGTAACTCCTCTCAGCACTAGGAGGATTTGCCTGCATGTCCCAGCCCTCAGCCCCTACATCCCTATTCCTAATAAGGCCAGAAACAGGGAGGAAGCCAAAATGAAGCTCTTTCAAATACAGAGAGATGTAAACAATGCTATTGGTCTCCCCCATAAAAGACAATGCACATAGAAACAAATAATTTTCTATCCAACTAAGAATCTGGATGCCTTTTCTTCAGAGCAACAATCTGTCAGCAGTTCCTGCAACATGGAGGCTTGAGTCAGAGTGAACTCCAGCCAAGATCACCATTTGTAAACCCCCAAGGAGGAACTTCAGATTGGGTTGCACTCATGCCCTTTGACCTCACATTGGGCTAATTCTCAAGAGATATCTTTCTGGAATCATTCCATTTCATGTATGTGGGCCTGTCCATGGCTAGGCAGGCATGCCCAGCATTGTCATCCTGTTTTTTAAACAATGCTTATTCACCTCTACATGAGAAATTCATGGGTTTGATCTCTTCATTCTATTAACTGCCATTTTTCTTAAGGAAATATTAAAACTGATTATTCCCCCCACCCCAGCCCAAAGGAAAATGGCTTTCCTGTGGGTGGGAAGAAGTATGGGGGCACTATATTTGTTTTACCTCCTTCAGTTGCCAGTCTTCCATGGGCTCCCACTTGCTTACTCTGTAATGAAGCCTGCTGCAGTAAGATTTACCAGCCTTCTTGAGACTGGGGCACAATATGTTCATGGGGGCAGAAGGTGGAAGGTCCAGTTCTGACTCTGTCTTTACACAGTTCTTTCTAGGCAGACACTGCCTGTTCACATCACTTTTCCTTTCTGCATCTGTCCCCCTATTTGCGAATAAAAGGTTATACCCACTTATCCCTTAGGCCCTCTCCAGCCCGGAAATTGTTTTTGGAAATCCTAAGAAAACATTTATTCTTCCCTGTTAGACTTATTAAGTTTTATATCCTTCAGGAAACACAAGATGTACATATAAGAAAGCAGAAACCATATTTCAGAATGTCTTAGGGTTTTGAAATGTTGAAGCCTTAGCCTGCGAGTGATGGTTTAGAGATGTGGCCTTTGGGAGGTAATTACATTTTGATGAGGTAATGAGAGTGGGGCCCTCATGATGGGATCATTGCCCTCATAAAACACACCAGAGCATCTGTACTGTCTCTTTCTCTTCCCTTCCTCCCCACATCCAACTTTCCCAAGGAAAGGCTATGAGAGAAATAGCTGGCAGGTGACCATCTTCAAGCCTGGAAGTGGACCCGTGCCAGAAACTGAATTGACTAGCACCTTGATCTTGGATTTTCAAGCCTCCAGAATTGTAAGAAATAAGTTTATTGTTAAGCACTCAATCTGCGGTACTTAGTTATAGCCGTCCAAGTGGACTGCGACAGCCAGCATTTTCTAGGAGATCCACGGTGTCTTAGCCTTGGCTGTCTTCATGCAGAAGGAGGACTTACCCCCAGGTAGTCAGGGCAGCATGGAAGGTCCCATCAAAGATGGCAAAGCAGAGGTTTCGAGTGTCTCATTCAAGTGATAATAACCTATACTGTCACACAATTTCATGCATCGTTGGTTTGTTAGGAGTAGAAACTGCCTGAACTAGACCACAAAATACTCTAAATAATTACATAGTAGGTAATCATGGGAAATGAATGACCATTTCCAGTCCTCTTTGAAAGAAGGCAAGGTAGAGTATGAAAGTATATTAATAAGAATTAAACCAGAAAATGGGAGTCTGCAGCAACAAAACTCATTCTTGGAGCATGTCATCTGTAGTACTGTAAGGATTTCCATAGTGAAGTTTTTAGCTCCACTGGAAATGACAGTGTAAGTGTCACCCTGAACAACATAGATCTGAAGCAGCATCATGTACATTCTTCTCCTTTCAGAACCGATTCAAATGTCACCTCTTCTAATGACTTTTTTAAATGTCATTTGAAAAGGACATTTGTATATTTTACATTCTGTATTCTCCTAATAGAATTTATTAATCTTTTCTCAGGGCTCTCATTGCAAGTCAGTTTTACTTTTATAAAGTACTTTCCACATCATACTATAGGAAGTTGAATATCCTTTCTGTCCTGCTAGATGGAGAACTCCCCAATGGCAAAGCCATGGACATAGAATCTGCTCAATAAAAACTTGAATGAATGAATGAATGAATGAATAGATGCTTCTTTAAAGATCTCTTGTTTGTCTCAGACTTCCAGAGATACTTTGACTGGGATACCAGACAGAGGGTCTCTGCCTCCATCTGCCCATATATGATTCTAATGAACAGAAGTTAAACAGAGTCATCTTTTTGCCCTTAGAATCTTTAATCAGCCACAGGGACTGCCAGGAAACAGCCAGTAAGTTCCAAAGGTCACATGTGAAGTTCTGATGTTTTAATAATATTTGTCCTAACTGTTGTTTTGTCCATATTTCAAGTACTTCCTGATGTGTCTTTATCCTAAAACTGTTGACTGTTCATGGCCATCAAAAGACCATTATTACAGCATGGAATACCATGTAGCCTGTTTTCCTGTTTAGTATGACTCTCTTGTAGTTCATAGTCTTGACCAAATTATTTTTTCTTTTTCTTTTCTTTTTTTCAGTGTGGGTTATTGAACTCAGGGCCACACACATGCAATGCAAGTACTCCAAGTACTCTACCACTGAGTTATACCCCAACATCCACCAACTCCTTTTAAATAAAATCTATTATTTTGATGAAAATCCAAATGTTAAGTTGAATATAGACTCTGTAGCACAGTTTTCTATCAACTCCCAAATCTGTTGCATGGGGTAGAATGATAAGTCAGCAGATTTTATGTGAATGCTTCCCCATTGGTCTTTTATCCGTTCTTCTATTCTAATATCTAGCCTATGTTCTCCTCCTTCTGAGTCTTGATCTTGGTTGGCCTTTATCTATGTGCATGCTTCAAGGAAATCTCCCAGGGGTATGTAAGGTTAAATAGTTGAAACCTAACAAGACATCAGCAGTAGGCATATGTCATGGTGAAATAACAAAGAGTTAGTTAGACAAGAAACTTACCCTCTGATAGCACCAGATATTTCCAGAGTAGTGTCCTCAGATCTCACTACTGGATTTGATGTGGTGTGTGAGGGACAGAGAGGCATGAAGGATGGTGTCCCAGTTTTTAATGAGTAAATTTGTGAATGGGGGTCCCACCTACCAAGATGGAAATGAGTAGGGAAAAGCTACTTGGGGGAGGAAAAGGAGGTGGGGAGGCAAGCAAGAGAAGTATTACCTAGAAGGTGAGATCCTAAACCTGTGTCTACCAGAGTATTAACTAGCACATAGAAGCCGCTCATTAAACAATAAATGAATGGATAAAACAGATGGGTAAATGAAGGATGGAAGGGAGAGACAGAAAAGGAATTTAAAATTCTATAAAATACGAAGAACACTTGGCAGAATGATATGATGGTGAAAACCCCAGGCTCGGATTTCAACAAACTGGGTTCCAGGCTCAGAATATATTTCCAAACCTCAGATCACTCCTGCTAGCTTCTGTTCTGGGACCTCCCGCCTCTTTCCTCCTCTGTTGGAAAAGTGCTCACATATGTATTCATCACAGACACCAGGTTCTGCTTCCCTGTGCTAAGTGCCAAGGACCAGCGAACAGCCAATCAGGGAGGTCCTCTACTTTTGCTGCAGGTGGGGCGGAACTGAAGTCCCTCTGCAGACACAGCTTCCTTTACTGCCAGTCAGCACACAGGTCTGACCGCACCTCTCTTCCCACTATATGCACCTCAGCATCCCTCCAGTTGTTGTGAAGCCAATGCCCCAGCCATCCAAATTCCAGCAAGTCAGCTGACTGGGAGGGACAGTCTCACCCCTGAAGAACACTGGTTTAAGCAAGAAGGGGATGAGACTAGTTCACTCCACTTACTTGAGCTGACTGACCCACTAATTGCTCTTACAGAGCCTTCAGGCTGGTTCCTACAGAGAGTCACAAAGCAAGAGGAGAGCAATTAGTGGGAAGAATACTTTTTAAAAGTCACCTTCACAATCATGGAGGGCACAGTGTAAAATGAGAAATACCTGTGGCAGTACTGTAAAACAGCTGCGGGGCAAGCACCTCACTGCTATTTCACATATTATGTGGTTTTCACATATTAACTGCTTTTGTACTGGCTCTTTCACAGGTTTGAGGGTACAGAGCCTGCCTACATCAACCTCCTTACCTGTTTCTCTTCCGGCAAAAATAACCCCACCGGCCTCCACCTGGACCAGCTCTGCACAGAACCCTGTGGCCCTCACTGCGTCCCTAGCCAGTGGCGTTCACAATACCTCGGTACTCCCAGTCACAGACATAGCCCCGACATCTGCACTGCCCAAGCATGTGTCCATTGAACCCACAGAAGAAGCAATCACCAGCCCATCCTCGAGCTGGGAAGGCACAAACCCAGGCCCCTCGCTTCCTGGGTTCTTATCAACCAGCAGTGTGGTACACGTGACACCCACGCCCGAGGAACACAACTCCAGCAGTCCTGAAGTAAGCGTGCCAGCTGAAGGGTCGCAGTCCCCTACATCCCTCTCCCCTCAAACTCTGGCCTCTTCACCCTCCTCCTCCTCATCCACCTTACCACCTGAGATCCTTTCTGCCTCTGTCACCTCCAACCACAGCACCACTGTGACCAGCATCCAGACCACAGGAGCTCCAGCTACATCAGAGTCCCCAACAGAGGAGCACAGCTCTGGTCACACGCCTACTTCCGGGGCCACAATGGAGCCAGTGCCCAAGGAGAAAACACAGCAGGAAACTGAGCCCAAAACAGTGATATGCGAGTCCGAGACTACCACCACCTTCCTGATCATGCAGGAGGTAGAACATGCGTTAAGTTCAGGTGAGTCTCCATCTAGAAAACACAAGTGTTCTTGCCCATGCTGAGATGTTAAGAACCCATTCTGTTACCCAAACATGACTCCATTGGAGTTTTGGAGTGTGACACCTGAAGGTAATGATAACTTGCAAGAATTTCCACAAGAATGCAAATGTTAATCTTTGTCACTTGATAATTTCCACATGACATATTATGCATTAGAGCTGATGGTCACCTACCTGTTTTGTCTTCTTGTCTTCTTACAATGTCACAGAGATTATAAATGAGTGATGCTATAGAGTGAGAGGATTAACGACATGACCTTGGGTCAAGCTTCCTAGATTTCCACTCTGACTCTGGACCTTGAGCAAGTGACTTCATCTCTTTGTGCCTTTGTCTTTTCTCACATGTAAAATGGGCACAGAATAGATTCTACTGCATAATGTTCTTGAGGAGATAAAATGAGTTTTTGACATATAAAGTGCTTAGAATAGTTCCTGGCAGGGAGTAAGTGCTCAGGAAATATCAGTTATTATTCCGCTCAGTGTTTTAAAGAAGTGTTTACCTCTTGGAAACGAGTCGAAGTAGGGTAGAGATGGAGAGAACTTGCTTATTCTTTATTGTCACTGATGTAGTTCATGGGAAAGGCAATAAATTTTACAGGGAATCGCATTTGTTTTTGTTCTCCCAGCAACACTGTAAAGTTATTATTTTTATCTTCATTTTGCAATCTTGGAAATTCTGATGAGCAATATTTAGGGTCTTTTCTGAGGCTACATGTATCTGCCACCAATGTGAAACTGTAAATTTTAGGGTGTGGGATGGGAAAAGGCTTTCATGGGAGCGAGGGCTTGGTCGTTTGGCTGAGATAGAGTGAGGCGAGAACAGCCAGAAGGTGAAGGGGGCAATGGAGCGGCAGCTTCCCCTGGGTGGGCCCGTGACAGGCACAGCTACCCAGAATATTCTGGACAGGCGAGGGTCAAATGAAAGGCTGTCACTGAGAAGAAATCCACAGCTTTTAACAATAAATGAGCACTATGAATAAAAACCAAGCTGGACAGTGTGGCATGAAGACAGAACTAAGATTAACAAAGACCTGATTCCTCCTGGAAGAGTCCACACTGCGGTAAGGGAAAAGTCCCAAAGAATTGTAAATTCGTATTTCAAAAGGCTCAGAATATCAGTGAGGGTCCCAACAAGAGAGACACTCAAACTGAGATAAAGGAACGAATTACAAAATCTGGCAGGGGAACAGGGGACCCACAGGGGGTCTTGATCACAGGACAGTCAGGCCTGAGAGGGAAGAAGGGAGTAGTGACCAGAACCCAGAAGGGGAGAGGCCTGTAGAAGACTGTCTTGATGGGAGCAGTGACTCCTGGTTGAAGGACACCTCTGTTCCAAGGTCAACTGCCTGTGAAGGGAGTACTCCGCTCTCCCTCTCCCTCTCTGATTTGGATACAGAAACCAAGAAAGCTATTAGTAGTCCCAACAGGTCAGCCTCCTAGATGACTGCTCACAGAAGGGTTGGGGGTAGAACTGCAGAGGCCAAAGGAGGTCATCTAGTTCCCATCCCCTTGGTACCCTGTTTATACCTGCAGGCCAGCACTTAGAGCACTACCATGAATGTGTGCCTTCCGTCTCTGTCTCTATCCTACCCCCAACCCCCACCCCCAGCCCCACCACCATGACCCCACCTCCACCCTCCCTCTCATCATGCGAGTAACATCTGTGGCTTAGAGGGGTGCCTGGAGCAGAGTGGGAGTCTTAAAGACTCTAACAAAGTGGACATCCAAGTATGGCCTTGTAGACATGCCCCTCCCCATCGCTATTCTCTTTCCTGGTTCAGTCTTCTACTACCACCTGTGTGTACTACTTCCATTTTCCAACTGGTCTCCCTCTCCCTCGTTCCACTCTCTGTCCCCTCCAACATAGTCTAGACATGGAAGATCAATAGTCCTGAACAAAAAGTCTGAGCTTGGCATATTCAAATCCTCATAATCTGACACATCCATTCCTTTCTACAAGTACTCTGGTGTCTTGAATTTTTTTTAAGAGCTCTGTTCTAATATTTCATCTTGATTTTTAGGCCACACATCTTGATATCTCCAACTCAGCTGGGTCATGAGGCACAAACTTAGTGGCAGGATTGGGCCAGGAATCTCTGTAGTTCTAGAGAACTTGCACACAGCAGGAACTCCAGAGAAAATGAATAAAGGAATGCTTGCATGGATGGGAAAGAGATCATCATGGCAGGTGAAGGGGAGATAACTGAGCATGGACCAGTGTGCATTTCACAGCCCAGAGAAGATTTATCCCTTATGATATAGTAAAGAAAAGAAAGCTTATTGTGCTTGATGCAGAGTATAAGTCCTGATCTTTGAGTTTTTGAGTTTTCCATAGTTTAAGGAGAGAAAGGACACAAGCACAAGGAACTCTTGACACTTCCTTAGTTTCTGACAATGAACTGAGATGGGTGGAAGGATCTTTGGGACAAAGTGGTACAATCTGTTCATTTCAAAGTTTCTTCAAACTGTGCCCCGGAAGTCTGAAGTGTCTTGTTCAAGGTCACACAGTTCAGTGGCAGAGATGGCCCTAGAGCCAGATCCCTAACCCACAGTCAAGTCACTGTCACCACGCAGCATTGCTGCACTGCTCCCCCTGAGAATCTGCCTCCAGGATCTGGGGATGTTCTTATTCAGTGACTTGAGTGCTGTCTCTGGTAGGGGCAGCGTAAGACCAAACTTTTGCATGATCATCTGGCTTATTCCAAGTGGGTTCACACAACATATTTCTCTTAACCAAGGACTCATCTTCTCAACAAATACCAGAACATGGTCATCAGTGAATAATTTTGAAGCAAGACAAATGCTTTGGATGCTAAGCCTGACTACAGGGATTGGGAAGGCTCCCTAGTGGAGGGAGCTAGGAGCTGAGCTGCAGGAGATAAAGGGAATTAGGGCTTAAGGAGAGCAAAAGGGGATTTTAGCAAGGATATTTCTTGTGCTTCTGTGTGAAGGTGAGGCTCAGGGGCATGACAGGTAATTCTGCATACACAGTGCTACAGAGAATCCACCACCCCCGCCCCCTGCCAGTTGTCAGCCTGTAACCACCCTTGGTGAGGAATCAATGCCTTCCACATTTCCAGTTCTGGTGGTTAATTCTCAGGCCTGGTTTCAGCAGACCTGTCAGCAGCCATGGACCAGGACAGTTATGGTGACTGCCCTCATCTTTAAAGCACTGCCTCCACTAAAGTCCTGGACAAGTTCTGTCTTGGTCCTTCACCTATTCTGACCTCTGCCTCACTTCTCCCCCTCACCCTGCTGCACCGTCCAGGTTGAGCAGTCCAGGGCCACCACTGTCTTCTTCCCTCCACGATCTCTTCATCTTAGAGTTTCCCTCCCTCTCCTCTCTCCACACTCATTCTTGAGATGATTGCACCCTGGTCCATGACTTTAAATGACATCTGTATGCTGATTCCCTGTTTTATATCATTGAAATCATATGAAATGAGTTCCTCACCTCTCAGTGTGCTCCTCCCTCTCTCCTGCCCTTTTTTCTTTCAGTTCCTTAGGCCAAAACCCTGGCAGTGATCCTAGACTCCTTTCTTTCTCACATACTCCCCATCTGACCCATCAGCTCTACAAGGATCACTCCTCACCCTTCCATTATCTCTCAAGTGGATTACTCTATCATTCCTGTAACTGGTCTCACAACTCACCACACCCTGTCAGAGAGAGCCTTTTAAAACTCACAGGACTTTAGGGTCTGTTTGATGTTTGTCCTGAACTCTGCATTGCTGTCTGATAACCAGCCTCAGCTGCCTCCTAGTCAGAGGAAGAGTTCAGAATCCAAATGCTCCTCTGACCTTGACCTCTTTTTCCAAGGATGTGGCTGGTACTCATGTCAATCTTCATATCTGAGCTCTACAAGGTCAAAAGTGAAGGGAGGGCTGCCTTGTTAGGCTGATGCCTGTGTGGCCAATTCAGCAGCCAATATCCAGATGTGGCTTTTGAACATATGAAATGTGTAGTCCCATTTGAGATGTTCTGTAATAGTAAAATACACACTGGATTTCCAAGACCTAGTACTAAAAGAAGAATGGAAACAATAATTTTTAGATTGGTTGCATGTTGAAATAATAACATTGGGGTAAATAAAAACTTTTTTTTAATAAAAAACTCAGAACAGATTCTGCTGCTCCTTGGCTATAACTTCTATAATTGCTTCCCCTCTGAATCAGAGTAAAGGGCAAAGTCTGTTTTGTGCCCACAATGCTCAGCATGATCTGAACCTGCATGGCCTCTTCTTCCACTCTCAAACATGCTGGCAATCTTTCTGTTTATTGAACATACAAATAATACTCCTGCCTGGGCCTTTGCACTTATTGTTGCCCCTGCCTTAAACATTCTGTCTCTCCAGACCTTTAATGGCTCTCTCCTATTCATTGTCAGGACTCTGTTTAACAAGCCTTTATTCACTTCCTTATCTGAAATAGGAACCCCATCATTGTTGGTCCCTCTGCCTCATTTTATTTATCTTTTAATTGCTTACTATTTTCTGACTTCATCTCCTTTATAAGATAAGTGCCTGTTTTCTATCACTGGACTGTCAGGTCCATGAAAGCAGTGGCCTGTTCACAAAGAGGAAGATGTAACTTATATCCTCAGCTTCTAGAACACAGCCTGACCCACGGTAGGCTTTCAGTAACATTCGTTGAATCAATGAATTGAAGAATCTATCAGCTAGTATCAGGGAAGTTGTTTAATCTCTCTGAACCTATTTTATCAGTCAGACAGAATAGGGCCAGCATCAGCATGATGGAGTTATTCTAAGGTTTGGATGAGATAATAAATTTCACTATTAAGCAGTGGTTTAATCAATGACTGTGATTCATATTTTACTACTATTCACTGTTATTATTGTTGCTGCTATTTTGTTGTAGTAGTTATCATCATTATTATATTCACCATGAAGAGAAATACCCTCCATCTTTAACACTGAACTTTCACTATGAGCTGAGCATCTGGCTAAGTAGTAGGGGTATAGCCATGAATAATACAGTCACTTCTCTCCTGGAGTTTGCAGTGTAGCATGTACAGGGCATAGAAAGTAGCATAGTTTGACAGACCCAGGCTGCATGGAGGGAGACATTGCAAATATAGCAGGAAGGAAGACCTCACGACTTGTGCTGGAGAACCATTGGGAGTATGATAAGGTAATGATGTCCATCTCATTCTACCATCTTTTTAAAAAAATAGAGAAAGAGTAGGATAAGGTAATGAGCTACACTCAGCAAGCCACTGATAGTCACCAAAGGCTTTGAATCAGGACTTGCTAAGAATTATATATCTATATATTTTTAAATTAAATCATTATAGTTATACATAATAGTTGGGTTTATTACCAGTACCTACAAGGAATTTTATTTAAATCCCCACTTTTTCCACCCTTCCTGTTCTCCTCTCTCTGCTCTACTGATCTTCCTTTCACTCCTTTATTTATTTAATTTTAATTGGTACTTTTTACATAGGCACAAAGTTGAAATTCCCTTTGGTATATTTATATATTCATATAACATTATTTCCTCCCCTTTCCCATCCTTCCTCTCCCCCTCTCATTTTCTACCTTCTACTCCACTGATCTTCCCTATATATTTATGATCCAATCCCCCACCCCTAGCCCACTTCCTTCTTTGCTTTATTTTGCTTTAACTTTTGTATTTTGCTTTAACTTCCACATATGAGATAAAACGTTCAATCCCTGATTTTCTGAGTCTGTCTTAATTGCCTTCAACTGACAGGAGAAATAGCTAGGGCAAGTTGCAGACAATTCAGGACTTAAAACACATAGAGCAGTTTATACCTGGTTTCTGATTTGTCATTGTCGATGACAGGCTATGTCACTTAACTACTCTAACATTAAGGACTCTCAGATGTAAACTGAATAAAAGAGCAATCTTTCAAGTCCTTTGGGCTTATCAAACTATGACAATTGCCTACAACATTTATCCTGTGAAGAAATGGCAGTTATATTCATAAGAGGCTTACTTGAAAATTGGGCTCATCCCTAACAGGTAGCCCTTCATCTGATCCATGGAATCATCCTTTGAGGGGAACTCAGTAGTGTCTATTCTGCAGGTGATAGAATAGATCCAAAGAGTTTAAATGTCTTATATTCTCCGATAAGTGATCAGGCCGGGATCCACTAATGCTAAGTCGTTTTGCCCCACTGTACCTATCTTGCGTGAAGCAGTAGAGATACAAAGTCAAGGAAGGACTTACAGCCCCTAGCATTACTATGCAAATGAGTTATATGGGATATTGTCAGATGTCACCAGCTGGGTCTAAGGGGTAGAGCTGCTGCATGGGAGGAGAAGCAGGTGGCCATAGCAGAAGAAACTAGTTTTGATTGGTTTTTATTTTTCAGCCTTTGACTTTTAAAGGATGACAGAAAGACATGATGAGTTAAATGTGGGTGATCTTGTGTTATTAAATGAGAACTCTTCATGTGTGGAAACTATGACTCCAGTTTGCTTTTTATCCCGTGAATGAAATTGAGTGGTTTTGAGCATAGTTCAGGACTCAGTGAATGCTTACTTGAAGGATGAGCTGACATTGCAAATCAAGTTACTTTCAAAATGTCATCAGTTCTGACACATGCAAACTTTAAAATTATATCCAATCTTCTCTCTGCGAAGTGTATGTTCTCTTTTGTTCATAAGATCCATGTGTCCACTGGTCTTATACAGCCCTGTATTTTCCATTACAAAGAGGATATGCAGTTGTGGGAATTGGTGAAATCTTTGAACTTTGAATTGCTGGTTGAACTCCAGCATTTATTTAGTATGAACTATGCTAATAAGTAAGTACCTTAAATCAAGGTCATTGAGCATCACAGACATCAAAACACCTCTCTGTACCTGTGAGGGACATTTGCTCAACCATACATCCATATCATTCATGACAAATATAGATTTGTTAAAAGAATAAGATGATAGGAAAGAAGAAAGAATAGTTTTAAAGTATGCCTAGAAAATGTTTAGGAGTGAAAAAATTGTATTCTAGTGAGTTAATGATCATATTTAAAAACATTAAAAAATAAGTTAAACATGGCATAAACAATGATCTCATATAAAATATAGTTGTAAGAAGATCATGTAAAAGCCCAGAATGTATCAGAAAGCAATAATCGGTAGGCTCTGGTTTACAAATACCGCATCATTGTACATGTTCAGGCCTGGGCCTCTTACAGTGAATGACACATCTTTCCAGGTCTCTCTGTTCCACTTCCTATTCCCTCTCTATCACTAGGTCTATTGATTTTGAATTGTTAGTAGGTACCACTCTCATTCACTTCTCTTTACGCTCATTCTCAATTCAAAACTCCCATAATCCCACAGCATCAACCCCTTAACCAGCCCCTCCTCTCCTCCTCTGCACCGGTCTCCCCAGTCTGACTTATTCTCCATTCAGCAGCCAGAATGATGATAAAATACAACTCTGATCAGATCATACATAACATGCCATCACCTACATCCCAGCCCCTTGAGGGTATCCCCTGCTGTTAGGGTGAAGCCCTCAGCCTCTAGTTGGCCTCTATCTGCCAACCCTGGGTCAGCCACACTCCTGCCTCTCCCTCTCAGCACCACCCATGCTGGCTGCCTCTCTGGTTCACCCACCTGCTGCTCTCTGACTTAAGGCCTTCATTTGTTGGGATGCTTCTGCCTGAAATCCTCTCATGACCCAGCACTTTGCCTGGTTAATTCCTATTCATTCCTCAGTTCTCAGCTCAAACGTCACTTGCTCTGGTTGTTTCCTGTGGGCCTCCCAATCTATCTCTGGCCTCTCTGTTATACACTGCCACACTTCAGTCACATCTCTTCTTCATGGTGTGTGCTTATATACCTAGCAGTGTGGCTCCTGGTTCACAGCCTTCAACTGATTTTCAAGGATGGGCCTTTGTCTGTTTGGGCTCACAAATGTGTTCTCAGCACTCAAGAGTGTCTAGCTCAGTAGGTGCTCAATAAATGTTCAATAAATCAGTCAGTCAATAAATGAGTGAATTTTGGTGATGAAATATCAAGCGTAAGGTCATAAACCCACTTATTTTCTTAGCCTAATAAATCCTGACCTTTAAATTGAGAATAAAGAAAAATTGAAGTGTCCCACTATGCACACAAAGACTCCTCTGACACTCATCACTGTAGAGAGTGTCAAGGGATTTTTGCAGCCACACTGGGCTTCTCCCCTCGCTCCCCATTTCCCATCACACCTTTCTGTTCCCATCATTCTGATTCCTACTTTTGGCTTTCCCATGGGCTGCCATGGTTACTGTTATAAGCCTGCAGTCACATTTTTTTTTTCTTTTTTGCCCAATTCTTTAAACTTATGCTAAACCATAAAGCTAGCAAAAGCAAAGCAAACTCCTATAAGGAACTCCAACTGTCAGGTTTTATTTTAGTTAAAAATTATTCTGAATTCTTCTCTGTACTTATATTTCTCCTATGGCTTACTTTTACTACCTAAATCTTCATCTACTTTTGAAATATTTCCAGAATGCCCTTTGAAAAATATATGTCAAGGTAATAAAGTCAACTATTTACCATTTATGTTGTCATCTAGCAGCAAGACAACTCCATCATACATTTTAATTGTACCAATGTCACCTTTTATTACATTTGGAGAGTTTCTGTCCCCCTGGAACAATTTTTCTTTTTCAAATACTTTCACCAATAATATATGACTAAAGTGATTTTGGAAATGCTTCCTGAGAAAGAGAGGTTTAGCTTACAAGCACAGCTAATAATGTCAATGAATATACAGCTTATTGGCTCATTGGGAAAATTGATTGGAATGTGCTGGATTCCATATACAGAGCAAAACTTTACCATCACCTTCCAACTCAAAAAGCATGCCTTTTTTAGTTACAAGGTAACTGGTCAGAGAAGTGAGAATAGATCAACAACAAGCCCTCAACTTATCAAAAAAAGGGTCTAAAAATCCCACCCCAGAGAACTGAGTGAAGAGTAGTATATCAGGAAATCACATTAAAAAATACTAAATTGATACTGTCCTTAGCATGACTTCTTTCTCAGGAAAGAAAAATGTTGGCCAATAAAAGATGGCCTTTTATTTTGTAGTATCTTGCTTTCACGGTTAAACTCATAGCCTTCAGGGATAGACCACAGGCTCAAAAATGAAGGTGAACTTATATTAAATCATAAAATCTCAGTATATTCATGAGCATGGGCATCAGAAATACTTTATCATATTTCCATTTGGAGAAATTGTGGAGTAATTCCAAAGGCAGGCTCTGTATCAGACTGCCTGGCTCAAATCTCACCAGAGCCATTTGCTAGTTGGGAGGCCAAAGGGCAAGTTCATTTATCATTGGGTATCATGTTTCCTTAATCTATAAGATGAGGGTACAAGTATAATACTGTACCTGTTCTACAGGATTCTTATTAGGATTAAATTAGACAAGTATATAAAGTCCCTCTTACATAGTTAGCACTAAATACATGTTAGCTATTGTTATTACAGTTGGGTCCTTAATCCTCAGGTGGATACTAGCAAGAGCTTTGACTCCTCTAGACTTTGATTTTCTTAACTTGAAAACTTAGAATGTTTGTAAAACACTTTAAGACTCCCAAAAGGATACTTACTGTGCATATTAGGCAATAAAAGTCCATTTAAGTACCTACCAACAGCACAATACAGAAAAGGATAATCCAAAAAGTGTGAAGGAGAAAAATAACTCTGTTCATGTTTGGAACAGTAACACTTTCAGAAAACTTGGGAAATTCAAAGGCAAGGGCTAGAGAGTTGGAACAACTAGAGATTTCTAACTGGAAATAAAAACTGTCTGCGGGACCTGAGGCAAATAAAGCTGAGCAGAAGAATTGAGTCTAGGCCCCACCTGCTTCCAAGAGTCAACAATTAAGACCTAGAAATTGTACTCTTCCCAAAACTTGCATTAGAATTTGGATTTTTTTTTTCTTTCCAGTATTTTATCTCTTAAACTTTCAGGGTCGGAATCTGGGAGAAATTAAAATTTGGTAAATACAGTGTCCAAAAGCAGGTTCCTACATGGCCTTTGTGATTATTACATGAGGACAAGGCTAAATTTAGCTAATAGTTCCTAGGAGATTCTCCAGTCCTTGGGACTATAGTAAATATACCAAAGTTGCTTCCAAGAAAGTGTTGGGACAGGTGACCTGAAACTGTAACTCTCTGCTCCCCACCCAGATTCCATGATAAAAATAATACTTTGTACATTATTTGGCAAACAGAGTAAATACTCTACCTCTGAGAGTTCCACCCTTCCTTCTTGCTTATGTTCTTTGAACCAAGAGAGGCAGGCAGTGTAGAAGGTCTTGCTTGTAAGGCTGCCTAGCCCCAGAGAAAATGGGCCTTCCCCTATGGACTGGATGATTCTCAAAAGTCATCCTTATTGGAAAGACAGTGTAATGAATCTGACATTACTGTCTTACATACATATATAAATACTCCACAATGAATCCCACCATCATGCATATCCACAAGAATGGGGGTGGGGGGTGCGGCTGGGGTTGTGGCTCAACCGTAGCACCCTTGCCTTGCATGCATAAGGCCCTGGGTTTGATCCTCAGCACCACATAAAAATAGATTAAAAATGATAAAGATATTGTGTCCATCTACAACTAAAAAAAAATCTTTTAAAAAAAAGAATGGGGTACTAATTAGAGTAAGATATATTCCATGCTTATATAATTATATCAAAATGGATTCCACTGTCATGTATAACTAAAAAGAACCAATAAAAAATGGGTAGAAAATAATGAAATAATAAATGGAGAGCAATCCAAAAAAATATCATCCTTATTTTAAAAATCTGGCTTATTTCTTTCCTCAGAATTGTTTTATCTATAGTCAGACTTTGAAGTAATCATTGAGATAATAGGATTTTCATCATTGAAGTAATAAAGAGATGGAGAAGGAGGTAACAATGACAAAAACTTCTCTCTTGGCATCCGTGGAGATAAATGACAGCTCATGACAAGACAGAGGCAAACTTTTGGTAATACATTATTCTCCCCCAGGCGTCATTCACAAAAGATGATTGAGGAGTTGAGATACCTAACCCGGCCCTAACATCCCTACTTCCCTGTAGTTTTGGTGCAGAGAGACCTCAGGCCAACTGAGTAAGATCAATGCTCCCAGGTACCACCGAGCAGGAGCTGCTGTGGGATACCCAGCTTGTGCAACATGAAAGACAGTCACTGTGCTTTGAGAAAGGGGATGAGGAACATCTGCCATTCTTGGAAACCTCATATAGACTGCATTACACATGTCAAAGGAGAACTGATGCTAGGTGACCTAAAGAGGTACTTAAAATCAATTCCAAGTGAGAAAAAGATCTCATTCGTGTTGAGAAACTTTAAAAACCATGGTAACTGAGATCTGTCCTGACTGTGTGTACCCTGGTCTGCATTAGTTGCAAACCTGTGCTCCACACCCTCCCCGCCAACTCCTTAAAGTACAGCTGATGTGTCCTCAAGAGAAGGATATGAAGGAAGAGGAGGTAAGCACTTGGCTTCTATGAGTGCACATCTTTCATTATCTCAACCAAGATTAATATTTCTATTCTGCCCATCATGAGCTTTAAATAAGCCAAGTGCTTTTTAGATAAAACTAAAGCCAGTCTCCAAATTAGGTCTTCTGGTTACATGAAATAGAACCAGATATTGATCCTAGCCCAAAGTTTGGATCCCAATTCTGCCCACTAACCAATCTTTCCCACTAACTAGCTTCTAGTCAGAGTAGAAACATGAAGCAAAAGATTCCAATTGTGATAACATTTGGCTAATTGATAAAGTTTGCCTCTTACATTCTGTGTGAAGAAATGACTAAATAGTTTTTAATGATTTATTTTTAGGGAAGACTTTTTTTTGGGAAAGGGTATAACTTAAAGAGACAGGCTTAGAGGCTGGGGTTGTGGCTCAGTGGTAGAGTGCTCATCTAGCACATATGTGGTGCTGGGTTTGAGCCTCAGCTCCACATGAAGGTGAAATGAAGATATTGTGTCCATCTATAACTAAAAAATAAAAAAAAAGAGAGAGACAGGCTTAGGTTGTGTTAATTAAAAACACTTCTGTAGCATATTTGAATTGCAAGCTATATGCTTCAAAAGAAGTTGTTTTCCCCTTACACCATAGCTACTAATAAAGTTCAATTTTTAAAAATAGCTGCACTTCAGAAGACATGAGTTTTTTTATGAATTACTTATTTTGAGCCTAGATAAATAAAGAAGCATAATTTGGTATTTGTAACTTTCAGGGACTTCCAATCTGGAAAGCAGGCCAAATGTGTTCACATGAAATCATTAGTTTAACAGTGTATTTCATACATCTCTATCTTGTATGCATGGTATGCATAACTACCAACAGCTACAGATGTCAGTATCAGTTGTATTCTAGAATAAATTCACTAAATTGTGCCATACAGAGTAAAAGCAAACATCTAGAAAAAGAAGACTCAAAGTAGCAGCGTTCATCTATCATCAGGAATGATCTCTCAGAGATAGTTGTACTATAGAAGGTTCTGCAAAAAAACAAAAATGGTGCATCTCTCTCCCCAAATCACATCCATAGATCCTGCTCCCCACACTGTCAAGACCCAACACGATGACTGGCTCTCAGAGTTCCCTGTGACTTGGACCTGAAGACCCAACCCTTTTCATGCTCCCTATTCATTTTTTTGATACCTTCTTATGTAGACTTTGGTTCTAACTCTGTCATTTCTGTAAAACATGTGAACTTTGGAAAGTCACTAAGTCATTCCTTTGGTATTTCATTCTGTTAATCCATAAAGTAAAGAGGCTGAGCTATACAAAGATGTCAACACGCCTCCACCCTACAATCAACATTTGTGCTAGTTCACAAAGCACTCCATCTCATCTGCTCCTCCCAGTATCCCTAGGAACTGGAAAGGGCAGGGATTAGCCCATTTTTAAGATAAGGACTCCTGTCAAGGTGTTTCAGTTTCCATGCCCAGTGCTGATGCTTCAAGCCCAGAAACATCAGGTGTCTCTTCTCCTAGCCGCTTGCCACTGGAGCCTTCGTTGCTGTCTGAACAGTTCACTCCTATCTCTTCCCAAGACCCAGTTTTAATACACCCTTAAGCTTTACTTCTGTTACCAATAGAAATACAGTTTGGTGCCACCCATGTCTCTACTTATCTTCCTGTCTGTCTTTCCATCCAATCCTACATTCTCCTATTTGGCTCCCAGGGTCTGATGCTTGTCACTGCATTGGGGTAGGGAAACCTCAGAGCTATGGCCTGTTATTCTCTGTATCACATACTGTCCCAGCTCAAGAGGAGCCCATGAGCTCATTTAGAACAGGCTTGTGGGATTGACTGGGCTTAAAAAGAGGAGACAAATTTAGCTTTCCTTGGCTTGGAATAGAAAAGGAGGAAGAACAGAAGTGAAATTCAAGCAGAACCCAAGGCCAAAAGTCAAAGCACCTTCCAATAATAGAAAAATCAGTATTTGCCTAGGTGGTAGTATTTGAGAACTAAAGTTTTCTTTTTTCACCTTTTCTCCCCAGTCATAAGACTTGGGAGAAAAACATACACACACACACACACACACACACACACACACACACACACACACACACCATCACCATCAGTTACCATATATCCTGAGTTACTTAGTCCTCTGTATTCTCTCATCTCCCAAAAATATTTGAACAAAATAAATTACATCTGTACTAAATATGTACAGACATTTTCCTGTTATTATGTCCCAAATAAAACAGTACTACAAGAATTTGTATAGCATTTATAAGACATTGGATATTATAAGTAATCCAAAGATGATTTAAAGCATATAAATAGTTGTATGTAAATACCATGCCATTTTTTTAATAAGGGACTTTAGCATCCTTGGGTGTGGGTCTCCACAGGGAGTTTTAGAACCAATCGCTTGTAGAACAGAGGAACGACTGAACTGCCTCTGGCAGCACTCTAAGCAGCTCTTTCAGGCCACAATACATTCTAGAAACAAATGACGTGGACCTTGTTTAGGTGGCTGTTCTGTGACTTCTGTCTGGTTCTAATTAGTCCTCTTCTCAATGAACTTCAATTGTTCAGCTCTGACCCACCTTCAGTAGTTCCTACGAGAGGACCCCAACCACCACTCAGGCCTTGACTCCTGAACATCCAACGAAAAGCAGACAGGATGACCAGAGCTGCGGTTTTATCTCAAAGTGCACCTGGATCAAGCACTAAAGCCCAAAGGAGTGGGAGAGCCCAGTGGGCAGCAGCACAGACTCTAAACAGCACTTGCACCCCTGCCCTTCTTAGTACCAGCTGTGTAGTTTGACCCTTCCCATCTCCATGCCTCAGTTTCCCCAGCTGTAAAATGGAGATAGCAGGATTCTGTAAGGAGAACACTTCAGTGCTTGGGAGATTTAAATGAGTTAGATTACGTGAAGCCCATAGAAAATCCCTGCATAGAGTAAGCAACAAGAAAGTGTTAGTTACTATTGTTATTCTTTTAATATCCATATATATATATATATATATATATATATATATATATATATATATTATTCTGATTTATTGTACATGATGGCAGAATACAATTCATTTCATATTATACATATAGAACACAATTTTTCAAGACACTGATTGTACACAGAATATTTGCACACCATTCATGTCTTATTCGTGTACTTAGGGTAATGATGTCTAACTCATTTCACCATCATTCCTACCCTCTTGCTCCCTCCTTTCCCCTCCCACCCCTCTGCCCTATCTAAAGTTCCTCCATTCCATCCATCCCCCCACCACCACTAATCACCATTATGAGTCTTCGTCCTCATATCAAAGAAAACATTCAGCTTTTGTTTTGTTGGGATTGGCTTTCTTCACTTAGCATTATATTCTCCAACTTTATCCATTTACCTGCAAATGTCATGATTTTATTTTATTTTATTGCTGAGTAATGTTCCATTGTGTATATATACCAAAGTTTCCCTATCCATTCATCTACTGAAGGGCATCTAGGTTGGTTCCATAATTTAGCTATTGTGAATTGTGCTGCTATAAACATTGATGTGGCTGTGTCCCTGTAGTATGCTGTTTTTAGGTCCTTTGGGTCTAGTCCGAGAAGAGGAATAGCTCGGTCAAATGTGGTTCCATTCCCAGTTTTCCAAGGAATCTCCATACTGCTTTCCATATTGGCTGCACCAATTTGCAGACCCACCAGCAATTTATGAGTGTACCTTTTTCCTCATATCCTCACCAACACTTATTGTTGTTTGTCTTCATAATAGCTACCATTCTGACTGGAGTGAGATGAAATCTTAGAGTAGTTTTGCATTTCTCTAATTGCTAAAGATGTTGAACATTTTTTCATATGTTTGTTGATTGATTGTATATCCTCTTCTGAGAAGTGCCTGTTCAGTTCCTTGGCCCATTTAGTGACTAGGTTATTTGTTTTTTGATTTTTGGGTTTTTTTTAGTGTTAAGGTTTTTGAGTGCTTTATATACCCTAGAGATCAGTGCTCTATCTGATGTGCTTGTGGAAAAGATCTACTCCCGTCCTGTAGGCTCTCCATTCACCTCACAGATTGTTTCTTTTGCTGAAAAGAAGCTTTTCCGTTTGAATCCATCCCATTTATTGATTCTTGGTTTTAATTCTTGTGCTACAGGAGTTTTATGAAGAAAGTTGGGGCCAAAACCGACATGATGGATATTTGGTCCTACTTTTTCTTCCATCAGGTGCAAGGTCTCTGGTCAATTCCTAGGTCCATGATCCACTTTGAGTTGAGTGATGGTGAGAAATAGAGATTTCTTGTTGATTATTACTGTTATTATCATTGTCGTTCTTGGAAGGAAGGACGGTATTGTGTTAAATATGGAAAAGCCTCGCATAATAATAGAGTTTCAGGCACACAAAGTCTATCAAGCCCCTTTCCTTACTAGTCACCCACTTCCATCCTCCAGCATATTGACAGACAGACTTTGAAAGGGAAAGAATTCCTTTGAGACAAATATTCCTTTCCTCTTGGTGACCTTGACTGAAAGAGCCGCTGCACACTCTGAAGTGGCCACCTGCTCCTTTTCTCCATTTTTTTTCCTGAATATCTGGACCAGGAATAAGGAAGAAAAGAGCAAGAATAATGATGAACAGTCAAGAGGTTTGTTCAACACTCTTCTCAAAATAGATCACAGAGGCGTGCACATGCACCCACGACCTTGGTCAAGCGCTGGCATGCATGTTCTAGGTACACAGACTGATGAATTCACCAGAAGCATGCAGGTCAGGACTAGGAACTATGGGCAAGAGTAAGGCACACACCTTTTATTCACCCTGGAAACTCTACCAGCACCTCCTTTGCTCCCAGCTCTCACAGAAAAAGCAACAGCTTAAAAAAAAAAAGAGTCTAGTTATGTTCTTTCTTTCACAGGCTATTTAGCTTCACCCCAGAATATCCTAATATATTCATTTTGGATATTATTGCAAGCATTTCTGCCAAAGACTTCAGATGCAATATTACTTTCATGTTTAAAGGTGAGGGCAGGGAAGAAATCCCTCAATGAGAAGAGTCCCCAGAGGAACTTGGGAATATTGCTAAGCCCCTAAAGACCAGAGAGCACATTCAGTGAGTGTGGGGGATATTGAGTGGACAGGAGCAGAGTCTCTCTGAGGGTGTGATAAAGAGAAGGCATACCTGTCTCTGAGTGAGTTGTAGACATGGGGAGAGAGGCTCCTTAAGATGGTCCTGCAGCTTATCCCAGCAGTGCCTCAGTGTAGTGCTTGACCGGATCTGACTAGCAACAAGGCCTTCTTGGAGTTTGCTGGGGCTGCTTCCTGGGTACCATCTGACTCCACTTGGATATTCCTAAATTAATACCCCTCCATTCATCCCTGGGGACTCACAGGTACAGTGTGGCGGGGAAGGGACTGGTATGGTAGAACCACAGATATAATCACAGGACTAAAGACTCAGACAAGACCTGGAACAGAGGATTCCAAAATGAACAGGTAGAGAGCCTGCTGCTTGAGAACTTTCTTAGCACAGTGACTGGGGTCAGAAAAGTTCCAGTTATCACTTTTTCCCACCAATACATTCATTTGTTTAATATTAAATAAAAGACATTATATAGACACTGTGCCTGGTGCTAACAGCATACAAAGAGATGGAAAGAGCCACAAGATGGATGAAGAAGGAAACAGGCTGGAGAACACAGCAGCTCTGTTGCTTGCCTGGGAGGGTAAGAGAACGCTTCTCAGAAGCACTGATAGATAGGTCTTGAAGTAAGAGTAAGAGCTAACAAGCTGAGGAAGGGCCAGAGGAGGGAAGTGTACTGATGTTTAAAATGCAAACGCTGGATGCATAGTGCTAGGTTCAGTTGCTAGATCAATCATTTACCAGATGGAAAACCTCAATCACATTTTAAACACCCTGGCCCTTAACTTCCTCATCTATAAAATGGGAATAAGTCCCCTCATCTCATAAAGAATATTAAACAAGGGAAGAGCTGTAAAGCTTTTGGCACAGTGCCAGTCCAAAGTAATCACCTGTAACCTGTAAGCAGTTATGGTTATTCTTGAACCCATTTATTCTTGTTCTGAGGCATTTGGAAAGTGGCAGAAAGGCACATAGAGAGATGCCAGGCTTCCAGGAAGCACAAAATTCAAGGAGGCTTTGGTTTATGGATCTTTAACAGCTCTTCAGTGAGGCAGAACATGTTGGCACAATGGAATGTTCTAGCACAGTGTAATATTCTTGTATCTTGGCTTATAAAATAGAAAGAAAAGTGTCTCCAATTCTCTGTTAGTTTCTGTTCATTCCAGAGCTGTGCACCATGAGTCATATCCAGCCTGTAACTCACAAACCCCAATGAGGAAGAACTGAAATGCCAGCCACCTGTCCCATCCTTCCACTCCCAGGACACAGCCCACCAAGGACTCAACACCTTCCTCTTGGGGCAAAGCCTCCCCTGCCTCCAGCCACACTATCTTCATTTTTCTTGTCCCTGCCACACCTTGAAAAAAGAGAGAGGAGGAGGACAAGGGAAATTCCAGATTAGTTTAAACAAAACTCAGGGGAAATGACATTTGTTTTCACAAGGAGGAAATAAAGCCTTTTCAGTTACCGTTGCTAATCTTGGCTCAGCAACCCTCTTATGCTCAAATCATGAAGCCCTCAGGTGTGGAACTTCCCAGAGCTGAGGTTACCAGAAACTTCTGAGGCATCAGCTGCTGAGGAACTGGGAGGAAGTTCAGGACACAGGATCTTCTAGACTCAGGGCTGGCAAAGGTCTACTTCCAGAAGATTCTGGCTCCCATGGCTAGCACCCTCTCAGACAAGCCAGTGGATGGCAGAATGCTTAAAAAAGAAGTCCAAATATTTGAACTATTTTACCTCAGACCTTTTGGCTTCATATCAACTCTCAGAAGTGTCCCTTTGCCCAGCTGCCCCCAAGTGCTTATCAGGTGGGCAGTCACTTGCAATTTCCAGCTCTGTTCATACTCGATGATGTCCTCTATGGACAAGGAAGGGTAGCCTTGCTGAGCCCCATTTGAAAGACAGGTTACACCCAGAGTTAGAGAGTCCCCTGTCACATGAAGGAGAAGCAGGTCACTTTATCACTTGCTGTCTCAACAACAACAACAAAAAAAGAACAGTGCTGGAGTTAGAAACTGCCCGATTTATCTTTAGTTAGAAGTGGTATATAAATAAATCCAGTAAATCTCAAGAGTTGGAGGAGACCCAACTGCATAGAGTTAGGGAAGAAACTTTGAAAAAGGTCAACCCCAAGATTTCCTGTATGAAACTATCCCTGGGGCAAGAAAGAAAAGTCTTATAGGCAAATCAACTGTATTCCTTCTCTTCTCCCTTTTTCTAAAAGGGAGAAATTAAAAGGTCAATTTCTTTACTGCTCCTAATTGCAATGACTGTATTTTTTTCAATCTTAAAATACCCCCATTACTTTACCTTGTGGTTATAATCCTTTCACAAGCTCTTAAAAGAGCTGTTATGAGGCTTCAGTGAACTTTGAATTGTTCCGATTTCAGCACAGTTTGGAGGCCAAGAAGCTAAGAGCCGCCTCACAAAGTAGGAATGGAGGTTTCATAAAAGGATCCGACCTCAGACTTTCTCTGCTTGACACCATCTGCACAGCTGAGCATTCAGTGCCATTATTTTTTCTTTACATAATAAAAAGGTAAAGAGAATTATACTGATAATTATACTAATCTAACTCAAAAGGACTTCAGGAGCAAAGAAATAAATACATGAGTGTCCAGAAGGGTCTTACTCATTGCAATGGTTGAATGTGGTCAGTCTCCATAGAGACATCAAGAGCTAGTCTTTGGCTTTATGTTAGCAATGATCCCCTTTGGTTCTCCTTAAGAAATTATGAACCACTGAAAATATGGGTGCCTGATATAGCCTTCTTCCATCAAAAGCTTTTGGGGAGTTACTAAAGTGCTAATAAGTAGCTTTGCTTCTTAACTATGCTCTAAATCTTTTGGTGGAAGGGATAATGAAAAGAACAATAAATAAAACCATTCATATCAAGGGAAAAAAATAAAAGGATGGATGGCAAAACAACCTAGAATGATAAATCTCTAGAAATGTGGAGGAGTGCCATCACCTTTGAGACCTACCTAATATGTGAGAGTCAGGAGTTGGCCTGGGATTGTGCATTTGGGTAGTTGTGACATCTCATTCAATTCCCTTAAAGCTATGTGAGGTAAGTAGAACACTCTCATTTCTCTCTTCCTGCAGGTGAGTAATGCAAAAGCAGGTAGGGTTAAGTAAACAGTTATGGTCACACAGCTAATTATGGCTGGACCACACATCAATCCACATGTCCGACTTCAAATCTCTTATGCTCCCATTCATTGGTTGAAGTAGTAAATGATTTCCCAGTGGACTGAAATAATCAGTGGGTCCCTAACACTAGCTTTAATGCCAAACTGTTACTTGAAGTATTAGGGACAAAAGCCTGATTCTTGGCATTTCTAAGGTGGAATAAAACTGCAGTTTATACATTAGGCCAAGGCTCACACAAAGGGGGTATTGTGCTCTGGAGTAGTATTCAGAGGCAGTATGGTTATTCTTACAAGGCAATGTGCTCAAAGGATTTTTTTTAACTGCCCATTAATAGTTGCTTTTGGAACCAGATTTCAAACTACAGAATAAAGCATTCATGTTACTTTATAATTGTATCTGGTTACTTAAACAAACAACAAAAAAATTGTGTTACTTACTAGGCTTGACCTTATTTTGTCCACCAAACTGGACTTTTTCAAATTTACTGTTTAAGGCTGAAAGCTGGACACCCTTCCCAAAAGGAAGTTTTACAAAACATTTTGATATGCTGGCATCATTCAAATGGGTGCATCTCATATCAAAGTGACCCTTTAAAGTGGACACTAAAAATATAACTTCATGGTTTTGGTTTATTTAAAGAAACAATCAGATTACTTGTAGTGACCTTTGAATAAAACATCCTATCTTCCAATATCTCAAAAATGATGGAAGATGAGCCAGAGCCTATAAAAGAAGACATCAAGAGATTTAAAATCCACTGTCCCTGTGAACAACAGCAGCAGTAGCTGACCACTGTCATTCTTAAAAAAATAATCAAATATAGCTGTATACTGTTCTCTGAATTCCAAGCTAACCAGAAGTTCTTAATAAATACCAAAATAATATAGACCATTTACCAAACTTCAGTTGGTATTTAAAAAAAGTATTCTAGTAACAGAATTAAGATCTTGAGTTTTGGGGGCTGGGGTTGTGGCTCAGTGGTAGAGCACTTGCCTAGCATGTGTGAGGCACTGGGTCCAATCCTCAGCACCACATAAAAATAAACAAACAGAAATAAAGGTATTTTGTCTATCTACAACTGAAAAGAAAAATAAAGATCCTGGGTTTTGTCCCAGTTCTGACTTCCCTTAAGAATGATTCAAGTAAATAACTCTTTTCTCTTCCAAAGGAAAAAATGGAGTCAGGTAAGGGTGGGTATTAGAGAGGAAAAATGGGGTCAGGTGAAAGTGGGTATTAGCCACCGTGGTCATCATGTTCTCCCCTTTATTTTCTGTTCTCTGCCTTTCCTCCTTTGCAGGCAGCATTGCCGCCATTACAGTGACCGTCATTGCCGTGGTGTTGTTGGTGTTTGGGGTCGCAGCGTATCTGAAGATCAGGTGAGATACACCTCAATCCTCTTTAAAAAGAAGATGATTCCATTTTGTGGGGCTCCAGGCCAAGAACTGTTTCATTGAGGTCTTTTTTCTTAATTGATGTTATAGTGCTCAGAAACATGGGCAGAGAGATAAATGCAGTGGTGTATACCACACTAGTCAAGAGCAGTCAGTCCAGTGTCTGAAGCTTGCAAAGCAAAGCTAATAAGCTGAAATATGCAGCCTGATGGTGTCATGGGATGAGATGAACCTGCAGTCTCTGCCTTTCAACCTTGTCACCACCCTAGGGGAGCTACATGCTGCGGGAGTGGGATCAGTGGTTCCTAAGTATGATGCTCTACACACTCATCTGTGGATTTGTACCTGATCTGTTAATGAGGTGTTCACTGGTTTTAGAGCAAAATGTGGAAAATGAAGGGAAAGTGTAGCATTTTCCATCATTCACCTGTAATCCCAGCAGCTTGGGAGGCTGAGGCAGGAGGATCATGAGTTCAAAGCAGCTTTAGCAAAAGCAAGCAACTCAGTGAGACCCTGTCTCTAAATAAAATACAAAATAGGGCTGGGGATGTGGCTCAGTGGTCAAGTGCCCTTGAGTTCAATCCCTGGTATGACCCCCCAGAACTGGGCTTTTTTGTTTCTCTAAGATTATGTCCTTACATTTTTAGTTCTAAAAAGCGTTTTCTTCCACAAAATGAAGATGATCATCAATGACAGCTGAGATTTTACTTTCCATCTCTAACTGAAAGCTGCTGTACTGTGAATCCATCATTTTTTCTATTGCTCTGTGAAATCCAAAAGTCTCAAAACCACATTATTCACACTCTCTGAGTGTCCTTCCAGCTGTAAAACACCAGATGGCAAGTGGCAGTCTTATTTGCCAGTCTGTTCAGTGCCTGTAACAAGGGACAGAAGGACATGTTTTGCCATGGTGAACACAGCCACTCAGTGACCTCGAACACATTCCCCTCCCAGCCACAGGTACCATCTTTATGGAAGCTGCTCTAACCCATCACTCCTTCCCTTAAAATCCCCCAGCAGCTGGCTCCCTTCTGCATTCAGAATTGAATTTCAACTCTCACAGTGGCCCTAGAGGTCATTCACAGACCTTCCCCTGCCTACCTGTTCTGGCTCAGCACACCTCTGCCTCCCTCCAGACCACTGAGCTTTGCACACTGGCTCCCTTCCCAATTCTTAGGACTCACCGGGTTCTTGCCTTCCCAGGCCCTTAGCTCTCCCTAGCCCCCACCCTGAACTGCTTTGCTTCTAGCTCTTTCTCACATGGCAAATGTCGACTTAAATCTCTGACAGACTTCTTTCCAGTTTGATGCCTCTGTTATTTATTCTTTTTTGGGGGAGCGGGGCATGGTACCAGGGATTGAACTTAGGAGCATTCAACCACTGAGCCACACCCCCAGCCCTATTTTGTATTTTATGTAGAGACAGGGTCTCACTGAGTTGCTTAGTGCCTTGACATTGCTGAGGCTGGCTTTGAGCTTGTGGTTCTCCTGTCTCAGCCTCCTGAGCCACTGGGATTACAGGCAAGCACCACCACACCTGGATGTTATTTATTCTCATGGTATCTTTATTATTTTCATCCTGGCTGTTATCAATGTCTACTATTATGTTTTCTTTTTCATTTATTTGTTGGCTGGTTTATAGTTTCTTTTCCCCTACAAAAATGTGTTCTCTTGACTTGAGGCAAGAATTCAAATTTTCCATAGCAATCCAACACTGGCTATAGGCAGGCAGTCTGGAACAGCAATAAAGGTTCAGACTCCAGAAGCAGGGAGACTTTAGTTTGAATCCCAGCTCTATCACTTTCTAGCAGTGTGGCCTGACCATGTTACAGTGAGTCACTAATCCTGATTTCCCTCTCCTGTGAAGTAAGGTTACTACCTGGTAGCATTATTGAGAGAATAATGGATATCGTTTCCCAAGTACATAGCACTGCCACCAACATCATCATCACCATCAATATCATAACAGTAAACAGGTAGGAACCATAAGCATAGATAGATAGATAGACAGACAGACACAGACAGGTGGATGTTGAGCATGGGCTGGGCATTTCTTTAAACACTGACCACTTGACTGATGAGACACAGTCCTGCCATCATAAAACTTACTGCACTTAGGAAATGTTATTAGCAGGCCATTACAAACCTGTTCTAATGATGGCTGATTAAAATTACGTAAAATGTTATTTTAAACTACCTTTCCCCAAGGCCCTAACGCCAGAAAATTCAATGAAAAAAAAATTATATATATATATATATATATATATATATATATATATATATATATATATATACAGTTGTAGATGGGTTTTTATTTTTTTTTATGTATTTATTTTTATGTGGTACTGAGAATCGAACCCAGTGCCTCACACATGCTAGCCACAACCCCAGCCCCTCAATGAATTATTAAATTGAATTAATCATTGTTTCTTTCCCCCATGTAGGTTCTCTCTCCTAAAAATAGAAAGCTCCACATGGTTTAAATATAAGGTTGCTGTTTATCTACTGTGCTACTTAAGTGTGTCACTATAAACTTAAGGATGGATAATCACACCCCTGGTTTGGAAACCCCCTAAGGAAACCCCCTTTCTGCACCTCTGTTAATTAATTTGGTGAAATGATAGCATGGGGAGATTAATAGTTCTCATGAATCTTAAGGCTATGCTAAACCCCTTTCAAGTGTTATTTTGTCAGATTCTCGGAAAACCCCACCAAGCATTCATCAAAAATATAGTTGGCTTCATTGTTGTGTATGTGCTGTATGTGGTGTGTGTGTGTGTGTGTGTGTGTGCACACGCGCGCACAAGGTTAGGCTTTACCTTGGTTGAAGATGGCACAGCAGCCCAGTTTTCTAATTTACCTTTTTCTTTCATCCCAGAATTCTGAGGAAAACAACATGACAAGGGTTCTATTATCTATGGTCTTTTAGCTCACTTGGCCGGAGCAACAAGTGACTGAGATCACATCTCATAAGGGAACACATTAGCTTCTGGCTACAACCATGGGCTATGGCCCTGACCCAGCCAATGTCCCTGAAAATGCAAGGGGAGAGGCCACTGGAAAAGGTGGCCTCACCACCAGGACACCATGCTCCTTGCACGACCTGCCAACCATGGCTCAGTCCTTTTACCTTTCTCCCCATCTCATTTCTTCCAAAGGCTTTGGTAGACTCATTAACCATGATTTTCACACTCCTGTTCTCCAGGGACCTTTGACCTCTAGTTTTGTTCCAGTGTCCCCTGCCAGGAGAACTGTATCTTTTTATAGCCTGAGACACTTTAGGATGTGGCTTATAAAATTGAACTGCCCTAAACCTACCAGAGCCCTCCTGTGCCAGTGATCCTTCTTTTAGCCAATAGCAGTATGGTGTAGACGGAGGAAAGTGAGCTTTGAAGTCAAATTCAGTGCTGCACTGACCTTCCTACTGATTCCTTAGGTAGCCTTGGGCAAATTATCATCCCCCCCATCCTCGATTTTTACGAAGTACAAAAATAGAGCTAATAGTACATCTCTTTCAAGGTTGTTTCGAGGTGAAAGGAAGAAATGGATGTAGAGAACATGGAAAGACCATAGCGTGAACCCTGAGGTCTTAATGACTCTGTGCCCAGTTTCTTCTTCTGTAAAAATGGCACTAGCACAATAACAATGTCTAACTCAAAATAGTGGATTAAATTATGACACACACACGTTTAGTGCCTGGTGTGATGTGAGTGGTGGAAGGACTGGCTGACGTTATGGCGCAGTGACTGCTGTCAGAACCACTTGGCACATAGGTGCCCTATGAAACGGAGGCTGCCAGTTGTGGCCCATGGGTTTGGAAGAACAACCCCATCCTTGTCATTTGCATTCAGTAGGTATCAGGGATTCAAAGAGGGGGAGAGAAGGAGGAAGAAGATGGCACAGCAGCCCGGTTTTCTAATTGTGTATTGGCGTGGCGGGCTTCCATGTTCCACTTTGGCAGTGGGGAGGTTCTGAAATGCCTGCACAGTTGCATTCATGTTATATGTTCATAAATAGAAACGTTCTCTGGGAAGTGTTTATTCTAGGGCTTGTTTGCAACTTTAAAAGAAAGCAAAGTTCCTGCCTATCTGTTCCAGAAGGGTGTCTTTAATTAGCCATGATTAAAGAATGAGGTAAGTCCATTTTGTTGAAGTTGGTTCAAAAGTGTTTGTCCACGAGATAATCTCCCTGTGCAACAGACTAAGTCTGCCGTGGCCAGAGAAGTGGACCCTGCTATAATTAGGTATGCCAGTAACCCAGACAGACAGCACAGCTGTTCCCTTCACAAAAATAAATGTGATCTTGATTTATAGACACAACAGGGCCTAGCCTTTAAGGCATTTTTGTGAAAAGTCACCTGTTTCGCTTTATGCCTTATAGTGATTACATTTCATACAACTGATTCCTTCTGATTGTTGCTGTGTTTAGAAAGTAGGCCCAGCCAGCCACAAAAACTAAGATCTTCTAGAACGTGTTATCCATAGGCTTTTCTCAGATCAGCTTTTGGAGTTCTGTAGACGTAGTTTAATTTTCAAATTCAACAGCTCTCAAGGTTTTTTGTACCTGAGAATTAGGGGGAGACCTTATGAGACAACACAGTTTCCTGGATCTTCTCTCCCTAGACTCCAATTTAGTAGATTCAGGCAAGGCCCATGCATCTGCATGTCTAACCAGCACACAGGGGATGCCGATGCTGCTGGCCCAGAGTGCACACTCTGGATTCCCCTGCTTCATCCTGATCTCCTGACACTCTTAACGGCCACTGTGCTGTTGAGTTTCCCAGAAAACTGCCCTGTTGTTTCATGCCTCTGTAACTACGGACATGCTGTCCCACCTGTCAGAGGTATTTGATTCACCCCTTTTGATCTGATTCCAGGTTGTCTGGAAATCTCTTTGGGGAGCCTCCTCACACCTCTCCACAAGGAGCTCCTTGCTGCACGCACAGGCCTCCTTGATTCCACTTACTTCCCTGTTCTTGAACCCGTGCACTCTCTGCCAGTGTCCTCCGCTAGAACAGTACAAATCCCTGGAACTACCTGACATTTCATAGTTCCTTTAAACACTTATTGGATGAGAGAATGATTCTGGGTAGGGAAGTATTGGGGTGAATATTTATTTCAAATCATGAAGAAACAGGTTTGGGGAAGGGGAAGCCATGGGCATCTATTATACCACACACATTCACTGGTCACCACGTGACTCGGGAGTTGTTTACAGATAGGTAGATGAGCCAGTGTGCAGACCCCTCTGTGATAAGTGTCTGCCTGTAGTGTGGAATCTGGCAGATAATTTTTTTTTAAATAAACATTTTTGCTCTTTAGAGTAAAGTTGCTTATTTAAACATCAGTGTAAATGTAATAGCTTAAAAAAAAAAACCCACACTATGGCAAGAGGATTTTGAAAATAATGTTTGGATATGTGTCCATCATTGTGATTTTGGAAATGAAATCAATAGGATCCTGAGTTGTGACACAGATGTGTTGTCTGCCCCTGGCACAGGCCTTTGCTCCTGCTGCTTCCTCTGTCTGTAGGATGTATCTCAGATATCCATGTGGCTCATCCCTCCATCTCCTCTAGGTCCACTCAAATGACATCTTCATCACACCTTCCCTGGTCACCATATTCAAAATCACAATCCCTCCCTCCCATTTGGAATTCCTCAACCCCTTTCCTTGCTTTAATTCTTTTCCACCACCCTTATTACCATCCACCATATTATTCATATTGGTCACTTATATTTTGTGTCCCCCCCCTCCAGCTAGGATCTAAGCTTCCTGAGGATGGGGATTTGGGTCTCTTTAGTTCCAAAGTCCCAGAATAGAGCTTCCTTCTTAGATGGTAAGTTTTCAGTGAACAGTTACATGAAAGGAGCCAGGCAGGGAAATGACAATCAGGAAGAGAGAGCCACCAATGAAAACAAAGAGGAGACAGTGACAGCTGCACCAAACAGCTTTGCTAATGGATGATAAGAGTCTAAGGCTAATTACTAATGGCTAATGAGTTGCAAGTTCAGCTGTGTTTTCCCAGCACTAAGCCATGTCTTAATCATCTCTGCATCCCTCCTTCTTAGGCCATGACAAGCACTCATGACTGAAAGGCAAGACTTGCTTGATGAAAAAGGAGAGGACTTCCAAGGTGGAGTGGGGGAGTGGTGGTAGCCATCTGAGGTAGAGACTCAGAGAACTGAGGTTAAACCCTAGTAAAGGAGATGTTTTCTAAAATACATTGTTTCAACACAGGTGAAACATCTCTCTCATTTTTAAGGACAATTAAGTATTAATGTTATCATTATCTTAACATAGGTGCTGTTTTTACAGCAGTGGAGGAGTCCTCAAACAGATGTTACCAGCAAAGTGTCACCAATTAGGGCTAGGAGTGGGAGTGTTGCTGTTCATTAGAGAAAAGCTAATAGAGAAGGGGAGAACAGAGGGAAGGGTGGAAAAGGAACCATTCTTATTTTACCCTCTCAGGTTCTGCTTTTAGCTAACTAATAGAGTAGAATCACAAACTGAGAAGTGCAGTGCCATTGATGGGGACCATGGACACTGTGCTGAGTGCTTTAAAACCACACCATCACATGGGAATTTAACCCTAATTATTTTTCCCCTTTCTAACCTTAAAGTCATAATGGTGGCTTTGACCTTTGCCATTCTTTAATGAATTTTTTTCACTTCACTCTAGTTATATTGTACAACGAGTTGCTACGGACATATGAATTGCCACTGATACTGACAAAGCCAATTCCAAATACACTATTTGTATTTTATAATTTTATGTTATCATAAAAATTAACATAACATAAAAATTATAAAATAGCCATTGCACCAAGAGCAAAATAGTAGGTGTTCACATAAAAGAAAAGCAACACATACTCTCCCCCCAAGACTTTGCCATCCAAGAAGAGCAAGACACAGTGACAGAAAACCTAGCTGTGTTGGAGGGGTGCCAGTCACTATTAAGAAAACAAGTAGACAAGATTGCCTTGACCTGACAATGACATCATTTCTACAGCTTGTTGTTCAGATTAAAATTAGATGAAGTAATGCTGCCTTATAGAGTCAGGAAACCTTGGTTTCAGTAGCAGTTATACCATTAAATAACACTGACAAAATCTAAATTTCTTGGGTTCCACTTTCTTAAAATTGGGAGTAGGAGGGGTTTTTGTTTGTTATGTTGTTCTAACTTCTTATACTCTCCAAATGCCAATCTGAAAACCTTCTCATTTTCATCCAAAATGTGCCATGTTTTAAGAAGTTCTGACCTAGAGAGAGAAGTTCACTTTCTATTTATTTTCCCTTCATCACATATGCACAAAAGTCTTCCTGTTTCTACAGTAGTATTGGATTTATCCAAACCTGGCTTGAATCCCAACACACCCAATTCTTCTTGATTAAGCTCATGAATGTATTAAAACAAGCCCTACAATTTCAGCAACTCCCTATTTTGGTTTATCTATATCTCTTGCAATTTTTTCCTCGTTTGTCAGCATTTTCTCAACTCACTGTTCATTCAAGTGGGAAGGAAAAGAAAAATAAAAGCGAAGATCAGTCTTTTTATTTTACTAGTGTTTGCATAGTAGATTACTATTATGACAATACAACAGACTCAGGTACAGTATTGACCAAATAATCTTGCCTAAAATAACCATAAAAAAACAAAACCTGATAGCCAGAAGGTATTTAATACTCTGATCCCACTTTGGTATAATAATAATTTGTAAAATTCAAATAACAATAATATAAGAAGCTGATTTTATAACTATGCCTGGGGTATAGTTTTAGGCATTCCTGGTGGGAAGGAGAGTCACTTTTCATTCAGAGTTCTCTTCTTACTGTTTTCAGATTTAGCATGTTCTTGTACAAGTTTCCTTATAATAAAAATTAAGAAGCAGTATTGGCCAGTACTTTCTGTGTATTTACTGTGTGCCAAGCCTTTTAATATGCATTACCTCATTTAATTCTCCCAATAACCCTAATGCGATTTTTTTTAAGTCTCCATTTTATAGATGAAGGAAAAGGGATTTAAAAACACATTCAAGACATATATCTATGACTGAACTGACATTTTATGGGAGTAAATTGATATTATAGAAATAAAAAATGCTATGATAAATTAAGTTCACTTATAAAGGTGAAGCTGTAGTGCCTCATCAATAAAAGAGCATGTTTATCAGATAAATGTTTGCCAGGTTTGTCATGCGGAAAATTTGGGCTGGGCTCCAATATTATAATGCTCAGGATTTCACTCGCGCATCCTACAGCTTCCATTTCTCAACTATCCTGTTAAAGGACTGTTTGGAGCTGGAGGTTTCAATCTGGGGGAGTGCCAGCCATAGATAATCCACTGACCTTCATTTATCAAAACTACTTCCCCTATTCCTATAGATCAAGTGTCTGGGTTGCTGTTTGTGGTGCCTCTGCCTTCCCACATCCAAAGAATTTGAGTGTAGGTCCTTAAGTCCTTTTCTTCTATCTGAACACTTAATATTTTGCTCTTGATGCAAAGGCTATTTTATAATTTTATGATATTTAACTGTTTATATCTAGTAGCATATGAATAGTGTACTTGGAGTTGGCTTGGTCAGTATCAGCAACTCAGTTGTGCTGGGCAGAGTCTATTGTGGAAAGTCTCCAGGTTTACAGGTATATAGATTGAGCATAAATCAGAATTTTGAAGGCAAAGAGTTTGAAATGAGCACAGCAAGGGCCTGATCCTTTGCAGGAAGTCATCTCTGCAAATCCCTGGCCAATGAAAATGAATCTCAGAAAAGCAAAAGCAATTATTTTAGCAATAGATATAAGTAGAGCAAATATTTTTGTGTGTCTCAGATTGTATTTTAATATTTTTATTTGTTTTAATTAGTTTTACATGACAGTAGAATGCATTTATGCACTTTTATATATCATACATAGATGGGATGTAATTTCTCATTTTTCTGAGTGTACATGTTGCAGAATCATATTGGTCATGCAGTCACATATATACATACAGTAATAATGTCTGTTTCATTCTGCTGTCTTTCCTATCCCCACATCCCTCCCTCCCATCACTTCCCTCTATCTAATCTAAGGTAATGCTATTCTTCCCTAGTGCCCCTCACCTTATTGTGAATTAGCATCTGCATATTAGAGAAAACATTCAGCCCTTGGTTTTGTGGGATTGGCTTATTTTGCTTAGCATAATATTCTCCAACTCCAACCATTTATTGGCAAATGTTAGTTGTTTAATTTTCATATCTAGCTAAGAGAAAGATTAGGAGGAGTTAGCATGCTTTTCTGCACTCTAGGATATGTGGTTTCCAGTGACAAGATACAATAATTCACCTGCTAGCATGAACCTCTGAGGCACCAGATGCTCATTTTGTGGTGTGCTTCCACTCCTGTTATTAATTTTAGTCTTAAAATGACCATATCCCTCATCAGGAAGCTCCCATCTTGTGGACAAATTAGCTTTTTGGAGCACTGAGGATGTATTTTTTCCAAACACTGCTTCTTCTACCAGTATTTACTGATGATTTACTATATGCCAGGTATTCTTTGTGGTGCTTGAGACAGAGCAAAGAATAAACAGAACTCTGTGGAGCTCATAGTCTGAGAAAAAAAGGGGTAATGGCAAACCAAATAATCAGTATGTTAGAGAACAAGCTAGGGAACAGTACATGACGCCCTGACACAAGGCTCTCCTGGGCATGGGAATGAAGAGGAGGCCGTTGTGGTTGGAGTTGAGCTAGTATTGAAGACCTCTTTTTGTGTGTGGGGTTGGGGGCTGTTTGCCGGGGATAGAACCCAGAGCACTCCACCACTGATTTGTCCCCCAGCCCTATTTTGTATTTTATTTAGAGACAGGATCTCACTGAGTTAGTTGCTTAATGCTTAACTTTTGCTGAGGCTGGCTTTGAACTTTCGATCCTCCTGTCTCAGCCTCCCAAGGTGCTGGGATTACAGTTGTACACCACAGTGCCTGGCTAAAGATCCCATCAAGGGTCAGATCCTTAAGGGCTTTTCAACCATTGTAATAACTCTGGCCTTTATTCTGTGTGAAATGAGGAGCCATTCAAAGGCTTTTGTATAGAAAAGTGACAGCATATGACTTTGGTTTCTTATAGAAACAATGACTGTGTGATGGCTTTCCAGAATGACCCACCAAAGCCTGTTTAACCCTCACTGCCATAGAACTCAAGTGCTCATCATACCCTGGGGACCTGAGCTCTAAGCACTGGACTTAGATCCAGGAGGCAGGGGTTTGACTCACAGCTCAGTCAAATGACTGTGAGCACATCAGTTAACATCTCTGAACCCCATACGCCTCATTAGAGGAATAAGGATAAACTATTCCTTTCCCTTTGGCTTTATTTTGAAGGTCAAGTAAAACCTGAACATGGAAGCACTTTGTGAAATTATAAAACACAATATAGATGTCAGGAGGGGTGATGACAACAATGGTAGTCAATATTATTTCAGGGAAAATTAACTGCAAGGACTAAATCAGAAGGCCAGATGCAAGCTTCCCTCTCCCATCGCTTCTTATGAAATAGCTATGGAAATGGCACTTCCTCCTCCTTCTCCTGTATTGGAGGTAGAGGAGAAAGACAAGGACCCAGTTGATCTCAATAGAAAGTGCTAATTAGGCTCCCAGGTGGACCCGTCGTAACTTACAGGGTGTTGGTAAATTGGGGCCTTCCCAGTCTTAGGTAGTGGATTGGTCCATTGCCAAGGTGCTGTCTTAGTGGGAACATCATGTCTCTCCCTGTAGCTGGCCTATAGGCCTCTCAGGTTCAGGTGGCATGATATTAGGCTGTCCTTAGGTGGGTGACTTCTCCAAGTGACCATAACCCTGTCTTCTTTCTCAACAGGCATTCCTCCTATGGAAGGCTTTTGGATGACCATGACTACGGGTCCTGGGGAAACTACAACAACCCTCTCTACGACGACTCCTAACAAAGGACTGTGACCTGGGCTGAGGACTAACTGTTCTTTATTTATAAGTGCTTATCCAGTAGAATTCATAACAAGTACCTGATGCACACTGAACGACAATCTTAAGCCCTGTTTTGTTGGTATGGTTGTTTTGTTTTTATCCCTCTCCTCTGGCTGCTACAACTTCCCCCTTTTTTTGGTACAAAAGAACCACGATTTAAAGGTGAGTGGAGGCCAGTTTGCCACCAAAAATGGGCCAGACTTGCACTGGCCAGGGTAGACCACCATGGTGGAGGCTTCAGCACCACTGAGGACCTACTTCAAGAAGGATGAAGGAAGAGGGAGTGAGCTGTTTTGTTGGGGTTATGTTTAGGGGAACTTTTTGGGTTATTTCTTTACTTTCTCTACATTATGTATCAATGTGGAAAAAAGAAAGAAGTCCTAGGAGGATTTCACCCTAATGTGAGGAAGCAGTGGTTTCTCAGATTCTTTTTAATCTCTCTTTTTTCTGGTTGTCTCTACAAGCTGGCTAGCTGATTCTTAGCTGCATTAATGAACGATGAAAATGGGAAGTTCCCCAGAGGAGGTCAGGGGGTCTAGAGGCAAAGTAGCAGGCTGCTGTTGGATGTCAGCATGCCTTCTACCTGTTCTCTTCCAGGTGGCTCAAATGCACCTGGGATCCCAGCTCACAAGCTCTCAGACAAGATGTGTTCCAAAAGAGAAGGCTATGAGATGAGCTTAGTTAAAGAAGAGAAAGGAGAGGCATGTGCAGGTGGGGGGAGCCAGCATCATTGAGGACTTCCTTGGGACAAGGGGGAATCAGGTCTCCATAATTGTCAAAAATATCCACTAAGGCTTGGAGGAACCCATATGGTCCTTGCCTCATGCCCATAAAGCAACTGGTTCACTGCCTTACTGTCTTTTACATAATGACTGCAAACTTTAAAAAAATTTTTTTTTAAAGAGGCACTGTTCTCTCCACAGTTGCATTATGAAGCATTACCATAGGAAACAGACACGACAAATTCATTTATTGTCCCATTTACTTACCTTAGTTCTTCTTCTCTTTAATATGAACACCCGCCTATTGATTATCTAGTCCTAAAATCCTGCTCAACATATTTGGGGGAACTATTGGTCATCTTTGAAGGTACCCATTTATTTCAGTCATTCTCAACCAGCAGGTGACTTTGCCTCCCCACCCTAGGGACATTTGAAAATGTCTGGTGACATTTTTTATTGCCATGATTTGGGAGTACCACCAGTGGGTAGAAGCCAGGGACACAGCTAAACCTCCTACCGTGCACAGGACAACCCTTTACAACAAAGAATGAACTGACCCAAAACATCAGTAGTGTTGTGATTGGAAAGCCCTGATGTATTAAAATCACCCCGTGGCAGAAGGAGACACTCACAGATTAGTAATGCTCTTTTATTTTCAACAAAATGAAGCAATGTATCATTTTTATCTTCAAAATGTTGTGTCTGTTGGCTGATAATTTCTTGGCATGATGGTTACCTTTTTATTTTTTTGTGTTTCTGGAGAGTTTTATTTCAGGGCTCCACCTATGTCCTCCTCTAACATCTGATATTAGCAATTGGCATCTTCTGTCCTGATTTCATGTAGCAGAAAACATACATTTCAAAATGTGTCATCCCATAACATCATAGAAAACTCAAAACTGCATCGATTCAGATTTCTCAATATGGACCTTGACACCATGGCTCTTTTTAGGAAAACCACTATTGCTGTGCTTTTCTGACCCCCTCAGGTGTCAGAGACCAAGAGCAGTGCCACTTCCCACAACCTACTCTCTGAAAAAAAAAAAAATCTGTTCCTGAACTCTTTAGGTGCCAAAGGGGCAACCCTAAAGGTCTTCTATGACCAGATGAGTATTAAGCTTCCAGGAATTCAAGTTCTCTGAACATGAAACATAAAAAAACAAAAAGACATGGACCTTCTCAGAAAAATGGCAAAGAATGACCAGAGCAATAGCCTCCCCTCTGACTGTATTTGGCCTGAATAATTGTCCCTCTTCCCACTTCCAATCCCATGACAGGGCTTTCAGTTTGGCAAAGAACAAGCCCATAAAAAACAGATATTCCATATTATTTTTCCCCCCTCAACCAAAAACATTTTGACACAATGTCCATGAAACAACTTTGGAGAAGTATACTTCTGGACCTTGCTTTTGTCATATGCACTGGGTCAGAGGCACCAGCCTCTTCCCTGGTACCCTGGCCTATTATAAGTCACTGAAGCAACAAGCATTTTTCCACACTGAAAACTGCTGTCATGCAAGAAGAGCACCTGCACAATTAACTGATTACTTCCAAATGCTTCTAGCAAAGACAGGGCCTAAAGCAGATGAATTCAGCAAGATGACAACTTCCCTTTTAATCCAGAACACTCAGTGTGAAATGCCTAAAGGTAGAAACTTATTTTGCCAAATGTATACTTTCTGCTTTTGAATTGGCCAAAATATTTTAGCAAGTTTATTCTAAAAATGTTATTGAAAACACACACATAACATATCTGAAATATATGCCAATAACTAATGTCCTTCACCTCAGGGAGAGTCTGTTCAGGTCCACTCAAAGGAAATGGCCCCAGTATATCTTATACAACCACATCCCATCTGTAGGTAGGACTGGTCCTAATGCTTTAAAGAGAATGTCAGAGCAGGAGGGAGACAAGCAGCCTCTCTTTGATGGATTGCAAATGATCAAAGAGTGTGATTCAACTTGGTATTTTTTTTTCCTATAGCCCTGATGAAGTCTCCTGCCCTCCCTGCACGTCTGCGTCTTCGTTTCTGAAATGGGGTTGATGCTTTCATATTGACCTCACCCCATACTACCTCACAGATGTGTTGTGAGGATCAATGAAATCATGTCTACAGTGTTTTCAGTTTCTGGAGAAAAAAATATTTATAGACATTTTAAGTATTACATAGATATATAAGTGATCTCAGTTTCCTGTTTGCTGTTATACTGATGTGTTGTTTTACATATTCTGTAAAACTGCAATTATGTCATAGCCACATCAGACAGTGATTATAGCTCTGCTGCCCCAGTGCAGCTGAAAGTCAGCAGGGTTAACTGTGCCTGGGATCAAAAATGATGGTTTCCATCTCTAAAAGAAGGGACAACCCAGGACATAGGTCTCACAGATTCTTGAGTCAGGATCCATGAGGTTAGGGTAACACAGAATGTATACCTGAGCTCTAGCAGCAGTAGACCTCTGTCCTTCACTATCCCAAGGTCTTCTGGATTCTTTATGGGGGTCAATTGTGGTTTGATATAATCTGTTTGCTATTCATCTTGCTTGCAAAGGTGCATGGTTCAATCCCTCGCATCTGGGAAATGAATTTTGCAACTGGGCCAGATGCTAATTTGCACGTTGATTCACCTTCTTTGCCTTTGCCCTTTTATTTTTTCCCTTGGAGGGGAGGGAAAATGAATGTACCATTTCAACTTTGATCTTGAAAGTGCTAGTTGGTATGGGTATTAGTGCTAACCAAGAGTACATTGCCAGATTTCTTTCTTGGGGTAAGTTAACCCACATAATTGAAAGATGGAAAGATGTGCAACTTCTTTGATATTTGATGTCATTGTATCTACATTTGTTGTAAGACATATTGCATACCAATTATATCAATTAAAGTTGTTAAAAGCTTGTGTCTGGTTGGAGTGATTGACATTTTGATAGATTTTGTTATTTGAGCTTTTCAGTTGACAGACTTAATGCTGCTCATATTAAGAAGCTCTAACTTGTTCTTAAAGAAAATTTATCCATCATCAATAAATTATATTTTCTGCAGGGCAGGAAGTTCTCTCTGATCTTAAAACAGAATTGAAGCATGTCAGCATTGAAGAAACTTTCCAAGCAGTGATTTCATGATCAAATATTCTGCATGCCTTATAAAATAGATGTAAAAATAAGTGCTTTGATTCACTGAGTTGAATGGCAATACATAATCAAGTCATATTAAGGAATATTGGCATTAGCAATACATGTGATACTTCCTTCATTCCCCTTTAAAAAATTAAATTCAGAATATTCATTCTCACGTGACATGTAAGTATTGAGCAGCCTCAGCCATCCAAAATAAAATTGTAACTCCAAGAAGCTAACCAAATATTATTCTGATTTTGAAGAAAACAGCAACAGCAAATCCATCATTTTGCTGTATGGTAATGGACCACCTGCAAACTAGAAATTGTTGATTAAATGATGGATGTAAAGTTAAAGCCAGGTTTAGTAAGTTTAATTACCTAGCTTCCAGTGACATCGCATGGAAGACTGACTGGGAAAAGTGAAGATAAAGAATGAGGACAAATCAGAGCACGGGTGGCCCACACTTGTAATCCCAGCATCTTGGGAGGCTGAGGCATGAGGATCACAAGTTCAAGGCCAGACTTGATGATTGAGTGAGACCTTGTCTCAAAGTAAAAACTAAGATTGGAGTAAGGACATAGTTCAGTGGTAAAATGCCCCTGGGTTCAGTCCCCAGTAACAAAAATAGAGGAAGAAAAAAAAAAAAAGGAGGACCAAGCATGAAAGGAGAACTTTCAATTGATTTTCCAGTGCTATAGTTTGGATAAGGATCCACCACTGGCTCATGTGTTAAAATTTGGTCACCATTTACTGTCCTGCTAGTGAGAGATGGTGGAATCATTAGGAGATGGGGCATGATGAAAAGAAGTTAAGTTTTGGGGGGAATACCCTTAAAGGAGATATTAGGACTCTGGCCCCTCCTCTTTCCTCTCATTATTTCCTAGCTTCTGTGAGGTGAGCAACTTCCTCTGCTACTTGCTTCTGCCATGGTACGTTGCCTCACCAACAGGCTCAAGAGCAACAGGCAAACTGACCATGGACTGAAACTTCTGAAACTTGGAGTCAAAATAAATCTTGTCTCCTTATAAGTTTATTATCTCAAGTACTTTGTCACAGTAACAGAAAGTTGACTGATACATTCAGTTATTTCTTGAGGACCAGCTATGGACACAAAAAGAACTAAAATAGAGTGCAGTGATCTAGATCCGAGTTAGTGATTTTCTTGTGGTTGTGGTGCACCTGCAAATGCTGGGAACTTCCTATGCAAAAAGTACAGGTCAAGATTGCCCAGTTTATGTGGTGATACCCTGCCCATGAAGGCTCTGTGTAAAGCACAGAAGCTGTATCAGTATTGGCCTTGATCTCAGATACCAGCTCCCAGGGAGAGAGGATTCTGAGCATAGCCAGATAACCACAATGTTTTACCAATGCTATGACCTCCAAGCCTGCCTGCTTAATAGAAACGTTGGACAATTGGCTTCCTGGGTGCCACAGGAAGCTCCTAGCATTGCAATGGTGGAATAGCTACAAAAATGTTTCTAGTCCTATAACTTTCTAGTGCACAAAGAACAATCCTTCTATAGTCTTTAACTTCCTAGTTGTGAGACCATATATAATAAACATGTGGAGCCAGCTCTGGGTCACTGTTTTTCTATCAGAGATCAGTGTCCCACCTGATCCCGCTTTTCTATGTGTGTGTGTGTCTTTCTTAATCAACCATCACCCCTCACTGGTTTATAGGGTTCAGCCATGCAGGTCATGTCACAAAGACCACATTATTTCAACTTTGCATGAACAGAATTGGTCAGAAAGCACTTTAAATGTGCATATAAACAAAAGACTTAATAGGAATGTGTGGTGTTAACACGTTATAAATTCTTAGGTTCAATTCAACATTTTTCCTATAGTATAGCTTTTCTGTGTCAGATGATTATCTGTTTCAATTATTTAGTGACCTATCTGAGATCTCTAACTCTCCTAAAATTCAATACCACTCACCAATACCTAGCTAATATTTTGTTCTTTGACAAAAAGCAGTGAATCAAAAATAACTCTTGAAATTAAAGAATATTTATTAAGAGACAGGATCTCTTCCTTAAAGGATGTAGTCTAAGAAATGTAGAATGGACTCTATTGACTTCACTAAAGCACCATTCATCAAGTGGAGTCAACAAATGTATTGAGTTTCTATCTTAAACAAGAAATTAAATATTTTAATTTAATTTGCTATAAAAAGAAATGAACCAAATATTCATTAGGAAGCTTAGGTGCCTTCCATCTTACAGATGTGGAAGCTGAGGTTCTAGGATATTAAATTCATTCATCTGCATGCTGAACCTATGTACCCAAAAATGAATAAGATGAATAAATCTCCAAGTATTTTCAGTTTAGTAAGTGGCAAGGGTGGGACTCTATCTGTCATCAGAGCCCTTAGTCTTTTTCCACCCAAGGGACTGGGATCTGATGAAAATATATCCTGGATCGTAAGACCCTCCCACCTCCTGCTAATATGGGACTTTCCACCCCTTGGAAAGGCCCCCTCAGCTATTTCAGGCAGTCTCAAGGGTGTCTGGCATGTAGCTGAGCAAGCCCAGTCAGCTCCCAAGCACATGTTCCTTGCTAGGCACTGTTACCTTTCTGCTGACTCCTGCTGCTGCTGGGCTGTGTACACTACCAAGAGGGAGACTGTCTTCCCTCCTTTCCTGTTAGGACATCAGCACAGGGCCCCATGGTCTCATGGAATTTCAGTGAAAACCACTCTTAGTTTCTGCTTGTGATCTCCTTGCTCTTCATAGGAATCAAATGACCACAGCAGCCTAGAGATGCTCCCCTGGGAATCATTCCATGCTATTACCCTGAGGCTCCATCATTGGGCCACCTTGACTTTCCTTGGAGTAGTAATGATCATAGCTAACTCTCACATAGCACCTACTATGAGCCAGATACTATTCCAAGTACCTTACATGAGTTACATATTATTGATATTTCTATAGCATAGATGAGGAATTAAGGGCTAAAAGTGGTAAGAGATTTGCCCAAGGTCACAAACTGGGTCAAGGGTAGAATTCAAATGCCAACAGTTGGTCTCCAAGGTCTATGCTTTGGAGAATCCTTACTCCGTGCTAGAAATCCCTACCACATATACTCTACAGCCATCAGACAGGACCATCCATATGGGACAATCTGAGGCACCCAATGCAGAGATGAGGTCTTCTGTTATGGCTTAGATATTAGATGTCCCCCCAAAGCTCTTGTGTAAGAAAATGCAAGAAAGTTTAGAGGTGAAATGATTGTGTTATGAAAGTCTTAACCTAATCAGTGGATTAATCCTCTAATAGTGATTAACTGAGTGGTAAGTATAGACAGGTAGGATGTGGCTAGAGGAAGGTGGGTAGCTGGAGGTATGTTCTTGAAGTTTACAATGTGTCCATGATGAGCTAGAGTGTGTCCCTCCCTCTCCCCTCTCTTCCTGGTGCCACATCCCCAGCTTCTTTATTCTGCCACACACTTCTGCCATGATGTCCTGCCTCACCTCAGGCGCCAAAGAATGGAATCAGCCATCTATAGACTTAGATCTCTGAAACTGTGAGCCCCAAAATAAAATTTTCCTCCTCTAATACTTCTTGTTGGGTCTTTTGGTTGCAGCAATGAGAAAACTGATTAAAATGTCTTTGCTAAAGGAAGGTCCTAGAGTGACTCACTCTAATGGTGTCCACAACTGGGTAGATCTGTGGACAAATACCTGTGTAGTAAGGCTTATCACTGCAATAGTTTGTAATGTTTTGGAAATAGCAGGGGCCCAGAACTGGCAAGCTGTGAGCAGCTTCTATCTAAATCCTGGTACTTACAAATCACTGTATTAGTCCATTTTCTGCTGCTAATAATACAATACCATCAACTGGGTAAGTTATAAATAAAGGAAGTTTATTTTTGCTTATAGTTCTGGAGATACAAGGTCAGGGCCTATGTCTGGTGATGAACTTCTTGCTGACAGAATTCCAAGGTGACACAGGGTATCACATGGCCAGAGACAGGGGGGGGGGGGGGGGGGAGAGAGAGAGAGAGAGAGAGAGAGAGAGAGTGTGTGTGTGTGTGTGTGTGTGTGTGTGTGTGTGTATGTGTGTTTTCTGGTTTCTTCTTAAAAAAACCACCAGTCTTCAATCACTGGGGCTTTATCCTAATAAAATTAACTATTCCCAATCACTTCCCAAAAGTCCCACCTCTAAACACTATAAGATTGAGTGTTTTTACCCTCTTTATACTTCACAGTGAGCACTCAATTTTAGCATGAGTTTGGGGTACAAATCATATTAGATATTGAATGTCAGAAGCCTACATGTTAAAGGCTTATTCACCAGAGTGGCACTACTGAGAGATGGTAGATCCTTTAAGAGGTAAGGCCTAGTGAGAGAGAGGTCACTGGGGGCATGTTTTTGAGCAGAATCATGGAACTCTGGCCTCCTTCTTCTCTTCTTTGCTCCTATGAGGTGAATGGTTTTGCTCTGCTATGTATTCACACCATGATGTGCTACCTTGCCATAGGCCCAAAGCAATGGGGCCAACCAGTCATGGTCAGGAACCTTCCATACTGTGAGCCAAAACAAACCTTTTCTCTTGTAAGTTGATTATCTCAGGTATTTCATTACAGTACTAGAAATCTGACTAACACAGGAGAATGACCCATAGTCAAACTATAGCATTCACCCACTCAATCCCTGCCAACTCAACATCAGAGGTTTCCCCCAGGCTGACCTTTCCCTTGTTACCAGATCCACACAGTAGCTGTCATGAAACAGTCTAGAGCACTATCTTGTTCTCCTACTAATCATAGGCATTTGGATAGAATTCACTGCAACAATGCTGAGCAGAGAATCTAAAAGTTCAAGTCAGATGTAAGTGAGCTGTTGTAAGGAAGTGTGAGAGACAAGCCTTCTCATCCCATTTACTCCTTGAATGTGTGTTAAACTTTTTTTTTTTTTGGTACTAGGGATTGAACTCAGGGGCACTTGACCACTGAGCCTCATCCCTAGCCCTGTTTTATATTTTATTTAGAGACAGGGTCTCACTGAGTTGTTTAGCACCTCACTTTTGCTTATCCTCCTGCCTCAGCCTCCCGAGCCTCTGGAATTACAGGTGTGCACCATCATGCCCAGCATGTGTTCGACATTTAACAAAGGATTTCATGTAGACCTTACACAGACTTTGAAAGAACAGGAGAGAAATGGTTAGAAAAGCCACCAGCTGGTAAGTGCTCAAATCCTAGGGTTTCTGGGGATTTGCCACCATCTCAGGCTGCAACAGGAAAGCAACTCGTTCTCAAGAAACCACTAAGTAGCCTCTGCTGCCCACACATACAACACAACCCTTTCTAAAGAGGAATGGCTTTGCCTTTTTTCAGTTCCATGTTTTGTCTCAGAACCTCTTATAGATAAACTCCAGCCAGAACCACACAGGAAAGGGGATCTCAAGAAATGTTGTTTATAGTTTCTCTTCTGTATTGCAAGAGAGATCTTAGAAAATAGTGATAACAGTGCTGAGCTCAAAGCAATCACAATCCCATCCCTCTTATCCCAGATTAGAACTTCCCAAGAAAGTCAATAACAGCAATATGTTAGCCCTACCAGGACACAATTGTCCCTTACATGACTAAGTATGCAACAAAAGACTTCATTGCTCCATGTGTCTCTGAATCTCTGGGAATATATGTTGCTTTCCTAGTTTAATGTTCCTTTGATTCCAAATGATAGGGTTAACTACTGTAACACACCTTTATATCAAATAGAGGGGAATGAGAAAAGACAGACCATATATACCTATATAGGTATATGTACAAACATGTATATCAAAGCATGGAAGAGAACATACACAGTTACTGAAATTTTCCTTTTTGTCTCAGTCATATGACTATATTGCTAATTATACCTTTTCTCTTCCAGTAACCACTGCAGGACCCTCTTGACCTAGGTCAACATCTCATCTGGCCATGGCTCTTTCCTTGGTAGAGTGACTCAAACAGCTAAAGGAAAACCTAGGGACAGGAAAAGAGAGAGGGAGCTGCTGAGCTGAATAAGGTTCCAATTATTGAAGTTTTTTTAAAAAAAAATTGATCAAAAGAAAAAGAAATTTGAAAAGGGGCCAGCTCACATTGTGCATAATGTGCCAAATACTCTCTCCTCTCTGTTTTCCTTGTTCTTCTCTCTCTTCTCCCCCAGGATCTAGCCCACCTCACTCTCCCCTAAAAAATATGTGAGAAGTGAAAATAAAGAATAGGTTCAAAACCATTCTCAGCATTTAGTGTGCTATGTGCAGAGCTGTGGTTCATTCCACACTCTCGTGCTCCCACAAAACCTTCTCAGTTCCCCCATCTCTGCTCTTAGGCCTCTGGGGAGAACTATGCATTCTTCAGAAAGCCAGAATTGGACTTTGATTTGACTTCACTTGAAGGAGAGGATGGAGAGGAAGAAGAAAGAGGAGAAAGTGAAAAGAAGGAGAAGAGTTTCTAGGGAGAGCGGGGGCAGAGCAAGAGCAGGGTTTCCTTTAATTTATTCACTTTCAACTTAGAAGTGCCATGAACCATTCCACACACCCCCACCACATCCCACAAATCCCCCGTCATTTCTTCTCGTGAGGAAATTCTGGGTTGCAGATGGTTTTGCTGAGCTGCTGATAACCTGCTCTGGTGCTGATGTGCGGTTGAATCAAATACGTTTAACTGTGATAGGATGAGTAATCCCCAGTGGCAATTAATCTCAGGTCCTGAGGCTTAGGGACTATTGGAGGGATTGGCCCATTTCCTCCCTGAAAATCCATTCCTGGAAAGCAGCCAAACTCATCAAGCACCCCACTCAAAGGGTCACAGACGTAGGTCTTGCGTGTCCCTTTTAAGGGTTCTCAGCATAACCTGGATGTTAGCCTTTTCTCTTCCAGTGTGCACAGGCTGGATTTTATGTCTGTCTCCCATAGGTAAGATTTAATGCTTCATCCACCAGAAATCAGGTAAATCCTTGAGCCTATATTCTTGGGCACTGACCTCCTCAGCCATTTCAAGAAGCTAGCAGGTGGCTCTTTGGTTTAAAAAAAAAAAAATCTGGGGGGAGTGCATAGTCATTCTTTCCTAAACCTCCTGATCTCTTAGAAAATGAGTCAGCTGGTTCCTTGGAAAGTAACAAGCTGTCAATCTAACTATAGTCAAACCATGAGCAAAGGAGAACTAGTAGGCTGCAAATTCTGACAGCTTTATATCCCTTCCCCCTTGGTTCCTTCTCTATGCTAGAGACACTAGAGGAAAGAAGAGAAGAGGAATAGGAAATCCAAAATTCTACCTGATTAGAGGCATATGGGAACTGAAACCCACAGGGGTCATTTGCTCACAGAGAACCTCAAAGTCAATGGGAAATTATAGCATTGGAAGCAAAACATTTACTCATTTGTTTATCTATCCATCTATCTATCCACTCAACAAACAGCATTCATTTATACATTCTAGAAACAGTGAAATGAGATATAACCCCTCAGAGAGTCCCCATCCTCAAAAATGTTTTCAGTCTAAAACCAAAGCAGCCTAATCTATGAGTCTGTAGAGGGATAGGCACCCAGGTGAAGCAATGTGCAGGACACTCGAAGAGCACAGGATGTGGCCAGAGTGCCAGGCAGTGATAAGTTTCCGTCCCTCTTCCATACTCCCAGACATCTTTGATTCTCCTACCATCACGTTCTGCTTAATCAACCTGCTGGGTCTGAACTTGCTTGCTGGGCTGTCCCAATATACATCCATTCTTTGTCATCAGTCGCAGATTTCATCTTGGAAATTTGATTTATTCCTCCTAACTGCCCTGTTTGAATTGAATCTAACCACTCCTCTTCCACTATTTGTCATGTCCCAGCAATGCCCTGAATGGAACTTGATATGTATTATACCTCTAAATGTGGAGGAAGGGGGGCATCATTTCTCTTTATCTTGCCATACTCTCCTATGGTTATAATTCCCTAATGATATCCAAAGAGCTAAACCGATTTTTCTGACAATGTTGAAGAGGAGAAGGGAAATGGCATTTGACAAATGCCTACTCCATGAGGATGGTACAAAGATCTTTTTAGAGAGCAAGAAACTGAGGCTCAGAAAGTTTAAATGACTTTCCTGTGGTTACACAGCTAGTAGGAGGCAGTCTGGATCTGAACCCTGGACCTTTGTACTCCAAACCCCATTTTCTCTCCTGTGGAAATACTTCTCAAGCTTCAGTACACATTCAAATCACTTAGGATCTTACTAAAACACAAATTTTAATTCATAGATCTCAGTGGGGACTGAGATTCTGCATTTGTAATATGCTTCCAGATGTTGCTGATGCTGAGTTCCACTCTCTATCTCAGATTTTGAGTAGTAATACAACCTTCTTCTTGTAAGCCTAAGGAAAACTCAAAGGCTCCCCAAGGGCCCAGTACTCAACAGGTGATGTCACCACCTTTTCCTCCAGAGCAGCAAAATGTGGCAACATATTTTGATTTTCTTTTTTTACTTGTTGCTGTGATAGTAGACTCACTGGCCTTCAGTATCTACGAATTGAGAATGCTGCAAATTTTACAGTGTATGAAATAGTCCAGGTTGAGTTACTCAGGACAGCCTTGCACAGCAAGAACTGTGCCACCTAAAATCCTTCAGCAACCTGTCAAGGAACTCAGCACAGTAGCTCGGGGAGGTGCACACGGCTGCCAGTTGTCTTCCTCTTGGCTGCCTTTCTTCTGTTACTTGTTCTCAATCATTAGAAACATCAGCTCTGCCCTCCAGCTGTTCTGCTCCCAACTGTCATCGCTGACAGCTGCTTCATAGGATATCACTGTGCTCACATGAGTGCATGTTGATGTCTTGCTCCGGGGAACTGCAAGGTGTCAACAGAAAAGATGATCCAAGACGGGCCTAATCACAGAAAGGTGTGTTCACCGATTTCTTGGTGCTCTCAGAGAGACAAGGATGTTTGCTATCACACAAACTTGGGTTATTTAGGAATGCCTGCAGGCCAGCTGATAAATTTCCATCATTTTGCATTCCATGAGAACATCAAAAGGATTTTATTGGGAAGATGGAAGAAGAGCTGACATCTTCGAAGCTTCAGTTATGTGTCAGGAACTCAACAAATTCTTCACAAATATTATTTCATTGGATCTATTGCAGGGAGTAGTTATCATACACCTAGTCTCTGGGGTTGGTCTATTTGTGTCTGGGTTTGAATATGAGCTTAACTCATCACTAGTTGTGTGACCCTGAAAATTTTAATTAACTTCTCAGTTTCTCAGTTTTTTTCATTTATCAAATGGAATCAGAATGTACCTCCATTATGAGAGTACTACAAAGGTTTAAAAAATTAATACCTTCAGAATGCTTAGAAACAGTAGCTGTCACAGAACAAAGACTATAAAAGTATGTTATTGCTAAGTAAAATAGCCATGTAAGATAAATTATTTCACCATTTTAGAGAAAAAAACTGAGGCTTACTCAAGTAGGATATCGCTATATATGGTGAAATCTGTTTGATCAATCATAATAGAAACTAATATTCACTCAGCACTTATCATGTGTTAGATGCTGTTCTAATTGTTTTATTAGTATCAACCTGACTCTCACAATTACCCTAAAAGATACATATTATCATTGCAACTTTACCATATGTGGAAATTGAGAAATAATGAGAAAGTAACAGAGACTAACCTGAGGTCATGTATTTAGTTAGTAGTGAATCCAGGATTTGAGCCAGAAGGTTTGGCATGGATCCAGTGTGCTACCATTGCAAAGTTCATGCCTTGCCTATCCATTTCCTTACTTGTTGGATCCCCAACTATGTGCCTAGCACTGAGAAAGGCAGACTTTAGAATTAAAAAAAAAAAAAGAATCACATTGTTTATTCTCAAATTTCTAATTTCCTGCCATGTCTTGTTTTCTTGTTGGATAGATTTTTGGCAAAGTAGCATGTGAAAGTAAACCTGTAGTTAAATCTCAGTTCTGACAATCACTAGTACTGATGACCTTGTGTACATTATAGAAGCTCCCTCTGTCTCAGATTTCTCACTTAAAAAAAAAAAAGTAGATAGTAACACACACTCAGCAATATTGTTTATAAAGACTAAATAAGATCTTTTTTGCACAGTGCACAGTAAGCATTAACCTTGGCTCCTCTTTTCCTTTCACTGGGCTTAGAAGAATGAGAAACTGGTACTAGAAATGCAGATAATGTTGACACGTGATTTACAATAATGTTTCTGCATGTCAGCTAGAAGACTTGATGTTTTACAAATTGGAGTTTGATTTCTTCACACAATTAAGATGCCAAATGATCATGAAAAGAAAACCCCCACATTTCAATACATACTTTGACAGATTCATATTTATAATATGTAAAAGCAGACATGTAATATAAAAATCTACATTTAAAAATATTTGGAATGGGGGTTGTGGGTCTTGGCTAATTGTTTGGTTCTTGAAAATGTGAGTCCAGTGGATTAAAGATGCTTTTGTTTCCTGGTATGTTCAGATGAGTCAGCCATTTTCATTGCTCAAGGAATCTGGACATGTTCAGTATTTGGAGCACCTGAAATTTTCCACTGATGAGCCCGTGAGCAAGCAAATTGATTAATTTCATGGGAAGAGTTTCAAAGGTGGCTTCTCATAGAATGATCTGCTCCCTTTTCAAAAACATTAAGGACCCATCTTGAACACAACAGTAGCCTTCACCTTTCAGCTTCCCCCTGGAATCTGACAATCTGCCTACCAATTCTCTGTCTGAAGGATTGAAGATTGAACCATCCTTTACTTCTCTTATGATCTTTTCTTGATAGTTTCCCAAGCTCTGTTTGTAAGAGGCAATTAACATCTTTGCCAAAATGTATACCTTAGTTTGATATAAATATTTTTTCACCTCTCAAATCAGTCATCATATTGTCTTATCACTAACTCACATTGACTTCATTCTAAGAGCACATTTGTCCAAGCGGGGAGGTAACAATACATACAAAGTTTATTCATTTTAAGGTTAAAGTCCTACTGATGAAAAACTTTCTTCTCAAGTTAAACATCAAGTCAGGTGGGGCCTAATTCCAAATATATCATAAATCATGTATCATGTCTTTGCTTAAGATAGGAATTCTGGCTTGTTAACTAATTAGACTCACATCAAATCTCTCAGAGTTAGAAAAAGATTCCAGGTCTCAGTTGAGTTATTTTTGGCAGTAGGTAATTCCATGTCCCAGAGATGAAGTTCTTTGCATAATCAAGTTTTAAAATGTCAGTAGTAGTTTGGAGTGATATTAAAGTTTCTAGATTTTGAAAGGCTTCCAAATACATTTAAGTCTGTTTAATCTTTTCTAAGAAGTCAAATAAAAGCTGGAGCTTTTTGTCAGTTTTCATCACTTGAAGAGGATCCCAAAGCAGGGCCATGGAAGCTGAAGTTATGTCTGCACATTTAGTCCTGAAACAGGAAGCTCTGCACCCAGGGAAAATAGACCAGCCTTGGAAAAGCTGAAGTCACACGCTTGAAAAGCTTAAACAAACAAAGAGGAGTCATGAAGTATGTTTATAGCCCCTAATAAAAACCAATTCATACTGAGAATATTTCCAACCAAATACTCTGCCCCATTTCATTAATTAGTCCTTCTAGGAATTTGGGAGATTGGTGGACAGAATAATGCCTTAAACTCTGACAGTAAACTAGACCAGCCTACTTCAAAATTTTCTGCTGTTATTCATGTGAAAGAAGTAGGAAGGGTGAAAAATAAATAGGTATTAGTCTAGATGAAAAAAGTAGTCACTGGTCTGGAGGAAAAAAAATGTAGCTAGGTCCAAAAATGCCTACAGACATTTTTTAAAAGAAAAAGTACAACTAATAAATAGACATGTAAAACTATTTTCAACCCTGCTAGTAATGTTTAAAAGTTTAAATATAACTGATGTACCATTTTGCATAATAAGTTTAGACAACCAAAAATAAATACCCAATTTTAGAAACTAAGATATCCAATGCCAAAGAAACTTCATATATTTCTAGTGGGATATAAACTGGCACAAATCTGCTACAGGTAAGAAACCTGAGAATTATACTCCAAAATAAGAGATTTGTGTGCAAGAGGCTTATCCAGGAGTGATTTGGGAATTAACACCTGAGAGGGAGGGAAGGAAGTAGTATTGGTATTGCAATACAGTTGCAGCAAAAGCCTCAGCCAAGCTTGCAAGGAGCCCTGGGGCTGTGGCCCTTCTTCATGCTCAAATTGGTGAGTATTGCAGGTGCCCCTGCCTCCTCACCCTGCAGGGCCATAACTTTGGGCAAGGCAGCACTGTCCAGCCCATGGCAACTCTAGAAAGAGGATTCAACTGGGAGTTTTCTGTCACCAACACTCCCACCAGCTGGGGGGATGAATGTACAGACCTGAGGGGCATCCAGGTGGTGCACCATAACTGCTTGCACTGTTTAGATCTACTTGCTTCATATTACTAACATTCTGGGAGAAGCTCCTCTAGAATTCTGGGGGAATCTTATGAGAGGAAGGTTAATAAGAACTACAGTCCCAGCCATTGTAGCTAATCTTGAGGCAGTAACAGACACTTATCTTGTCTGTCTTCTATCACCAATTCTGGAGTCTCTTTGCCTTCAACTAGTGTCTCTGCTGTCCAGGTGGCTAAGATGGCACACTCCCTTAGGGTCAGTCCTCGGGTCACGGTAGCTATACCTATGCATTTACTGTCAAAATTGGGTGAATAGTAACCAAGAACAACCTGAAAGATTACCTGGGTAGAACAAATGATTTCTACCAGCATGGTGATTACCGTCTTCGCCTCCTGGAGTCTTTGGTTAAGAGCTTTGATGTGACTGAGCAGCAACTTTGCATTAATAGAATCATGAAGTGCTCCTTGGTAGAACTATTCTTCCTCTATGAACCAAGACTACTAAGATGTCAGAACTCTGAGTTGCAGAAAAGAGAAGCATAAGTTTCCTAAAAATGTCCCTGGTGGGGCTGGGGCTGTAGCTCAGTGGCAGAGCATTTGCCTAGCAGGCGTGAGACCCTAGGTTTGATCCTCAGCACCACATAAAAGTAAACAAATAAAATAAAGGCACACTGTTCATCTACAACTACAAAAAAATTTTTTTAAATCCCCTGGACTGATAATAAGACAGGTTATTGATTTGGAGTATTACATCCCTGAGGTAGTGTCCCATCTACACAGAGCATCCTCTTCAAGATAGCACCTCACCTGGACCTTCCACAGACTGTTCCAATATCTATTGGTCCAGTAGCCTCAGGTTTTGGGGGCATAAGATAGGATCAGTGGATGTCATGGTCATGTGCTCACCACTGCACCTCCTTTGCCATATAATGAGAATTTTGGTTCCTCTCATTTTTATGTGGGGACCCCATACTAAGGAAGAAACTCTCTGTAAGCTTTGGTTAGTTTGTTCACTGAAGATCAACATAACCAAAAAAAAAAGGCAACTGCATATTTGGAATAGATGTCACATCCAGGATGGAAAGGGTCCCCTAGCCTCAATATCCTGCAGATAGTTTCTGTCCTGGACTCCACAGAATAGGTAGTTTTATGTATTACCCAGTATAAGGGTTGAAGGAATATTCCCAATTGTTATGGTTTGGATATGAGCTGTCCCCCCAAATTAATGCAAGAATGTTTGGAGGTGAAATGATTGGATTGTGAGGACTATAACCTAATCAGTCCATCCAAGATTGAATGGACTGACTTGGTGTTAATGATGGGCAGGTGGAATGTGGCTGGAGAGGTGGCTCACTGGGAGTGTGTCATAGAACACGCTTCTTCCCTGCTGGCCTTTTTCACACCCCTCCCCTCCCTCCTTCTCCCTCCCTCCCCCCCCCCTTTCTCAGCTTTCCAATTACTGGTTTCCCTCTAATATGCCCTTCTGCCATGATATTCTACCTTATTTGGGACCCAGAGCAATGGAATCAGCAAACCACAGTCTGAACCTCTGAAACTATGAGCCAAAATAAACTTTTCCTTCTCCAAGTTGTTCTTGTAAGGTATTTTCAACACAAGGACACATAACTAACATAGCAATATACTGCTTTCATAAATCAAAGACACAAGTATAGTGCTCCCTCCTGGTGATAGGAAGTGCAATATGCAATAATTTTCTCCTAACTTTGGAGAGAATGTCCAGACTAAAAATTGTGTTGAATTGTGGGCTCCTGAATCTTAGTAGGCTTTATTTCCAACCCCCTGCAACACAATGTGTTAATTACATGTTGTTACATGAAACATTACCACAAACTTAGATAAAGCCACACCCATTTATTACCTCGAAGTCCTAGAGGTCAGAAGTTTAGGCGGGTTCAACTGGATTCTCTGTTTAAGATCTCACAAGGCCAAAGTTAAGGTGTGGGCTGTAAATCATGCAGTTCACCGCTGTAAAAAGTTTAATAACTATACCACTACCACATGCCACAAACTATCTATGTTATACTCAACATCAGTACTTACTTACCTAGCAACTTCTCTTGTTGTCTACTTTTTAAAATAATACATGGAACATAATCCACTAAGTAGCCACTATTTGTGTTTACAGCCTCCATTATTCCCTCCCAAATTAAAACCTGAGCCCTACTTGCCCACCAACTTTTTGTATAAATGAAACAGCTAGTGATTTTTGCATTTCAATGGAATCTCTTTTACTTTCTATAAACACTTGCCTTTAGCACAAATTTCCAATGTGTTTCCTATCTACATCATGACTTACAAAGTTATTTGCTAAATGAAGAAATCCTGTATCATGGGTTTTTAGGAATAAATTTGTAAACATTTGTGAAGCAATTTTCCTTTATATAGAACTTGACAAATGTCAGGAACTAATTTAAAACTCTGAATCTCAGTAAATTTTTTAGAACTGCAAAGAACAATATTTATTACTTTTATGCACTTGCAATAGTAATTGACCCTTCACATTATATTTTGCTGATATTAGGCAATGCACAACAGAGCCATTTCATAAGGGAACTTTCCCAGTAACCTTCAAAAGTGATATTTATTATTAACTTAGTGACTAATTTTCAAGATCTTTATGATTTGTGTGATACTCATTTTTTATTATAGGTAACACCACTTTAAGTGATTCTTCTTCTACTTTGGACCCTTCCTTACCTTTAGCAAAAGAATTTGTTGCTATTCTACTAGAAGGTATCATTTTGTCTGACTACTGCAAAACTGATTAGTTTTCTATGGAGATCATTTGTGGAACAAATTGCTAATAGTGTAAAAAAAAATTATTTTCCCCCTTTCTCTTTAATACCAGAACCTCAAAATTTAGATGGACACTATGGTGCTCAAATAGAAGACTACTGGTTCACTTTCTTCACAGTTAGAGTCATCAAAAGTTATGGTCAGTGATACATTCATAGGTATTTGTGTGGGACTTCTGAGAAGTCTCCTTGAGAGAATGAGTATGTCCACCCTTACTTCGCCCTGATGACTAGAGAAGGATTGTGATGTCTGGAACCCCAGCAGTCACCTTTGACCAGGAAGTAACCAGAAAAACAGATGCTACACACTAAGATGGTGGAATAAAGTGAAATAACCTCGGCTCTAATGACCCCATGGAGTTACATTCCATCCCAGGATCCCCTTTCTCCACGACTTCTATAAGAAAAAGAAGTTAGTCTCTCTCTTATTTTAGTCACTGTTATTTGGGGTTTAATTCTTTTAAGCAGCTGAAATTATTCCTTGTGAGTATGTTATTGTATTTTGCAAAAGCTATCACAGCTTCATGCCTCTATTTCACAATATTTTACAACAGACAATACACTATTAGGAAAAATTAAGTTGTCAGTCAATAGCACTCAAATTTTAGGTATTTATTGTTATCCTTTCTAATATTATTTTTTCTTATACACTCTCGTGATACAGTGGATTTATTTGTCCCAATTCATGGAAATTCAGTATTTAGTCATATTCACGGTCTATACTGTGGAAGTTTGTGAATCAAGTTAAAATACTTATGTCACTATTGTTATGTTTATAATTCAGTAAATACTTTTAAGGTTTTAAATCATTCTGATGAAATCAGGGTATCCTGCAATGAAAAAAATCAAAAATAACAAGCATAAATTATAACATCAAATAAAATACAATGATAGAGAAGAGTTGGAGAAAAATACCCAATTGCCAGATTTTCTATGCACAATATCCTGTAGTGGCCTCACCTCCAGTTCAGGTGTAAAGGGGATAGAGTATTAGTTCCTATCATCACTTGATGATTTACATTTTATATCCATAAAATAGTTATTGGGAATTCAAAGGTATGCATGTGTATACGTATAAGGTTGTCTTTGTAAAGTACCTAAAATGATGACAAAGAATGATATCAGGATGTTGAGCATAAATTGAAGGCTAAAATAAACTCATCTATATTTGGTACTGGGGATTGAACCCAACGTCACTTAGCCACTGAGTCATATCCATATATATATATATATATATATGTATATATATATATATATAGAGAGAGAGAGAGAGAGAGAGAGAGAGAGCGAGAGAGCGAGCGAGAGCAGACAGACAGACAGTGTCTTACTAAGGTGCTCAGGGCCTTGCCAAGTTGCTCAGGCTGGCTTTGAACTTGTGATTCTCCTGCCTCTGCCTCCTGAGCCACTGGTATTATAGGCATGCACCACCACACCCAGCAATACCCATCTGTTTTAAAAATCTATAATATTGAGCAAAACCTATTTGTTAAACTTTGGCAGGAATTGAATGTGGAGATACAGTTCAAAGAAAACAGCTGTGGACTAATAGAAGGGGGATGAAATGGCCATCGGACCAAGGAAGTGGCATCTGGGACTGGAGGGTACACCTCCTATGGCCCACAGATTCTACTCCCTTTAGATTCTCAAAACTACCTTAAAATAAAGTGGCATGGAGAGCTTCCACTTAAGATTTTTTGAGGAGCTTCTGCCCCTTGTGTATTCATTTGTCACAAGCCCCTCATGGCTGCTGAAATGTGTTGGTTACCACTGTGGGTCTCCATACTTCCAGCAAAACTCTGAAGAAAGTCACAAGTTTTGCATTCCTTACCCAGGCAGATAGTGGCCTGGGGAGTACAGAATATCTACAGGTTTAAAGGAATCTTGTTTCTGCCATCTATTCTTTCCCATGGATAGTTGGGGACATGGATAGTTGGATAGTTGGGGATCTTGTCTGTATCTACAAGATCCACCATGAACTTTTTGAAATTCCAACCCAATTTGAATACAGTAATGAAGATAAACCAAACAATTGACCCTCATGGTCCTTTGATACAAAGGACACTTATGAAACATTTGGATTTGTTAGAAATACAGCAGAATTCCTCTGAAGTCTGTAATTAACCTTACATTGCAAATATGTGAAACAGATATGAACAAACTGGTTATTGCTTTTTGCTGTAAAATTGCCACACTTTTCAAGGACTTCTTCACAAACCAGTGGGACAACCAGAGGTCTTGGGAGCCCGTTCAGCTCTCCTGGGCCTTGGAAGTAGAACCATCACTATGAGAGACTGAGTTTATAGCAGAAGAACCACAGTGTCCACAAAGTACCATCTTGGTGGCAGAGATTGATAAGAACAGCACACATACAAACTGTGCCCAAACCCAGAGCATCTTCAGAGTTCATTTGGACAAGTGAAGTTTGCAGCAGTCCTTCAGGTCCTCGGCAGCATGAGCAGAGTAACTGAGCTGTGATGGCAGTTGCCTAGAGAGGGGATTGTGTATTAACCACAACCACAAAACAGTCTACTATGCTTTAGATGATTCTACACCTCACATCTACTCTAATCCTAACTCCAAGGACTTTTATCCTGCGTATTCAGAGAAGACTTTCTCCATTGAGCATAGCATTATGACTACCCCTAGGCTGGGGGAAAGGGTGTGTTGTTGGTCCTTTAGTTATTCCTTCCTAGGAAGTATTAGGATCAACACTGTGTCTGTCCAGCCTCCTCCTAGTTATTTCTGGGTAGAAGAGTTAAGCCCTCTTCCTAGCCCTGGGCAGAAGAATAAGGGGAATGAACTGATGGCCACAAACAGAGTTGCTATGTCTGGCTGCTCACAGATGGTGTAAGGTGCATAGCTGCCAGGTCCATTCCAGTATCCGTAGTATCACTGGACTCCCTGGAACTGCATAGTATGTTGACCCTGGCCCAAACGGCCTATCTCCCTTAAGACATCATCCCCTCCGATCTACCCCAGTACACAATTCCCATTACTCTAGAGCCCCTGCAATAAAAGATATGAAAACACTTTGAAAAATATAAAGAACTGTGAAAACCTCAGATATTTTGAGGAATATGGTACTATTTCCAGGAGTTAACATATCAGTGTGTTACCCAAAGGGACCAACTTATTAACATATTAACTCATTCTAATAAGTTGACTAATTGACATGATATACTTAAAAGCACTTAGCAAACTTGAAAGAATTCTAGGAATGTTAGTCATTCAAATGATGATAGCACATATGTATACAATATACAATAGAGCCCCAATAGAATAAGATGAAGACAGATGCAGTGATCAGAATATTTAAACTCCTACCAAAATTCATGTCTCAGAATCTCCACCCCAAAATGATGGTATTAGGAGTTGGGGCTTTGGGGAAGTGATTAGGTCATGGGAGCAGGAATTTTAGGAATTGGATTAATGCCCTTATAGAAGAGGTCCCAGAAAGATCCTGGCTCTTTCTACCATGTAAGTAGACTACCATCTTAGAGGAAAGTGGGCCCTTAACAGAAACCCAATTTGCCAGTGCCTAGAAATTTTGGATTTCCCAGCTCCCAGAAAAGAGAGAAATAAATCTTCTGTTAATAAGCCATTTAGTTTACAGTACTTTGATAAACAAAACAGATTAAGAAATCAAGTAAGCTTCAACAGGGGAAATTGTCTGCCAAGCCAGATACAGCCTTGAAGTAGGGAGTTACTATGACTAGCATAAGGTCAGTGAGATCCTGAGTGCAAAGGGTCCCCAGGAGATAGAGATGCTAAAAATGACCTTTATCCCGTTAACCATTTACCTGTTTGTAATCATAAACTCATTCTATTTTGCTTGCTCTCTATCTTCTCCAATATCTATTCTTGTCAGATTTGAGCTTGTTAAAATAAAAATTAAGCTTCTCATCTCATTCAACCAGGACCGCCAACAGATTGATCAGATGTTCAGATCCCACTGAATGTCCTCTGTGGGAAAACATCCTGCCCCCTTTCTTTGCTTAATGAAATCTTAGCAGGCTGACAATTGAAGACATCCCCATGAGTTTGATTCCCCAGATTTCTTCCTGCTTCTCCCCAAGAATTTACCATGGTTTTCTGCCTAGTGTGAAGTTATAAATGTTGTCTCCCCTCCCCACAGAGACACTAAACTTTAAATTCCTTGAGAGCAGTGCCAACATCTTATTCATCTTTCCTCCCCTACTGTTTAACAAACAGGTTCATAATGCTCTCAAGCCACCCTGAAATTCTGAAATAAGCAGTATCACCATTGTCCTAAAAGCTTCAAGAAAGGGAATCAAACTTTATTAAAATGAAGAAAATTTTAAGGACTTTGTCTCAAGAGCCCAATTACCTTAACACTAAATTTCTCCTCAACACATTGGAGACATTACTTATTATCTCAGTCTTCAGCCATGGGCACTCTGGGCCCACTGACAAGAAGCACAGGCATGGACAGGCCTACACCTGAAAGGGACTCTCACACACCACAGTCCCAAGGGGCTCAGAGATGGCAAGAGAAACAATGTTTCTAGATGAGACAACCAACCAATAAATGAATATCTGAATATGGTAAGGGATGGTGTATATTGTAATTCTTTTTTTTTTTTTTTTTGTACTGGAGATTGAACCCATGGCCACTTAACCACTGAACCACATCCCCAGCCGTTTTTATTTTTTCTTATTTTGAGACATGGTCTTAGTAAGTTATGTAGGACCTAATTATCTGAGGCTAGCTTTGAACTTGCAATCAACCCTTCTGACTCAGCTGCTGGGATTACAGGTGTGCCCACATTTAAATATTTAAAATTTAAACATCTATTATCATCAATAAAATCTCCCTTTTCCATTTGTAAGGAAATCAATGTAGGATTACATGCATTTCAAGTGTGAATAAGGGACCTGACCCTTTTGAAATATTATTTTATATAACTCCATAAATTTAAGATCATAGTTAAAAGTCTTTGGGAAACTTCAGGGGGTGGGTAGTAGATTAAATCAAAGTCAAAAGTAGTCAACTCTAAAATGGAAAATATTAGCATGGTGGTTGTCTTGTCCACTTGGTAAAGTTTAAAATTTTCCCAGAAACCTTATGCCTCATGTAGACTTAGAGTTAGGTAAAAGTAGAATTTGCATGGCTCTGGAAGATCAAAATGAAATAGCAGCCATTATTCTCTGAAGGTCATGTTTAGCTATGGTGACAGATACAGGGGCCAGATGGGTCCACATTTTTGTCATTCTCCTCTGTTCAAAGAGGAGAATAACAGGCTCTTATTCCTGACTGCTCACCTGTGTTAGTCAGCTTTTCTGTTGCTACAACCACATGATATGACAAGAACAATTTTAGAAGAGAAAATATTTATCTGGGGAGCTCACAGTTTCAGAGGTCTCAATCCGTCACAGCCAACTCCATTGCTCTATGCCTGAGAAGAGGCAAAACATCATGGTGGAAGTTTGTGGCCATTGAAAGCCCTTCAGGACATGGTATCAGGAAGCAGAGAGACCACTCTCCTCAACAAGAATATAAACCCCACAGTGACTCACCATCTCCAGCCACGCTCTACCTGCCTATGGTTAGTCACTATCTGCAAATTAATGCACTGATCACATTAAGGCTTTCAAAACCCAATCATTTCATCTCTAAACCCTCTTGAATTGTCTTACACATGAGCTTTTGGGGGATACCTCACATCTAAACCCTGACAGCACCCTATTGCTTAACAGAGATTCCAAGATTCATTAATAAGTGGTTCCCCATAGACTTCTACTATCAGCTCTCCCTTTGGTCTCATGTTGGAGAGTGAATGTGCCTGACTTTCAGATTCATAGGCTGGTATTATCCCTGATCTTCCAACTAACTCACCCTTCAGACCTGTGTTTTTCCCAGCCTCTTGCAACTGTATAGTATAATTCCTATAATAAATCTCACTTCCACAGCTCACAGAAGTCAGCTTCCTAGTTGAACTCTGATGTTACAATTAGTTAGAAAGGATAATTCAGATCCAGTACCTGGGTCAAGTGTCTTCCACATATAAAAACTCATGTTATCCTTATGATGTCAATATGAGATTAACATCATAACCTCCACTTGTAGATAGGAAAACAAAAACTGAGCTGGCTTCTTTAAAAGAACCAGGTAGAAAAGAAAGATGAGTGATGCAAAGCATTCCCTTGGCCTGCCACCCGCTACCCACTCACCTGCCCCACACACATATATACACATCCAACAAAGAAGATGCTCCATTGGCACAATCTCAAGACCAGTAAGAGAAAGAAATGGGTGGTATCATGACTCAGAAAATGAATCAAATACTAGTGAACTGGGTCTAGGGCTAAATTAAAGAGGAGGGAGCCGAAGAATTAAGCATGCTGGACACACTCCACAAATGCTCACCACCATCTGAGGTTGGCATTACTGCTCTCCCTCTTTTATAGATGAGGAAAAGAAAGTATAAAGCCTCCAAGTGACTAAATCAGGATAAAGTCGGTCTTCAGCATTCCTAGTTCTTTTAACAGCAGAGTATGGAACCAGAATTCTAAAAAAGCCACATAACTTTCCCACATGCATTAGTCAGCTTTCTGTCACTAAAATGAAACACCTGAGATAATCAACTTGCATAAATAAAAGTTTTATTTGAACTCACAGTTTTGGAGGTTTGAGTCCATGATCAATCAACTCATTGCTCTGGGGTCTGTGATGAGGCATCACATTATGGCAGGAGCACATGGCAGAACCAAAACACATGGCCAGAAAGCAAAAGAGAAAGAGGGGGACACAATCCCATTTGAGGGCATGCTTCAGTGGCCTAAGGACCTTCCACAAGGCCACACCTTCCAGAGCTTCCACCACTGCCCAACAGCACCACCCTGGGGCCCAAGACTTTAACTCATGAGCTTGTACACTCAACACCCAAACTGTAATATATTAATAAGAAGAGAAAAGGAGAAGAAAAAATGACAGAATAACAGAAAGAAGAAGGAAGAATGATAGAAGAAAAATAAAGGCAAAATTAAGAAGGAAGGGGGAAAGTCAGCAGATGACTCTATTTATCTAAAAACATCCTTGAGTCATATGCTCCAGGTCTGGAACTGTGCAGTCTCTGGGTATGTGATATAAATATGTCTCCACCCTCTCCACGTGTCTTAGATCTCAGTAAGTACAACAGACTTTAATGTGCATTTTTAACAATTGTTATAGTGTCTGCAAACTATAGACTGTGTGATATATAGGTGGGCATTTTAATTTATATCCTAGAGGTAGTTGTTTAACATTTGAGCTACCCTAATCAGAAATACCCATTCCATGGCAGTAGTCAGCATTTAAGACAATAAAATCCATAATCCAGGAGTAGCTACCATAAGTTCATGGGTACCTTAATATCTAATCAATAGTAAGTTTGTTACTTTACAATGGATGATTTTTCTTTAGTTGGATCTTAGAGCTATATAGACTGACTGAAAATATTGTATAGGCATACCCATCCTTGCATAAAAGAATACAGGAATCTAGAAAACCTAACAGCATTATATCTTTTGAAATGATGCACTAAGCCTTGGTACTTCTTTCAGACTTATATCATGCTACCTAGGCATAGCTTGATCCTGATTAGAAATTTCGCTGAAGCCTGCTGCTAGAATATTTTTGCATTTGCCTCAGATGAACCCTTTCATTAATGGCCTTTCTGGGTGAACATAAAGACAAAGCTAGGTCTTCAATGAGCTAACCGAGTAGGCTATGTGACAGTTTTCCTGCTTGCTTGTTGATATATTTTATGCAGATCTGTTTTGAAACTTGCCTTCAGTGTAAATATCCCAGCTGATGGCAATTTCTGGAGAAGATGTAATAACTGTAAATGACCAAGCTGGCTTAGGTCATCTTAGAACAGCAACTAATTACAAGTATAAATGCCCTCTGGTAGCTGTACAGGGTAACATGGACAGCTATTCCTCATCTATTCTAATACAGCACAATAGGGGATTACATGGCGGGGGG